>NC_052503.1:37789752-38047856 GCF_016617805.1 Bactrocera tryoni
CGATCACTTCATTATTCAGTTCCTGAAAATACAGTAGATGCGGAAGTAACTCGAAGGTTATTGCATGGATTTTTGTTATCCGTTTCAGTGACTTGTGACACGGTGCATTGTTTTTCTTTCTTTCAATGCGGCAGTTTTTCGGCGATTTCCTCCTTCAAACGACGCAATAACGCTGGGTAATAGTCGTTGTTGATTGTGCTTTCTGTTTCGAGGTAGTCAATAAATATTATTCCATATGCATCAGAAAAAATACAGACGCCACCAAACGACTGTTGCGTTTTTTCCCGCTTTGGAGCGGGTTCATCCTGTGCGGTTCTCTCTAATAATCCATCCATCCATCTCCTTGATTGTTCCACAGCAACGCAAATAATCGGGTTTATTGCGCTTCAATATCTCCAAACACTGCTCCTGCTCCGAATCATTAACTCATTGCTGTTTTTTGTCAAAAGTGAAGCACCCGCTTTGCACAGAGTTTTTCATACCCAAATACTCGTGAATCATATGATATCATTAGAGTGTCATCCAAAATTACTTTTCATACTCTTGCAACCTGTTGCTACAGAGTATTATAGCTTCGTTCATTTCAAAAACACTGGTGCAGTGGTTTCGGTGATTGAAGGGGCATCGCTTTGGAGACTGTGATCACATTGAAAGGTGAATTTTTAATTTCTACTTCGCGTGTTTTTCGAATCGGTAGATTTTTTTTGGAAGTTAGTAGTACTGTTAGTGACACTATGCTTAATTTCACGTAAAAATATTCATTAGTATTTGCGATACGCGTCGTTTTGTGATGCTGAATTCTTCGATTTTTACTTGGTCTGAATTTATTGAACAAAGAAGAGCGATAATGCAACATCTCATGCTGCATTGGTTATTATTTCGCAGCTTCTTCAAGTAATATCATGTCGCAACCACCGCATTCGCCTGATTTACCTTCGTGTAACTTCTGGCTATTCTGCAAATTCACATGATCACTCCGAGGACATTATTTTGACTCAATTGAGAATATAAAAGCTGAATCGAAGAAGACTCTGAAGGTCATCAGGATGGAGGCTTTTTTCAAGTGCTATGATGACTGGAAAATTCGTTGGCATAAGTATATTGCAGCGCGAGCGGTTTAGTTTGAAGGAAGTGGACAAAATTCACCTTTCAATTTGATCATAGTAGTATACATAAGTGATGACAATTGATGAAATAAGTATTACATTTATGATAATATACTAACAATGCTATTTTTCATGACTCAAAAACAAAAATTCTATAATTTTTTCGACAAATTAACTATTATCTAAATTTTGGGGCACAATTTTCTGAAAGAAAGTAAGAAAGTAATCGACGTAGCAAAGCAAAATCATAGGTCGTTAAATTTGCTATAAGAATAAGTTTTCGTTTTCGATTTATAATTATGTTTTTGAATGAATTAAATGTCTGAACGCAATAAGAAAATATTTCTCTGTTATTTATAGGGTAAATCGAAAATCACAAAACGCAAGCTGTTGATGTTGTCTAGTATTAAGAGTTCAAACTTTATCAGAATTTTTTTCCGTCTGCAAAATTTACTATACCTATATATACCTGCTTTATTAGCATTTTGTGCGAAAATTTAGTATAAAATTGTATATATTTTTCATATCATCCCAAAGTAGAGATTTCAGCAAACATAAAGCCAACTGATTTAAAAAAAAACCTTATATTTTTATATCAAAAATTTTAATTAAAAATCAGGGTTTTTTTTATTTAAAAATTAAGTGTGTTTTGAACATAAGTTAACATCTAATTTTGAGAAAGATTTTTTTTTTGTATACGATAAAGACAAAAAACCCAAAAACTTGTATATTTGAATTTTTCACAGCGGTTATGTGAAAAAGGTGTTCTTTTAAAAGTTGTAGTTCTCTACATTATCTACAACTTTGCGATATAACTTTTTTCCATAGCATCCATAGTTTTGCCGAAAATCGAGCTAACCCGTTTTTAAGCCTTAATAATTTAACCACGCTGTTTCCATTCATCTTTCGGAAATGAGATCTCCGGAAAATTATTTTAATTTCGTTTTAGTTTTCTTTTTTACCATCGTTTCTACTGGGTTTCAACTTACGATGAATTCTTTTCACTTTCTATCATTTCTTCAGACTTCTGCACTGGCCCTTTTATGATATATTGGCGTTACTCTTGATCCTGATTGTAAAATGAGTCCTTTAAGCATTTTCCTATCAACTTCGGTATTATTTTAAATTTTGACCTCATCGATTTGCTTTTATTCAAGAATTTCTCAAAGGAAGTTCCAACTACTTATCTGAACCTTCCGAGGATACTTACATGTGTGTATGTGAACATGTGGTTTAAATGCTTACCTTCCAACCTATTCACATTTTGATTTGGGTAGAAAAGCACTTTCGCAACACGCTAAATACGCTCAACTTCACCACGCGTTTATTAACCACTGTGAGTAAACTAACCGCTACACCTTCAGGTATGATTAATTCGTTGTGGCAGCTCACTCAACGATACCCGCCTGTAAAAGGCTGAAATGGATAACGCTGTTGTCCTTCACCTCTGCCTTCTGACACGATGTGAAAGGTACGAGCATAAAATCGCAAAACTTGCTGTGTGTGGCGAGTGTAGTTGTGAGTGCGAAATTGCGAAATTTTTGTTTTGCTTTTCTCTCTTGCGGTGATGAGGATACGCTGGCGATAAGCACACGGGTCGGCAAGTTCATGGGGCTCAAAGTTTTGTGTAAATACACATCTTCAGTCGGCAAATAGCTTTGGTCGTAAGTGAACTATGCTCCCAAAGCGCTCCTCCACCCGTCAGCGATCGGCCTTCTTGTGTTTCCATTTCATTCGCATGTCGTGTTTGACCTTCTTCCTGACAACGGAAACGCGTAATTGTGAGTGAAGGGCTAAGATGGCTCACATGCACACGCACATAGAAAGTACTGTATGTGAGCGCATATGGGTTACGGATCGCCGCTCGCCGCTGTTACCTTGAAGTTGTGGCTTTGCAAATAAATAATACATATAATTCGCTGGCAGGCTATTACTTCTCCTTGGTCTTTAACACAACAACTCAATAGCTCGTATAGACGGCACATACATATGTGGGAATATTAGCATACTATGTAGAAGGTACATATAGTATATTTCAGCCGTCATTTTAGCGTCCTGAGCGCTTGCATATGCAACAAAACTTAATATTTGAAGGCCGTGTTGGCCGTAGCTTCATGAGTTGCAGCCGCTTGGAGGATATACGGTTGTTTTGTAGGGTTTTAACATGTATATGTATATGTGTGTATGAATGCGAAACGACGTTCAGCTTGCTGAAGGTTATGGCACGGCTTGCGCCTGTTTCCGCGCCCTTGAACCTTCGGCATTGAAACTGTATGACAACATAGAAAAGGAAATAAACTTTATTTAAATACACGCCTTCAATTGCTGCTTTTGGACTTCAGTGACGTGCAAATTAGCTCGTTTCAATATTTATCGTTATAGCAAGAGTGAATGAAATCATCTCTTGATAGATTGTGATATTGATATATGTTCAACAAATCCAAATGTTTTCCATAATGTATATAAAAGGAACAGAACTTTTGGAACATCGAATGCAGTTCCATCATCAAAGCTTAGCTTGATTTCCTGAAAAGGGAGACGCAGCAATGCCAAACCGCAGGTGGACGCTTTAAGTCTCCCATTAAGGCCATTGTGCTTCCGAGTGGTAACCAATTAAATCGTATCCAGCAATTCAATAGATACCTCATTTCTCTTTCATTGGAAATGGTGTGGTCTAAAAGGACTTGCTTATCCGACACCAGGCCTAAGACTTTTCTGTTACATGTATTTAGATCTAAGACTGCCTCCTTACGCCTATTAATAGGGATTAATGTAGTCCAACAAAGCCTTTCATTAGCATTACAATTCGAGCTATAGCATCTGTCCCACTAACGACTTGCATGCCTGTTTTGCCGCTTACTCCTTGAAAAGTGGAGACAGAGAGTTAAAGGACAAGTACAGGGCCACCAGAAGCGGTGAATTAGTTGACAACCTCACCACTGTGTGTCTTGTGTCGACGTAATTACTAAAAGAGAGAAGTTAGAATAGAATTTCTTTGAATTGACTGAGTTTATTTCAGTACCAGTAAAGTTAAATCAAACTTAACTTTACCTTATCTGTCAACTAAATTTTTGAATAATATTGGTCTATTCCGGAGTCTGTTCTCCCAGCTGTCAATTCCATGTCGTTCTCAGTTTCATATCCCGCTGCGTTTCTCGTTTAGGGAGAAGTCACAACGGGCCTCCATCTGCGCACTTGACGACGGGGCCGTCTGGTGTTCTCCGGCTGTCGTCTTAACCTCGCGCCATTCCAGTTGAGCAAACTTCCGAAAGAGGTATTGTCGAACCCGAACCTATTCTGGTCGGTGAAGAACAAAAAGTGAGCCCTACCGTCTATGTACAAATGCAAGAAATGAGTACTTTCTGCATGAACTCACTTTCATGGTACTGCCGCGATAGAATATCTCCACAAACTCGTCCTCAACTCCATATTGATTGTTATGTGAGACAAACTCAACCGAATTAGCCTTAATTATAATGTGTATATGATGAGAACACCAGATTATTATACCGATTTTATTATTTTTTATATATATTTTTTATTTATTTTTATTTATTATTTAAAAAACGCTCTCTGAATTTCATTAGGATGGTTTGGAAGTTTGAAAATCTGTATATGAGTTATGTGGGGGCCAGCGGAAGTATTGGTGGTTTTATCTTTATCAATTTAGGAGATACATATGTATATTAAGCCAATCAGAGGCGGGGCCACCTCCACTTTGAAAAAAGTGTTTAAATCTAAAATGCGCTTCCTTAGTGACATTCGTTTTACAACATAAAAGTTTTGTATCTTAACAAGGATTATTTATGCTATCTGCGATATCGACAGCTTAGCTCATTTTCCTTTCTTAGAAATTTTGTAAAACAAAAAATAATTAATTAAAAAAGTATAAGCCAACAAATATTTAACTCTTCTGGCTTTACTAATTGAAAACCTCTTCCATATATTACTTCAAAACCATTAATTAAATTAAAAATTAATCTGAAATCGGTTCTAGAAACAAATATATTTGCAATATTATTGATAGATTTCTTTAGAAATAAAGCTTCTTTTCCAAATTTTTCTGATCATTAATTATTAAGCATTTTAGAAGCACTTAAACTAGTCAATCGAAGGTCAATTTCCAACAGGCCTTTGAAATACCCTTGTGAAATACGCGAATATATACATACACAAAATATATGCCAAAATATAAAGTAACTGTAAACTTGAATGCATCGATGAGGTTTTTATTCGCATTTGTTTAAAATTCTAAATTAAACTTCATTCACCCGTATTTGCGTCTGCAGTTGTTTGCACAACTGAAATTTAGCTAAATGCAAATAGACGATCGCTAAATATTTCGGGTATGTTTACCCAAAAATAAAACAATAAAACAATGAGTAAGATAAATAAGCACCTTAAAGTAAATATAATTCTTCTATTTGCTGAGCCTATGATTTTATAAATCTACAATAACAAATTAGTCACTCTTAAAATCAAAATTTAAGAGTAAATGGAGTCAGGTATTGAGTGGAAACGAGTTCGCTGCCAAGCCTTTTTTTATACCCTGAACGGGGCATATAAAGCGAGCTTCTACCAACCAGGAGAATATGTCGAGGACCCTACAAAATTTATACTTAATTGATCAGCATGATGAGCTGAGTCGATTAAGTCATGTCTATTCGTCTGTCTTTCCGCCTATCTGTACATTCACGAACTCTTCCCTTAGTTTGTGGAATATCTTTCTTCCAAAGAATCTGCTCATACAGCTGCCATACAAACCGAACGATCGTTATCAAGTGCTTGAATGGAAAATGTTTTCATTTCCGAAGAAATTGTTCAGATCGAGTCACGGATTGGATTGAAATCTATGCGAATACTTCAACACTGTACTCATTCAATCATTACCGGAATTAGTAACCTTGACCTGTCGTCAGTCTTAGAGCAGCATATGCTACCACACAAGCCACCTTGACCCTTATTTGAAATAGCTACCATTATGGCTGATAAATAGGATATAAAGAGACGAAGCATTCCATATTCTCTATGTGAGACTAAGGAAGGAATTGACCAGGTTTTTTCAAATTTATTTTTATTTTACATACATTCTACGGATCTTGAATTATTGGCACTAAAACTTTATTATATATATTATATATTTCAAACTCTGCTGATAAATTACCAGAGCAAGTGCCAGCATATAAAAAAGTTCTAAACAACTAAAAATTTATTCATTGACACATTGTCTTTACATAGAATTGCTTCTTAGGCCCGAACTTATGCGACAGGTATTCCATACCATAGCTTCCTAACGGTTAATGAGTTAGTAATCAAATTAGTAATAAGTATTTTATTGGCACACTCTCTAAATTCCTAAATTACACTCAAGCTTTTGAGACCATGAAACATTAAACTAAACTTTGCGGCCCATCATAACATCCAAATTCCCAAAATTATACACCTGCACTTACTTACATATCGGTGGTTATAGAGTAACCAACAGCGAAGAGGCTTTCTTTTTCTCGCATTGCATTCAAATTCTTCGGTGAATATTTTTCTATTATGTTCACGGCTATATATGCAGATATAATGCATCACGTATTTGTATTTACTTTAATTTCGAGGCTTAAATATTTGTTCTTCCCAAGTTTACACAGATTGTTTTTGTTAACTTTGGGGAACGTTCCAATGAATTATTTCGCTATAAAAGTCGCTCATTTGGCAAACGCAAATCATTCCCAACACAGCGTCTCCGGAGAACTGAACACTTAAAATAAAAATGAAATTCATCACTTTGATACTTTCGGGTAAGCTTCTATTTGCCTAAATTTGTACTTAATTTCTACTTAATTTTAATAAAAATACAAAATTTCATTTACAGCATTAATGGTATTTGGCGTGGTTACCGCTCAAATACCAACATGTTACAAGCCTGGAGAAAATCCTACTCCCGGTTGCGAACTCCAAGGAACATGTATATTCACTCCAGGAATTTCGGTGATAGATCGAACACAAGAAAGGATCGACAAATGTTTGAAATCTGGAAGTCTGTTTTGTTTAAATAATTATTTTAACCATAACATACTTACATCGTAATAATAATTTCAGGTATAGTTGAAGAATCATGTAATATCATCCTTTACGGGGTACCCATTTGCGTTGTTGAGCTATTTGGTACAGTTCCAGCTGTTGGAGCTTAGACCCGACTTGCTTTCGCACAAAATTCGCACAATGGATCCGATTCGAGATACAACCGTACACCAAAATATTAATTTATACAAGTATTTAGACCTTTTGTCGAGTTTTGAAATTCGTAAAGAATTTATTCTAATATAACTACAATTAATTTGATATGTATTTGTGACATTAAATAAAGTATAACAAACTGCAATAAAAATAAATGTCTTTATTACTTAGATATATGTAGGGTATTATTTTAAATTGTTGGCAATGCAAGATTGTAGCGATACCATGCGAGGACTTGAGTTCGATCGTTCAGTTTGTATGGCAGCTAATCCCTTTAGTTAGCCGATATCGGCGGTTCCGTCAAGCAGTTTCTTGGCGAGAGAAGCACGTTTGCAAAATTTCAGACCGATATCTCAAGAATTAAGGGACTTGTTCACAGACGGGCGCACATACAGACGAACATAGTTAAATCGACTTAAATCATAACTCGGATCACTTATTTGTATGGTTTATTTTATAGAGTCTTCGACGTTTCTTTTTGGGTGGTCGTGACAAACTGAGCATGTCGTAACAGAATATTAAAGTTTTGTTCACTGTTATTTATAAAACGACATTACTGAGCTGCAAATGAAGCTAAAAACCGTAATTTGTTACAAAGGAATTAAAGTTGGGAAGGGTGTATGTCAGAGAGCTGCAACGAGTATAATGAAATCAGAACAAACAGTCGTTCCAAAAACACAAACCAATCTTTTCAGTTCAGCATAGACAACATTGTTAATCAATTCGTGTAGCTGCCAGCGTCAACTGACCTGATGCAATACGAACAATCTGTTCTACGGCAATCACGAACGTGTAAACGTATGGCAGGCTTCGGTTGCAATCGTATCATGTCAGTTCATAGCGTTGCGACGATTGTATGAATTGAAATGAAACTTTGGGTAAACGATAAGTAAATCTTCGAGTAAATCTATGGGTAAATCTATGAGTACAGCAAACAACAACAATTTTCTGCTGGACTGATTTGAATCATGTGTGGCAAAAAATGTATCGGCTTTGAAAATGTGCGCGTGTTACAAATTTTCGAAGCGTAAACAATGGAAATTGCATCGAATACGTACATATGTACATCCATATATACATACATTTGTTGTATGTATGTACTCGATAGTATTTCCATTATACATATATATACAAACATTTGTATTTGAAATAGAACAAAAGTGCACTAGTAAATCAGTGTATAGGGCATGATATACAAACCGAACGCTGTCGATCATTTTCAATCATTGAAGCATGAGTTTGCATCACTTTGGGTATTTTCTGCTGATACGAACGTTCATAAACAAATCAGATATAAGATGATCGCTAGTGATACAAAGTTGTTCTATATCGCTGATTTGAAGACAAACAGTTCGCTTCGTGTACATGAACTGAACTGACAGAATCAGACAGAGTAAAGGAAACAGTACTTAAGTATAAACGAAAATTTTTATACTCGTTACAGTTCTCTTGTGTATATGTTGTGAAAAGTCCAGAAAGTGGATTGAAAGATATAAAAAACAACTAAACCCGATGAGAATATTTCTTTTTAACTCTCCACTGTCGGTTTGATAATGATTCCTCACATTCTCCACTTAACAGTTAGGGGCCATCCATAAATTACGTCACACGAATTTAAGGACTTTTTAACCCCTCCCCACATCCTTGTCACAATGTCCCCACCCCTCCCCCCTTGTGACATCACACATTTTCCAATTTTATGGATTTATCAAAAAATAAAAAAAAACAGGTTATTATATATATTCTTATATTTATTGAATAATAAACAGAGAATCTCTCGGGCACGTCTAGCTGCAATTCTTTGAGGACGAATTTTCGCGATAGGTAACAGCTCTTGTTTTTTATGTGGTTGTTTGTGTTGATTGGTGGCTTTATATGAAGAAAAATATAGGCCACATATGCTACACGATCTTTTAAATAAGTGTGGCTCGACACTAGGGCAATAACTACGGCCAACGCTGGCAAGGTCAACGTTTCCATTGATCGCCTAAGCCCGCCTTCATCACAACATCTACAGCTCCGATTGCGTTTATTTTCACACTGTAAGATAGCATTAATATAATACAGCAGACAACTTTAAGACTTTGTTCATAACTTTACTTACTTTATTCTTCAAAACCTATGTCGTTCCCCTCAAAATAATCCCCCTTCACTCCAATACACTTCTGCCAACGTTTTTTCCAATCCTCGAAACAGTAGTTAAAATCAATTTTCATAAAAGCCTTCAGTGCGTGTAGCGAATCTTCTTTAATGTCTTCAATTGACTCGAAAACATTTTCCCAGGAGCGATCGTTTGAGTTTGCTGAATAGCCAGAAGGCAAACGGCGCAAACCCACATCAATGCGGTGGTTGTAGCGCGAAATTGGTTAAAAATTTTACGAAAAACTCATGAAGAAACAATATAGTACGCGACGATACATTATCAAGGAACATAATTCCGGCCTCTTCGCTTAGCTTCAAACAAACGTCGCCCAACACTAAAATAGTATTCCCTGTTGACAGTTTGGCCGGTCGGAAGGAAATCGGAGAGCACCACACTAAAATAACACTGGTAGACACATAATTTCTATTTTATTTTACAAAATTTATCAGTAGACTAATTGTGTCCGAATCGGTTACGTGTTCTATGTTTGGAAAGCAAAGCAGTTTTGAGTTCACATTCTTTTACGTTTCTGAAATTACTGTGTTTAAGATTTTTAGGAACAATGACTAGGCAGTGCGTAAATAGTGTCATCAGTTTTTGTTATGTGTGCGGAGAACTAACTTTCAAATCGCAAATACGTAATTTTACTCCGCTTGTGCTAAAAGCTTACGAACTGTATTTTGGTGTTACGGGTGGGGGCCAAGACTAAGCACGGGCTCCTCATATTGTTTACAGCTTGGTTAAAAGGTTCAAATCGTAAAATGCCCTTTGCAGTACCAATGGTTTGGAGAGAACCTAAATACCATGCTACAGACTGCTATATTTGACTCACAAATATTAAAGGTATTGAACCGAAGTCTAAACATACGGTTAAGTACTATAATAGTTTGATATCTAAGCTTTTCAAATCGCAGTCTGAACTTTTAGCAATGAGACTGAAAGGTTGGAACCTTCCCCAAAGTGAAGTAAATATTACTTTTTACAGAAAAAGGCAGAAGGACCTCACAAATTGCTTTCTTCAAGAAGTGGATCTAGTATAATGTTCAGAAGTTAATCTTTTATTTAACGCAGTAGGACAGAAACATGATCCAGGGGATTGGCATCTATTCACTGATTCCTCTAAACTTAGTTTAAAGTCGCTATTGGTTCATAACGGTAACAAATATCCATCTGTGCCCTCTGCTCATGCAATTTATATAAGGGAATCATATGAGAATATGTAACATCCGTTATCATAAGTATGGTTGGGTAATATGTAGAGAGCTAAAATTAACAGCCCTTCTTCTTGGAATGGAACTAGGATATACGTAATACTGTTGACTCCTTTGCGAATGGGACAGGAGTGCTAGAGACAGGAGCAGTGGCCCGTACGTCAGATACTTCCTCAAGTACGCTACCAGTGAACATCTAGTTGATCCTAAAAAGATATTACTACCACCTTTGCATATTAAATTGGGTTTAATGTAGACTGAAAGTGGGATACTCCAAAAACAAAACGTCGCCGAAAAACATCGACTGTTAACAATAATACATATAATCATAGCAAAAAAACTATAGGTGATAGATTTATTTTCTGCATTTGTGGCAATCTTTACATAATAAACACTTACTTCCGTTCATGTCACAAAAAACAGGTGGAATTTTGTTTTCCAGTGTAATCGAAGACAACTGTATAAATAACCTTGATTTTTGACCTGCATTAACATGGATTTTTCGGCTTCGGCTCATCGATATTCGGCCGGTTGATCGTCTGTTTCCGGGTCGTAAGCATAAGCCCAAGACTCTTCGCCAATAGTCGGAAAGGATTGTTTCATAAACGTTAAAGCGACGCTAGTTTTCGAAAAAAAAAATTAGTGATTTTGGAACAAATCGTGATTTCACTTTTCTTGGGCCCAAATAATCTTTAAAAGTGGTTGTCACTGATCCTTTCGATATGCTAACTTTGCCGGTAAGATCTCTGACTCTTAATCGTCGATTCTCAAGCACTAATTCGTTTATTTTATTGACGTGTTGTTCATCAGTTGATGTTGATGGCCGTCTAGGACTTTTGGCAAAAAAGACAGTCATACCATTTTTTTTTATTATTTTAAATTAAAACATATTAATATTTTTTGCTCACAACATAAATGATCAGCATGACGAGCGAAGTTGATTTAGCCATGTCTGTCCGTCCATCTGTCTGTAGATTCGTGAACTAGTCCCTCAGTTTGTGAGATATACATGTGAAATTTTGCACACGCCCCTTTCTCCAAAAGAATATGCCCATCCATGAGAACGCCAATATCGGAAGATATCTTCACTTAATCTGGCAATGGCTATAAAACAAATGAAGTAATCTCCAAGTGCTTGTATGGAACATTTTTTCGTTTGAAAAGATATCTTCTCCGTATTTGGCACGGCGTATCCACCAAAGGAACGCCACAATATCCGAAAAAAGTGTTTAGTCCAAAAGGATGCACCTGCACTTACGTACGGAAGAAAAGGCAGGCAGTTTAAAACAAACTTTTTATGAGTATTGCTGATTATAGAGTAACCGACAGCGAGGAGACTTTCTATTTCTCCCTTTACATTCGAATTAATCGGTGAATATTTTTCTATTATGTTCACGGCTATATATGCAGTATTGTATCTGCACGTATTTGTATTTACGTTAATTTCGAGGCTTAAATATTTCTTCTTCCCAAGTTTACACAGATTGTTTTTGTTAACTTTGGGGAACGTTCCAATGAATTATTTCGCTATAAAAGTCGCTCATTTGGCAAACGCAAATCATTCCCAACACAGCGTCTCCGGAGAACTGAATACTTAAAATAAAAATGAAATTCATCACTTTGATACTTTCGGGTAAGCTTCTATTTGCCTAAATTTGTACTTAATTTCTACTTAATTAAAAATACAAAATTTCATTTATAGCATTAATGGTATTTGGCGTGGTTACCGCTCAATTACCAACATGTTACGAGAATGGAGAAAATTCTACTTATGTATGCAGACTCAGAGAACCATGCATAGCCAGTTTTGCAAGTCCGATGGAAGATAAAACCGCTGAACAGTTTGCGGAGTGTGAAGAATCTGGGGGTCTGTTTCTATTAAATAATTATTTTAACCATAATAAAGGATTTATATTGCAATAATACTTTCAGAAATAGTAAAAACCGATTGTGCCAAAGGAGGTATTGTGCCGTTCATCAAATGCTCGTTAGACGTATTTTTTATAAATTTCTGAAATAATTGCAGACAAATTTTTCCCTTAGACTCCACTTTTTTTCGCACAAAATTCGCACAATGGATCCAATTCGAGGTACAAGCGTACACCATATTATTAATTTATACAAGTACTTAGACCTTTTGTCGCTTTTGAAATTCGTAGAGAATTTATTCGAAAATAACTGCAATTAATTTGACATGTATTTGTGACAATAAATAAAGTATGACAAACTGCAATAAAAATAAATGTCTTTATTACTTAATTACTATATGACAGGCATAAACATTATTGGTTGGCGACGCGACAAACTGGGCATTTATCCAGGAAAGATGCTAAATTTGGCTGCAAATTCTTTCATTGTGTGCATTTTAATAGAGCGAAAGAATACAAAAACGTTTGTATTATAATCTGAACATTTCCATTCGAAGATTTTTGCGATACCATACAAGGGCTTGAGTTCGATCGTTCAGTTTGTATGGCAGCTATATGCTTTAGTTGTCCAATATCGGCGGTTCCGTCAAATGAGCAGTATGTAAAATTTCAAACTGATATCTCAAAAACTAAGGAACCTGTTCACGGACGGATGTGCAAACAGTCGAACATGGTTAAATCGATTTTAATCATAACTCGGATCACTTATTTGTATGGTTTATTTTATAGAGTCTTCGACGTTTCTTTTTGGGTGGTCGTGACAAACTGAGCATGTCGTAACAGAATATAAAAGTTTTGTTCACTGTTATTCATAAAACGACATAACTAAGCAGTAAATTAAGCTAAAAATCGTAATTTGGTGGTGAAAACGTCCAAAAAGTAAATTGATATATTTCTATCTCCATCGCCGGCCCATTAACGGCCATAAACCGCATCAAACCGTAATTTTTTCAGAATGCAATGGTGACTCATCGAGTACGTGTGGATTGCGGCCTGATCAATAACGCATATTTTGTTTATTGACGAAGCCTTTCAGCCAGTCATAAGCCTCATCGCGGAAGGCGATTTTTCGATGAAAAACCGGATCATTTTCAAGTTGTAGCTCAGCCCAATTCACGAACATACGACGAATCTGGCGACAAAGCGGCGTAAACTAGATCTTGTAGGGATGTACCCCAAGATCTTTTTGCAAAATTCGCCACAATGGCATGACAGAGATGCCCAACGCTTGAGAACGACGTGTGAGAGACCGATTAGGGTCTTCCTCAATTAATGTGCCTGTGGATTAAAATTTCCTCCACTAGACGTTCAATTGTTGAGCTGACAGGACGCAGTTGAGGTCACTAACTCCGAGTTTCGGTTGTAATGTCATGATGAAAGGGCAAGTGTTACTGCAGCTAAATATTAAAATAGCGGGAAAAAATACGAGAAAAGTTGAAATCGGGGTGACTGTATGTCTGCCCCAAAAATGGATCGGATTGTGATTGAATATGTCTCGAACGTTCGACGAGTCACTCGCGGACGATGCGTCGATCGTTGAGAATATGAAACAGGAAAAAGGGAGTGTATTAGTAAATGAAACCACAAAGTTTGTGTTTAATATAGCAAATTAAAGTGTTGGTTCTTTATTAAATCGTGATTACCAAAAATTACTTACTGGTTTGTGCTTGTGGTGATGCTGGTTGTGGTGGCCGGTGGACGACGTCTTACTTCCTTCGCTCTCTAGGAAAAAGTAAAAGTGCGCGACTAGCAGGATCGCTTGCTAAGCGGGAGTTTTCAACGAAACCATTGCCAGTTGAGTGAAAGTTATTAACAGTTGAGTGAAAACTATTAACAGCTAACTGGCAATGGTTTGTTATATACTCACTAGGGGTGGTAAAAAGAAATTAGGCGCTGGCCTAAACAGTGATAAGACGACATAATCGGGTCGTTTTTCTTTTAAATAAGGCAGGAAAAGTCGATACTATCAATAGCGAGCGTAATAATCCGATGGGGTTCAGTTTTAATCACTTTGGTATCTCAATATCTATTTCGACTATTTTTAGGCGTTACAAGCTACCGTTGGTAACAAAAAAAATCCCATAGTCTGTCGCAACATGTTCCGAGGGTATAATAGTAGGAGCAATAACGACCGGAGAAATCGGTGAAGACCTATAGATGTCGGATAGTGGCACCCTCATCAAATATAAATAGACATTTTCTCCTGACGAGCAGAGTTACTGGCGGTCGAAACACTCCCCCATACCAAAGTTAAATCGTCTATGCCCATCTACATATTTCTTTAAATATTTTTTGCAATATTGGTGATTTTATAAGCCGTGTACTTGTGGCACGAATTAGTGGCGGCACTGCAAATCCCTGACCCCATTCATGCCGTTGGCGCTAGTATACACACACTTTCACTGCTTTCCAATAATATATGCAGGTAAGTCAGTGCATATAGTACTTACCACAAGTCTCGTGTATCTTGAATTTATTGCGTCACAAGGGGGCGATACTGCCACCACATTGCAGCACCCTGCTCCACTTCGTGCTACTTTAGTATACTTTTGCAGAGCGCACTCGTTGTTGGCTACTGCAAATTTATTCCGTTCCATTTCATCGCCTTTCGTAACTACGCTGACTTTGTCCGTCTATTTTTAGTACGTAGTGTGTACGTTGTGTTCATGCTGAAGCCCTTCCTCGTTTTACAGTTGTTGCCATGAAGATGGTGGTGCCGCCTGTAGCTGCGACATGTCCGATATTTACTGGCTTCGCTGCGCTGTAAATTTGTGGCGCATCTTCACAGCCATTCAGCGGTGGAGGCAGCAGCTTATGCTGGCCAAAAGTGCACCGAAAGCGTACAAAAACAAACAACGAGCGGTGTAAATTGTCCTCAAATCTCTTGACCGACTTGCAGTTAGCACCAAGCACAGTAATTCGTTTGCACTTTGCGACCGGGTAGAATTCCCAGCGACTGCTTTTATTTGTGGCTACCAATTTTATGTGAAACTTACGAAGCGCTCATACGATTAGCTGATTCCTAAAGACTTCGCCAATGCTTAGCATTACCTTACCTTAATATTTACTTTGTTCGTACTAAATGTTTCACCTGGACTCCCTTCAGCATCGTTGAGTCTAATATTGACAATACTTACTCTAATACAATATAAAGAGAGTATTTTTTGGAGTCTTAACCATAGCAAATACAGCAGAACCGAAGTCTTAACTTTGGCGAAGTATTGAAGCACGATTTTTTTCAAGTAGCAGCGCTTCCGCGAAACCTGTTATACTCGCTACGATCTCGCTGTTCTGAAATGGGTCATATCGCAACGCGGCTACTTCTATACGGCAACCCTATAAGCGGGTATCAACTGACTACTTCAACTCATTGATTGCACCGCAATGCGAGCACGTTGCACCGTTGTTTACTAACTTTATGCTGTGCAAGCTGTCATATCGTTGTTGTTGTATTATGCCTTGATTCGGCTGCAACGTTGCCGGAAATATGTAGATAATGCCACTAATGAAAGTGCCAGCGTTTTCATTTTCATCGTCATAATTATTATGAGAGCTTTTTCTGTACTCATTTCAACTTTCGCTCTCATCAGCTTACTTTTGCATTTGTGTTGTCAGCAATCTGAAAATGTTTGCTTTGCAATTTTGTTTCAGTCTTTTATTTAAACTTGGCAACTACTGCGATTGGCACGGGAACAAAGTATGTCACAGCAACAACAAATACTGGCATTACTCTCGGTTTTTGCCTTCACTCTTAGCAATGTTAGTGTTGCGGCAAGTTGCGGAGTTAGCTGGTATGTACGTGTGCTTCAGTGGGGCTTTCATTAACAACAACATTCTGTGGCTTAGCTTCGCGTAGACTTTTTAAACACCCCTACGACTTATTACAGTTTGAGTATGATATTCCAACTTTTCATGTAAACAGTCAGCGATAAAGCAGGGTGGGGCGTAAAATGAAATAATCCACCTTGGAAACGCGTCTAGTTTCAAAAAATGTACTGTCACTCATCGTTGTTTGTAGTCGAAATGGCTTGCATATGTGCTTCAACTTTGATTTACAGGTTCGTTCGAAGACCTATAAGTGCTCTTATATATAATTGTACTAAAAATACATGGTAAGTGGTGTCGATAAACACTTGGTTAAATGCGTGAGAGCCCTGCTTCCGTTGTCCATCCATAGGTTTCGATTTGAGAGAGCTTTTCGTTGGAACATTATTTACTATGCGAACGTAATGGTCGACGGGATTCGTTGGATTTTTATGCACTTATGTTCCCGTCATTGTAGAGCTCTTACAGTTCACGGTTCCGTCTTCTTCGATATTCATCGCTCATGCAGACGACTCGAAAGGAATTGGGAAGAACAATTCTCACGAATGCTTTAATACTTTCTCATCTCGCTTCGTCATCGTCCATGTTTCTGCGCCGTATAATAGAAAGGAATGATAGGAAATTTATAGAGTGTAATTTTCCTTAATCGAAAGAGATCTGCTTCTCGATTGCTTTCCAACCTCAAAGTAGCACCTGCTGCCAAAGTTATTCTGCGATTGATCTTAAGGCATTGTTGATGGAATTAAAACTGGTTCCGATATATACACTGTCCTTCTCTGTTTCAAATTTGTATCTGTTTACTTGCTTAGCATGACGGGAATATTGAGTGACCTATAGAATTGGGCTTTGTCCGTCGAGAGATGAATTTACTTCCCAATTTCTTATTCAGTCTGCAGTAGCACCTGTTGTCAAGAGTTATTCTGCGTGGTTATTGAGGCCAGTGATATCAATATAATCGGCGTACGCCAGCAGCTGTACAGTGTATCTTCTATATTCAGCTATGTCGGTCGAATTATTTTCACCTGGAGTAGATTGAGGAAGCCGCTCGATAGGTAGTCGCCTTATCTGAAACCTCATTTGGTATCGAAAGGCTCTGAAACGTCCTTCCCGATCCTGGCACACTGTTAAGGTTCAATGAGTTTGTTGAATTCCAATCAGCAGGCATTCTCTCGGCGAACCATATTTTACAAAGAAGCTGATGCATGCTCCTTATCAGTTCTTCGCCGTCGTGTTTGAATAGCTCTGCCGGCAATCCATCGGCCACGACGCTTTGTTGTTCTTCAGACAGGAAATTGCTATTCGAACTTTTTTATGGTCATTCTACAGAACGTCTGCTCCATCGAAGAATCGGGATCGCCTTCTCCTGATGTTAAGACACCAAACTGTTCTATAGGCGCAACATGCACAACCAATACGAATAAACCTGTATGAATGCAATGTGAATTTCCCGAAAATGAGCTACAAAAGCCTTCGTGGGTGAGCCTTATTTTAACAGCTGAGAAGTGTACATACATTTTAGCCAGAATTAAGAACTCCTGCTTACCTGAAAAGACGATTCAATTATCCACTTTTTGTAGACAAACTTTCAAGACTTGGCAGGATATGGATTGCAGGAGTTCTACACCGAGTTTGTGATACAGCTGAGCACTCACAGGGGAAATATAGAACCTTTTAATTACTCCATTCGAGCTTGCAGATGCTGCAGGTATTGTTATATGTATTGTCATTTTTGACGCATATTCTCCAAATGACCATTGCCCTATTATGATAGTTGTAATTCGATGTATTATTTTCTCACTCATATAGAGGGACCAACTCGTCTGCTTGTTTATCACCGAAAATGTTCATATGGCCAAGAATCTAAATAATGGACAAGTACGGGTTACCTGCCAGTGAGCTTGAAAGTCTACCCACATTTTTTGACTACGCAGAAATTAACCTTTGATGACAACAAAGCAACGCCGGCTGGCTGCTGTGTATATGGTAGCGGTTTGTATCCTCCCCTAGTTATTCAGTAGAACTCCTCTGACCTTCTCCAAATGAAGTACTTCCGCTTGGAAGATGCTAGCTGAGTTTTGTAGACGAGGGGATCCTCGGAATATACCCCCGTCTCGATTTGTTAGTAATTTTTCGGCCAAATTTTCAAAAGATGATCATAGAGAACTGCGTCTTCATTGGAAGCAATAGCTTCAGTAAATTCGGAAATATAGCTTTAGTAATCAAATACTTACAGACCTTACGCTTTTTTTGACTAATGCAAAAATATAGTAGTTGGTCCACACCGTAAACAACCATACGATATTTGGAAAAACTGCGCAATAAAAAGTAATAACACCAATTACAATGCGAAATAGTGGAAGCAATGTAGTGAGACAAGTGATTATGGCAAAAGTTTCGCCATCAGGCACATAATCGGGAAGCGACGCAAAAATAATCGCTTACACAACGGCCTGATGCAGTGGCGATAAAAAGGCTGGAGTCTTGAAAAAATACAAACAAATAAGCGCAAGTATGTGTACACAATGTAGCCTCCACCCGTTAAGGCATAAATATTTGTACAAATTTATTATTTTCAGGAGAAGGCTGGAAGGGAATGTACGTAATGAAATTGCGAGCTTGTTTATTACAACACCCCACCACGTACACACACAGTAAGTCGCAGTCATTACAACGCTCAACCATGCTCCGATCCGCCAGGCACAAGCAACGACACAAAAGCAAGGAAACTGTTAAAGTATTTGTAGCAGTCAAGTTGAAGAAAACTCAACACCGATTCGCCTGTAAGAAAACAACGAAAACAGAAAAAGAAGCACAAGTAATTTACGAAAGAGCATAAAATAAATTGAATTGTTCTCAGGCGCTGGCGAAATGTTTATATTCCTTGTCGCTTTGTCAGTATTCATGTGCGAAGACATTTGTTCAAGTGTGTGTGTGTCTGTGTAGAGAAGACCCCTCTTCCCCTTCTACAAACAAGTGAACAAATATCAGCACATACACGTATGAATATAGAGCCAACACAAAGGGCAAAGGTTGCCATTTCACGCGCTCATATACATATACAAAACAGAAAAACTCGTGCACAAACACACACATATATATATAAACGCACTGCGGCACAATAACACTCACTCCGATTCGCTAAATATTTATGCGACTTATTTGCGCTTGTCTGCATTGACATCTGTCATCGATTCAGCCGCTACAATGCGCGCCGTGTATACCCGGGCGTATACGTAACGAACTGTGTGACTACGTTGCTCATACGCACCGCTGCAGCTTGATGAATCTCACCGACTGCTGACTACGAGAAAATGTCAAGTGAATTTACGCAAATACATATAATGATGGCAACTTGTCTGACTTGTTGTTGTAGTTTTGATTGTGTGGCAGGGGAAAAGCTGCATATACTTATGGGTATGTATGTAGCGTCATATGGGAATGGACGGCAACAAAAGCAATGGCATTGGCGTGACACCTTGGGACCATGCTCTGATTGAGTTGAGAGTATGTGCCGAACTCGTGTGGTTGAATTGCTTGCTGTTAGTCGTATGGAGTGCTTTACAAACTGTTGAATTCAAATCAATGATTTCAATTTCAGTCACCTTCTGGATTGGGCGAACATGTTTGAATAGAATGTAGTGATGTAGAGCCTTAGTTGCTGATTATTTGCATAGCATAAAATATATTTCGTCTCCTTTTTTGGTGCTTATATCGCGTACACCAACATATGAAAGATTTTTCAAGCAAATACTGAATAAAGTCGGTGACTTTCTTTAGAACACAAATAATCGCAGCCACAACCGAAGATTATTTCGGAAGATCAACTGAGATCATTTAAGGCTCCGGAAATTCAGTAAGCGATGACTGCTGGCGAAATTCTATCTCACAACGCTCACTTCTACAGTAGTAATCCTATTAAATACATTCAAGTACTTTCTAAGGCAGAAAGAAAATTTGACATCCAGAGACCGAACATAGCTAGGTCCAAAGTTCGAAAAATTTGTCATTACTACACAGACATATATTTCCTGGAACTCCTTCTGTTTCTTGATTCTTTGAATTATGTCAATGACACCATATATTTCGTACAGCCCATTGTTCCAGGACTTTCTTCTCAATTGGCTACTCAGTCCGAAGGATCACCTAATCGCAAGAGTTATTCTTTGCTGAATTTCGAGTTTGACGTTGTTGTTGGTGTTAATGCTGGTCCCAAAATAGACGTGATTATCTACAACTTCGAATTTATGACTGTCAACAGTGTCGTAGGAGCCTAGTCGCGAGTGCGACGACTGTGTGTTCTTGACAGGAAAATTTTTGTCTTGGCCTCCTTCACTACCCGACCCATTTGCTTCTCTTCTTATCCAGTCTGGAGGAAGCAGAACTAAAGAGCGATTGTTGAGGCAAATGATATCAATATCATCGGCGTACGCCAGCAGCTATACACTCTTATAGCAGATTGTACTTTCCCTACTATTTCTCTCTTATTATTTTCTTCAGCAATATGTTGAAGAAGTCACACCATAGGGAGTTTGCTGATCGGAGAGATCCTTCCCGATCCTGACGGATTAGTTTTGTACCAAGTTCAAGCATAGCATCATAGAAGCAGTTCCTTTTCATCCTGTCGAAGCCGGCTTTAAAAGATTTGGCGCATAGTAAAAATCTGGTCGATAGTGAATTTTCCACTTCAAAGGCCACACTGAACAAGTCTAATCAGTTTGTTGACGGTGAGCTTTAGTTTTTCACACACTACGCTCGCTAAGACCTTATATGCGATATTAAGAAGGCTTGTCATACGCTAATTGGCGCAGATTTTGGGGTTCCCCGTTTTGTGAGTTGGGCAGGATACACTTAGGTGCCAATCGGAGTGCAAGCTTTCATATAACCATATCTTGCAAAGGAGCTGATGCATGCGCCTTGACAGCTCTTCGCCACTGTGTTTGAATAGCTCGGCTGATAAGCAATCCTCCTCCTCCATCTAACCTCTGACGCTTTGTTATCCTTCAGGCGGGTAACTGCTACTCGAACCTCATGATAGTCGTCCAATGGAGCATCTATTTCATCGTCATCTATTGGGGAATCAGGTTCGCCATCTCCAGACGTTACACTTTTACTTACGTTCAGCAGGCTGAATAAGTGTTCCCTTCATAATTTGAGTTTGCTCTGAACATCCGCCACTATATCACCATATTCCATACTCCGTTAGTCACCACATCTTTTCGTAGAATTTTTAAGCATTACCTCTTTCGGCCAGTTTCTTAAGCTCTCCAAACTCACACATTTCGGCTTCTTTCTTTTTTTTCTGCATATGCGCCTCGGTTCCCTCTTCAGCTTTCGGTGTCTATCCCACCCCGCTCGTGTCTTAGTCGATCGCAATATTGCGCGTAGACTGTCTGCATTCTCTTCATTGCGACGCGACACTCCTCATCGTACCAGCTGCACTCTCGAACTCGAATATCATTGGTTTCGTCTGCAGCTGTGCTGTGAAGCTTGAAATTTTGTCCCACAGTTCCCTTATACCGAGTGCAAGTGGAACAGAAGACAGTTTTGCTATCGGTTGTGAGTGTTCGTCACGAACTCGCACCTTCCTTGTGTTTATCGACGAAGAGGTGGCACTTATCTTCGCTACTACAAGATAGTGGTCCCAGTCGATGTTAGATCCTCGGAGCATACGCACGTCAAGGACACTGAATACATATCGTCCATCAACTACAACATCATCGATATGATTTCGAACTTGAATTTGATCAATTTTCTTGTGCTGAAATCAAGTACTAGAGACAACCATATTTCAGGCCCCTGCGAAGTCGATCTCAACCATTTGGAGAGATTTCGCCATGAAAGCTGAATTGTCCGACTGTTGAAAGATACCTTTTTTGCCCACCCAGGTGTTTAAATCGCAACTCACAATTTTTACAACCTGGCGGGGTCAGTTGTTATAAGCGCGCTCCAGCCGCGCAAAAACGGCATCTTTATTCCTCTTGACTTTCTCTTCGGTCGGGGTTTGGGCGAAATCAGTGTTATGTTTAAAAATTTTGCTCTGATGCGGATTGTGTCTAGACGCTCATACCCGAAGTGAATGTCAGAATTCGACGACTGAGTCTTTCTCTCACCACAGATCGAACATTGAATTTTCGCTTCTTTATATGGTAGCTCTAGTAAATGTTACAATGTTATGTTCATCCTCTCTGTCTGTGTACCATCCATCGCGATTCTTGAACAGCAGTGATGTTAGCCTTTACTTTTCCGAAGACATCAACCGTGTGGGTATCCACATCTTCCAAATTTAGGGACCAGATAATCCATTTGCTTGCCCTTAAATCATAATCCTTAAAACCGTTTGTAGTGGTCGTCATCAGAAGAGGGGTCTCTCATCCAAACCTTTTCCGTCCTTTTCTTCGGGGATGTATTTTTACGAGGCGGGCCTCAAATCTAGCGCAGAACCCTGAGGAGAGATAATTGGCCTTCTCACTTTAGCTTGCCTTCAGACGGGTGTTTTTTGACTACCCAGAGGACACTTGCCATTTTCCAGCTTCCCAAAAACACTATCTCTTAATGTTGAGCATTGCGCTTATGCAGGTAATGAAATCAGCCCGACACCTAAACCCTCATCTACAGTCAGCCTCAGTATTTGAGTAAGTGCCTGCAATTGATTCCGGCAGTTTATACTTGAACAATAACAAAATACTCAAATGCAATTGTTGTTGCTGGTCGTTACGGGTATTGTTGCGAACGGCACAATTGAATAATTCATGTGAAATAATTCCATATCATTGATGCAACAAATGTGCACGGTTACGTGCAATTTAACATGGCTTACATGCTGCAATCGGAAGCTTAGCCATTGATAGCACAAGCCTTGCGACTTCTCGCTATTTGCGTAGAAATGCAGCTCATCCCTTACGGATCTGCATAGCGTACACGGCTTGCATTACGTTATTGTCTTCATAAGCATATATTCGATTGATGCAACAGTGTTGCACATGCTGCACGTGCCACAACGGTCGACCGAAAGCAACCAACGCATGCACAAATGCCATACGACAGCAGCCTCCACTCAGCTTGTATCCTACGTCAATCTGTATCTAAATCTGCTTTTTCGCTATCGTAACGGTTTGCAGTGATTTCGAGGCAAAAAGTAAACGAGCAGCCGCATACCAAAAAGAACAACGACTTGTTTGTATACAATACTCACACACACACACTTGCAAACATATGCATAAGAAGTACGCTTTACTCACAGGCATATACACATGTTGCTGAGCATATTCTCGATAAGATTTGCATATGTGCCAGCGCTGGCACTTACACACATGTACATTGCATTCACGTATGTGTGTGTGTGATGTTTGGTATTCCGGGCCAGCAGACGTTAAATACGCAGATGATTCCGGCATCTCTCCTAAAGTGCAAGTGTGTTGGTTTTCATGCGCTTTTTCAGCATTGGTTCAATCCACCATTTCTTTTTTCGCTGGTTGTTGTGAAGACGGCAACTGAAAGAATTCGAAAAACGTTTTATGACTTCGAAGTGGGCTATCAAAAATCCTGACGACTTAAATTGCTATCATTAAGGCAAATGTGCTGCGATTTGATTTCACCAAAAACGAAACGGTTAGCCATTTCAATTGCTATTCGTTTCTCTTCAATGTCATAAGTAGCTTAAGCGAATCAAAAATACAGAATACATAATGTTTAATTTAATTCGTAGGCACTTCAATGAAGTTTAAGTTCTGAAATTATTTCTAAAATTAAACATCGATTTTCATATCATAACAGTTGTTTCACAATTTTATTCTGATGAACTTTAATCATAGGTCGATATATCTTCAAAAATGATGCCGGTGAGAACGTAACCGTCAATGGCTATCACCATGACAACCGACTATTTAATGCCTGAAATTGAAGCTAGTGATCTCGACGGCATTTCGTTTCAACAAGACGGCGCCACTTCCCACACATCGCATCAATCAATGGATTGATTGGGAGAACACTTCCATGAGCAGATAATTTTCGGTCGATTGGCCATCAAAATCGTGTGATATTACACCTTTAGACTTTTTTCTGTGGGAATCTTTATTGTGATATGCTAAAATTAATTTTCAGAGGTTTTCACATTGTGCCACCTTTGAAAATGACCTTTTTTAACATGATAGCTTAGAATTCATGTGTATTTATAATATTTTATATATTTAAGAGAGTCTTATCCTTAATTTTAAGAATAATTTTTCGTTTCGTTTTTATCTCTTTTTTTATTTATTTTCGTTTCATAACTATGTAAAAATATTTTATGAAATTTTTAACTTTTTCAGAGGTTGCCAGCAAACAGCATCAAAGTGGCATTTTATCACTGCTCTGAGGTAAGCTTTATAAATATATATATTAAAAAAAAATTAATTTATACCATGAACAGTTTCTATTAAATTCGCTACGTAGTTTGTAACACTCCGAAAGAAAAATCGTCACCGATAATATATGTAACTGACCAGCATGATGAGCAAAGTCGATTAGCTATGCCTGTCTATCTGTCCGTCGATATATACGCGAACTAGTCTCTCAGTTCACAAGATATCGATCTGACATTATGCACACGTTCTTTTTACTCCACAATTTGAGCTACCGATATTATATATTATATAGCTGCTCTACAAACTGAACGATTGAAATTAAGACCTTCGATGGCAAACTATTTTATTTGACGAGATATTTTCACCAAATTTGGCACAGATCATTGTCTGAAAAAATGTTCAGATCAGACGACTATAACACTTAGCTGCCGTACAAACTGGACAATTCAAAATAAAGATTCTTTTACAACTCACGTTTTCAATATTCGGGCCACTCATAACCTTAAAACTCTTTCACTCATACTTTTGCAAATATTTCTGTACATTATTTACGAGGTCCATCACAGACATATATTCAAATTTATTAATGTTATACCTTAATGTGCCATTGGAGTTCACAAAGAAATTTTAACCATATAACGAAATTGCGGAGCATATATTTTCGGATATCGTACGAGGTGTGTTCAAAAAGTATCGCGAATTTTGTGTTTTTTCAAAAATTATTTATTTATTCATGAATATCTATTTTGACCCCTTCCAAGTAATCCCCATGAGATATTATACACTTGTGCCAACGGTTTTTCCAATCTTCGAAGCACTTCAAAAATCATTTTTTTTTATCTTCTTCAGCTCCTCCTTCGATGCCGCCTTTATCTCGTCAAGAAAAGCGTAACGTCGTCCTTTCATGGGCCTCTTCAGTTTAGGGAACAAGAAAAAGTCACAGGGTGCCAGATCTGGGGAATACGGTGGCTGCGGCATCATTAGTGTGTTGTTTTTGGCCAAAAAGTCGCACACAAGCAACGATGTTACGTTATCGCGTTATCGTGGTGCAAAAGCCAATTTTTGTTCTTCCACAAATCCGGGCGTTTCTGGCGGATTGCTTCGCGCAAATTGCGCATAAGTTGCCAATCGATATTTTTAGGTCCTCAGCAACTTCTCTAACGGTGATTCGACGATTGGCCAATACCATTTTCTCCACTTCATTAATTTTTTCGTCTGTTGTTGAAGTGGCGTCCGCACGCTCTTCGTCGTTCACATCTTCTCGGCCTTCTGAGAACATTTTGTACCACCGATAAACGTTGCTTCAGTCCAAGGTAGCTTCTCCTGTATGCCACAGTCAACATTCGGAATGCATCCGCGCACTTAATTTCGTTTTTCACACAAAATTTGATACAGGTTCTTTAATCCATTTTTTTGAATAGGTAAAAATCGAAGACGATCCAAAACACGTGCAAGCAAAGTAGCTGTCAACAATTAAATGAACATTCTAAATGGCCGAGCTTGTTGGCATAAGTGAGAGACATGAGTGCCAACATACCCCACAAAAAGTTCGAAATTCGAATATACGTAACCCGCGAAAATTCAAAATTCGCGATACTTTTTGAACACACCTCGTATATTAAGGAAATACCACCTGTGTTTTTTTGTGAGTATGATCATCTTCAAATCGTTATATATTCATTGTTTTTCTTTGTTTAATCGCAGATATCTTTAGGATATCGTTATTTCCTTCTAAGGTTAGAAATATGTTAAATTGGGTTATATTGGCCGGCTGTTACTCCACACATGCAACCACTGGTCTTTAGTAATATCAGATGGAGATACAGTTTATTTTAAGCTTTTGATACTTCATCTAGTCCCTTGAACTGATAAGCCCTCAAATATCTAAAGCGTTATCTAGATAAGACTGGCCAGAAGTACGGGAGGTTGGATCCCCTTTCATCGGTCTTTTCAAGGAGGGAAACTAACAAAAGTCCGGGGGTCACATCTGGGCTGTAGGACGGCTGCGGAAGCGTTGTGATGTCGGCCTTGGTTAGCTAGCTGTGCACAAGGAAAGTGATGTGAGGCGCGATGTCCCTTCGTTTGAGTCTCCTGAGGACTTTCACCTAAAACTTGGCGTTGACGGTTTGTCCAGGGGGAACAAATTCATGGTGGACGATGCCTTTGATGTCTGAAAAGACAATGAGCATTTTTTTCACTTTGGATTTGCTTATTCATCAGCGAACTCTTCCTGGCCCTCCAAAAAGGCCAGGTGCCACCGAAGCACACCACATCTTGCTAAAGCAAGGGGTAAGCCTGCTTGATCAAATCAAACGACTCTGTCGCAGATTTACATATTTTCATGCAGACTTTAATCGTTTACCTCTGCTCTAACGAACGCTGCACTTTCAGTTTGCAAAAATGTTCGTTCTGACTCTCCAGGTGCTCGGAGACAACTGACCAGCCGCTCGAATCCAGGCCAGCACTCTAACGAATCCAGTCGGTACGGGCGCACACGAAAATCTGTCTTAGCTACTGACTCCTTGCTTCTAAAACCATTTAACTGACATAATACTATGTGAGATTATTGCCGTCTGTCTATCGACGTCTATATTGATCTTTTGCATGTTGTTCCCTTGCAGTTTTTCTTATCGCAAAGAGTTCCGCTAGGAAGATACAGTGGTATTTCGGAATCTTGCAAGGTTGAAGGGGATTTGAGATACTTAAGCAAAAAATTTTAATAAAATGCTTGCTCGTATCTGCAACTAAGCTTTACTCGCTAAATATATGTAAACAAATAAGTATATATACATAGTCACCATCATATATGTATATAAACATATATACACATATCTTCTTCTTAAGAATATAATAATATACACATATACCTATACAATATTTGCGCATGTTCCAATGGAGACAATTGTTACACGTTACCGTAGTAAGTATTTATTTGTGCTTAATAATGTTTTCGCTGCAGAATTTTCCCAGAATACCCCGAGGTTGTTGACATTCACAAAGAAAATCGCAAACAAGGTAAGAGAGCCAAAAGCCACGTTATCACCAGCGCCATCGTCAGTTGCGAAAACGTTGAACTTTTATTGAAAACCTTGCACGATTGAGTAAACAAACAATGATGCTGGTGACGACAGCATGTCGCCTAACACCACCCACAAACCGCTGCCGACTCTGCCACATCCCATGAGCAACAGTCTCTAATGACGACCACAGGCAAATCATCTAGAGACCACGTACCCACACACACACACACACACACAATCGTCGTAAGACACACGCCTGCAATTCGCAGAGATTACGGTGCACAAACCACCACGAAAGCCATCAATGTCGACGCTTCTGCTGACTGGTCTAGCGCTGGGGCAGCCACTATGTTGTGAGTTCTCCGCAGACGATTGACATGTCTGGTGGCCATTAAACTTGGCAACAACTGCTAGATGTCCTAACATGTGCTGGTGCGCGTGTGGAGCTAGAATGTGTGAGTTCGCAGTTTGTGTGTCTATCGCTTTGTAAAAAAGTGTGTTTGCTCAGACGGAAAGCTGCTGAACTGGTAGCAGAGCTCTAGTAGTTTTCCATTGGTTTGTTTACCTGAATGCCCGAAAGGTAATAGAGAGAACACATGGCTTTCATCATAATATTTCGCCGCAATCGTTGACCTCTGTTTCCGCTTCGACGGCACTGCAGTCGGAGATATTGACGCGTTGCTACTTTTTTATTCTAATTCAGCGGCCGAGGTTAGGCAGACGTCGTGCGGTATGGGAATTTCAGAAACTCTACGTAGAAACGCATACCATAGATGCTGTGCAAACAAACAGCCAAGTGCACATGGGGTTAGTGTACTTTGAGGAATGTTCAAAGCGCCCCAAACTTATTTACTCACTAGTAGCAAGTGCATGTGACTACGCATTTACATATGTATGTGCCTATGTGTATGTTCCAAGGTAATTGACAAGTTAAGGTGGTGGGTTGGTTCACAAGGGAGTAGGACATCAATAGGTCCTTTGCGTTCGCGAGTGGTAACCAAATTAAGCATTATTCAGTAACTCAATGGATTTGAAAAAATCTAAATCTTCTCTATCTTAAGTTGGAGCATTGGTAGCTGTGGAATATATTTCGTCTCAACCGGTTGAAAACTGGGCATTAGCAAAGATAACGCTTCATCCTTCTTCGCGCATGCATGCCCTACATTTCGCCGAATTCACCTGCCTCATTTTCTGAAGATGGGATCTTAAGGGAAGGTGCCCGGTGATGACCCCTACAATATTACTAAGTTCCCTTTTCTTTAAAACTATAAGCTTTTTGGTCTGTCCATCATCATCACCCCAAAGTAACTCTGTGGAATGCCCTGTATTACTAATGTGTCTAGACCTGAGGTGTTCCTCAAGTTTGGCGGCTGAAAACTCAATTGTCCTAAGGTAGCCAACACTTTTGCCTTTTATCCCTACATGACTCAGATAATATTAACCGTTTTACTTACTGAGAGTCTAGTTATCGTCTGCTTGCATAACCTAATAATGCCAATTTAGCTTAAGTTCATTAACAAGATCGAATAGTCATGCTCATCTTGCTTCCTATAGCCAAAAAGCATGTCTCGGATGGCCGCATACTTCACTTGAATATCGATTGACCAGAACCTTTGTTGGTGTAGAAGCAATCGCGGTCGATACAGCATTTGCTTGCTTTGATGTAAAAGTATGGAAACCTATTCAACCGTCATCCGAAGGAGTTTCAGTATTCTTTCGTGAACATGAACGCAATATGTATCCACCGGTATACGGTCCAAAGGATAGTCGAAACAGTAGACTTTACGCGGAACCTGCTCTGAAGAAGGCGTAGACTGTACTATCGCCTATTAAGAGAGGAGCAGGGATTTACTTATTGTGATGATTCGACGCCGAATTGCATTCATGTTCTATTTTGTGAAGATAAAAGTGCTTTTCCACTATGACAACGCACTGACTTAGACCCGCCCTATAGTTTCGGCCAAATTGGCTGCTTCAGTCATCTTATTCTGTAGGTTTGGAACCCGGCTGATTTTCTTTTGTTTCCAAAATTCAAATAGTTACTCGTCGGACAGAATTTTAAGTGAAATAATGACAATCGGAGGCTTACTTTGAAGTCCTCTACAAAACATTTTTTTCAAAAAAATTTAAGAAGTAAAAACCCAACTTTTATAGAAATCCTTGTCTGTATATACGCGAACTAGTTGAGATATCACTCCGAAATTTTGCGCAAATTTTTTTTCTCCTCAGGAGGTTTCTCATTTGGAAGAACCGCCGATATCGAACTCCGCTAGCATACAGCTGTCATACAAACTGAGCGATCGGAATCAAATGCTTGTAAGAAAAACTTTTTTATTTGACACGACATCCTGATGAAATTTAGTTAACTTCGAAACCAATGGTAATAATTTGCGAAGAATTTTTTAACATCGGATATATAGCATATTGCTGTCATACAAACTGAATAATCAAAACATTTAACTGACAAGATATCTTCACGAAATTTTGACAAGGATCATTAACCAAGGCAACGTTAGAATTTGTGAAGAAATTATTAAAATAGGATAACTGTAATATATAGCTATCATACAAATGAAAATTGTTTTTCCCAGAGTAATCATTCATACTGATTGACCGAAATGTCAGTCAGTGACAGTTGCTGCTGTCATTCGAATTTTCACAGTATTCCTTACAAATACAAGTAAACAGCCTTTTATAAATAAAACAATTTATTTCGGCCTTTATGCGCCATATATCCAATTTAATTATTCGCTGAAAATATGACAATTTTTATACTAATTATTTTCACATAAAATTTCGTTACTCCGCACCTGACTTCATTATATTTAAATAGTACAATGTTTGCCGTTGAATTACGCCATTTGTGCTTCATCCTGTGGTTCAGCAGATTTCTGATCAGGGCACTTCTCGAGTGCCACAGTTTCTATAACTACAAACACAAAAAAATTTTAGTCAAATATACCTTCTAGTGTTAGTCAAACCTGAACATACCCTCGCCGGTCTCACATTGCTCTGATTCCAACAGACAGGGACTGGCATATTGTTTGTAGGTTTCTCCATTGTATCCACATACAGGATCGTAAATCCTTGTACAAAACCTGGTGCAGTTTTCCGTTTGCGCTGAAACCACTCCAAGCAGAAGCAAACCTAAAATTTTGTTTGAATAATTTTATTAACACAAAATATATTTTTCGATGTCACCAAAAGCCGCTTACCAGTAATTATTAAAGCGATTAATTTCATTGTTTAAATAACAATGCGACACTTCACGCCGACCTAACAAAGGCTGCCAGCAGCTCTGTCTTTTATGTGATTTGCAAGGCAGCTCCACATTCAAACACTGGTGTACCTATGCATACACAGGTATGTATTAATTGCTCAGTGCTAATCAAATATTTAACCATATGGCTACAAAATTATTTTTGCTCTACTTGATTGCTGACAAATTGTTTTTTATTTGTTTGTTCAGCTTAAACATTTCTGAGTTTGCCGTAAGAAAATATTTACTTCAAGCAAATCGTGAGCGCTGTAATAAAAAATAATCTTACGAATAGGCTTGGCGCTGCTTGGAATACTAAAATATAAAACACGTTCCTAGGTATAGCTTGGCTATATTCACTCAAGTTAAACTTTGTATAAAAAAACATTGTTTAAAGCACTCTACATGAACAACACATTTCGGTTTATACTGTTTCTAGGAGCTCTGACGTGCTTCTCGTGCCAGCTGTACGCTCGGCTGTTTGATACTGCCTATTTTTTGCTGTAGCCATGAACCCTTTGATTAGCCTCGTTGATTTATATTCACTCGAAATAAATATTTGCGCATACTTTATTCAAAATAAACCCCTTTCATGTGATCAATAATGACGTCTGCAAATTTTTTTCTGAACACCAAAAAAATTTTCTCGGTTTGAACAGCTTGTTTGCATTTCGGTAATAAATTCATAGCATGGTATAAGTTCGACAAATCAAATTAAAAAAAATAATTAACAGAAAAAACGTCAAACGAAATTTTGTGAAACTTTGTCATGAGTTTTATCGTTCGGTTTGTAAGGCAATCCTCGCTTCACTAATGAGAATTTCCCAAAAATGTGGTCTACGAAACTTAGGCAACATTATTGGTTTAACGGCAGTACATATGATCAATGAAATGATTTTCAGTGGTCAATTTACTTTGGGGCACATTTGAAGATATCAGACATCGCTTTGGGTGCCCTTTCACGTGTCAACGCAATTTCGATATTAGTCAATCCAAAAAGTCTTCCGAGCATACATAAGTTTTGAGGAATTACTCAGCAAATTCGTCAACATATTCTTATTGTATAGAATACAGATCGACGCCAAGGAACCACCTCTGTACTGTTATATAACTCGTGGATATATATGTACATCCATACGTCCGTGTATTGCTCAGAAAACATCTATTTTTTGGGCTCAGAGTAGAACGCAGATAACCTACTAAGCTACTTGCCCTTCCTAAAGTTCATTTTGCCACAATATTAGTAGTTTTTACTGGACATTATCGAATAGGCATTCATTAGGTAAGGCTAAAATTCTTCCATTTTTGGGGATGTGGGATGGAAACATCCAAGCACTTTAGTCTCCATTATCCAGCTATTGCAAGACTGAAGTTGCAACATCTCGACAGTATTGCTTTCGTGCAACCAGAAGACATAGCTGAAACTGATATTAGCCGCTAAAATAAATTTGTGAAAGGCTAAAATAGTTTTGTCGATTTTTAATGGTCTTATGATCTATTATAAAACAGTTTTAGGTAACATAACTTACCGGCATTCTAAGCCTTCGAAGTGAAAACCATGTTAAGATCGATCTCATAACTTAACCTAATTCAACCTAACCTATCACTACTATCACTTAAATTTTTTTAATTGAATACTTGGAATACCGAATATACGGTTTGGATAGTGCAGCGGTAGCATTCCTTCCAGTCCGTCATTTCCATACAAGGGAAATTCAAACGAAATTTTGGAGGATGGATCACTATCAGGTTGGTAAATATGTTTGCAGAATCTGGAAGAATCGCAATAAGACCGTACAATCGAAATGAGTATACTTCTTTGAAGAAAACAGTGTACGGACATCTCCCCTTCAATTGCGTTTGTTTCTAGCAAGATGGAGCAACTGCACATATAGCCAGATCGATTATTGCGGAGCTCCAACGAAAGTTAGAAAATAAATTAATATCAATAAACTTTTCCGCTGGCCCCCAAGGACACCTAACATGACTGCAACAAAGTTTTTATAGAGGGTTATGCCAAGCAAGAGATGCACAAAACAAAAACCAGCAATTTGACTGAACGGAAGAGTTCTTTAAATCCATAATTTAGGCAATCCCCGGCTACTAACTTACAGGCTCCAATGAATAATTTTCTAATTAGGTGTCGCATATGCGTGACTGAGCATGGACGGTATTTACGGTCCATAATTTTTAAAAATAACTAATTATATAAAATAAAATAAAGTTTGCTATACAATGAAATATAATGCATTGATAAAAAAATCATTATATTTTGTTTTTGTAACACGAATCGTGCGCCACTTTGTAAATAATTTATATTAAATTAATTATAATTTTAATTACTCTATTAAACAAAGCTCTGAATTATTCCAAAGTTTGTGGCCATCAAATTCGGTGAAATGTCCCAATTATTGCTAATTTAGAGCAGTTATGCGCTTAAAGAAAAACTCATGTAAAAAACACCGAAACGCAAAAATTTTCACATGAACACACATATGAATAATAGATAGTGGAAGAATTAAGCTCACTTTGTGAACAGCTGCAGAGTTCTCGCTTGAGTGCCCGTTCAAAATATGTGTGTGGCATACTCTTCTTATGCACTCGACTGAAGCTCTGTCTTTCGCTATAACTTTGATAATAATATTCTGTTCAAAGAGCTGTCATCTCATACAAATCACCTGTTAGGTACTGAGTTCAAAACAATTATCGTCCCGTTAACCAAAAAAAGGTCCATGATGGGCGTTAGGAAATGAACTGTAGGCGGCGGGGAGTTAGCGATGACTAACGAGGTCAGTCAAGTATCTGGGTCTCACTTTGGACTTTAGTCTGCGGAGGAAGCAGCTTGTGGATCTAGTCATGGTCAAAGCCACAAAAGCACTCATAGTGTACAATCGCCTGGCTGGGAAATCTTGTGGAACAGTATGAAGAGTAAGAAGTAATATACTAACAGCTCGAAAACACCAGAAGGCATTAGTGCAGGTATCGCTGGACTGCGTGTTAAAATTCCCATACCTCTGTGGAATGCATTTCGAGCACATTAGAAGCAGAAGTCTCTGCTTTAAGTCGGTGTGTAGAGATAAACATCCAAGGCAGCTATCGAAATTAGCCCCATATTCACTTATCGTGAAGCAACACTTAAAGCGATTCCAGCTTACGAGATTAGCGATATTGCTACAGGAGTGAATAGATCGGCTGAATGTCCTCTCAGTTTGCAATCAAGTGCAACTCATCTGGGTGCCAGGTTATAAGGATATGCCGACAATGAACTGGCTGACGTGGTTAATCTGGCTGCAGCTGCAGTTGGTAGAACCTTATAGGGAGGTTAATCCCCATACCATGAAAGATCTGCTCCTTAAGGAGGAGAGAGTAAGTAAAGAAAATTATTGGAAAGAACTCACAGAAATACACTGGGAGAATTTGTTAATGAGTGCTTACAACCGTACTAGATTTAAAAGTGCAATCAACCTCCCGAGACACAAATTTCGGCTCAATGTGACATTTTACATTCAGCACTGCAAGCTTAAAAAGTACCTATCATATTAATAGCATCTTATGCAAAGTGCCGGTTCTGGGTGAGCACAATAGACCTTCGATCGCGGTGCACACCTCAATTTATTTTTTTCAACTATCTATCATACCGAACTAGTAATTATCAGATTCAAGCAAAACTGGGCTCTTGGACAAACCCAGTCATGCACACTCCTTCGTAATCTTCGGAACTGCTTGATTCTTCCAGTTTTCATACACATTAAAGCTTTATATACATAATACAATATATTGATATTTTGATTCAAAATGATAGGCTACTGAGCCAATCTCCTAAGCCATCATTTTCAAACGGGTTACGACAAGCGGTGAGTTCTTTAGGAACTGGTGCTAATGAAACAAAATACAAAGTGGATTCGAATCATAGTATTTGCTTTCAAAAAATGTAAATTTTACAGTTAAAAGTTCGTTGGTTACGTGCGACAGTTCGCGAGTGTGAAACTCACCCGATCTGAAAAATTTATTTTTGAGAGAAAAGCTTAACATGATGAATATGATTGACGCACACGTTTCGACACTACAATGGACAGTGGCCAATATTTTCTGTAAAAAGTCATCAATATGAACTCAGATCCACAAATTCCCGGTCTAGGAATTTAAAAGTTATAGACCGATTGAGCCTTTTTCTACAGATGATATAGTGTACCTCGGAGACAGTGGTCACTGTTGCTTCATTTACTTATTGTAAAGTGAAAAAATCAGTTATAATTTAAAATTATATTATGTTGAGCTGTGGGCGTCGTTCTTGTCTGATTTCACCGATTTTGTAAAATTAAGAAGCAGAAAAAACAACAAAATAAAATTTTGGTAAAAATGGTCGGGTAGGTTCTGAGATGAAAGAATCAATGGATTTTTAGAGATAATACTTCGGTAAGCAGATAATTTCACGTTTTGGGCCGGTCGATTGACCACCAAGAGCGTGTGATATCTCACCGTTAGACTTTTTCCAGTGGAGATGCGTAAAGTCTAAAGTCTATGCTGACAATCCCTTCGATTCAGGTCTTGGAGCAAAACGAAATGCTCGAACGAGTCAACGAAAATTTGACTCAACGGATAGACCATCTGAGACGTAGCCGCGATCAACATTTGGAAAAGATAATTTTCGAAAAATAAATGCCAAAGAATGCGCTCTATAAAGGTAAGAATGATTAACCTCAATTTGTACTCATTACAGGGCATCGTTCGAACGGATGGACAGCCGTCCAGTATTCAACCCTTAAGCGAGCAAAACTGTGGCAACTTATTGTAGGAACTTAAAACTGACTTTATAAAAACCAAGTACTGGCCTAACTCCTTTAATTTTGCTTTTTATTGCTTTGGAAAATTCCACTTTAGCATGACTCCCAATCTCTTTAGTCGACGGGCGTGCTTGATGTAATGCCAGTGCTTAACTCTAGGAATAGCGCAACAATTGCAGCATATGCAAGTTATTCAAATATATTTCCTGTTTGCAACCGCATTTCTATTCGAATATTTGCTTTTCAAAAAATATTCCTGCTTAAGTGCTTTTATTTGGCACCAGCTCCAAAACTAAAACTCTTACCAGTGAATTACTGTAAGCAAGAATTCTACTTCCTGGCATTTGTCACATGCAACTCGGAATGATTGCTTTCGGTGATACTTTACCCCGCTCTCCGCCTTTGTGGCAACATTTTTGCACAATTTGTCGACCTCAACTAACAAACGCCTTGTATCCACTCGCAAAATTTCAACACATTTTATTTATTCCATAATTTGGTTGCGCATACGCCAGCGCACACCGTACCACGACCAACCGGCTGCCCACCTTTAAGCATTTATGCAGCACAGAACACATGAAAATGACAGCTACGCAGCAATACAAATGCCACGCACGCTTCTAAGCTCGTGGTCCTTTTGGCAAATGGAAAAAAAATTTCCAGTGAACTCGCTGCCGTATGAGTGTATACTAATCTATTCCCGTCGGAGCATTGCCGTGCTGGCAAACACATGTGCGCACGTGAGTGGCGGCTTTGGACCACTTCTCGATATCAAGAGTTTGTGTTGGCACAATTGCGATCCCTTTTCAATGAAAATAAAAGGAAATACTTATGAATGCATATTTTTCAGACGCGCGCGTGTGTGGGTGCTTGCGTGCGTGTTGTGCGAACTTCCATTTCTTGTCTTTTCATGTGTGGTTTTATGCAAAAATGTCGTCTTTGTAGCTGCGCACAGCCACACACGCGCGCACTTGGTGCCATCTGTTCCGGTCACACACTGGCTGCTCTTCTACACAAGCTCCGGCGCGAGCAAATCATCCTTCTGCCATTTGTGTGTGTGTGTGTATAAGGCGCTGCTCCTTTACTCCGCCGCTCGCTCGGCGCTTTTCATTTATGTGCGCATATTCTTTATTACGGTTACTGCCATACCTTTCGCACATTGCTCTGCCACTTGCAAATGCTTCGCACATAACGGCACATTCAACTTGCCGTTTTCTTTATTTCATTTTTGTTTTTTTTTTCCTTTTAACTGGGCTAACATTTAATTTACGGAATAACTTTTACTCCTTTCCTTCTTTAAGCACAATTCTTAGTTGTATCGCATAGCAGTGTCGCCATATACAGTTATTTCACAACACCCACATATGCATACATATGAGGCAGCAAGTGTCACTTCATTTTCCTGCACAACGTCGAATGACAGCTCGAGTTATGAGTGTGCGAGCGGGCTTTGAAGTGTGCACCGAAGAGTGCCTCTTAGTTTACTTGAAACGCACTTCTTCACACCGTCTGACTGGCCAGGCAAGTTGCCGCTGTTTTCCACATGATTTGTTCATATCTCAACCAAGGCGACGAGTGCTTTTGTCAGGCGGATAAAAGAAATCTCATCCAGCCCATTCAGTACATTCAGCCAATTCACACGTCCTCGGATTTTTCTAATTACTATGGAGTAGGGTGTACGCTGGTTCAAATGCTGCATAAAATGAGCCCGGAATACAACGAAATGCTGTTTATTAAATTTGAGATATGATTAGTGAAGTCTAATACAAACTTGCAGTTGCGTTATAGTTATGTAGCACTCGATCCTTAAAGCGAATGTCCCAGAACATCGAAGTGTGATTAAACTGCGTGCTCGTATTAAGATCCTAACCAGAATGCGATGAAGAAGAGAAACTTTGCCCGAAGTTTTGTAAACATTGATTTCAGTACAAAGTGAGGGATGGGTGGAAGCCAGAAGTGGTGCCACTATGAACTCAATTAGCGCTGGATGCGCCATTTTGAGGTCCTATCATAAGACCCTATAATCTTGCTATCTCGTTTCATCTTTGCGCTCAAATCATTTAGTGCTCTCATTGAAACTTCTCTTAAGGTATCCCTTAAGGTTTTTGTGATTAGCCATTGAAGATTTGATTTGGCTCGTGATCGGTTTCTGGTATTCTGTGTCTGCTTTGTGTTAGATCTGCGCATTCAAAGAGAAGGTGGAAAACAGGTTTTTTAATCCCTTTCAGCATGCAGCTGAGGCAAATACTGTTATAAGGCAGAGCCGTGTTTAGTGCATGTTCTCCGAAAGTCCAGTGCCACGTTATACTTTCTATTAGTCTGTCGATACTATTCCTGGACCTATGTATGTAGTAAGCCCTTAGTTCTAGTCTTATCATAGTTTGCTCGTATCTGCGTGCTTATTAATTTCCATCTGCTATGATCTCGCTCCCAGCTGGCATGATATTAATTCCACCTCGGATTTGTCTAAAAAAAAAGCTTCTAGCTTGGCCAAGTTGCCTACTTTTTCGTTTTCAAAAATGTTTCTATGGCCGGCAGCCCGAATTATGAATATGAAGTTGACCTGTCAGTGAGCTCAAAACATGTATGCGATTCTTGAATACGCTAGGATCAATAAGTTGCGTCAACAAGAACAGCTGTGCCGCCAGGTTGTCCGTATATATGGTTTCTTTATATATCCTCTAGTAATTATAGCACACGCCTTCACTATACTTAGTACTTCCGTTGGAAGATGCTAGGCAAATTTAATACATAGATAGAGAGAGAGAGAGATATCAAGATCTTTGTAATATACCGTATCCCCTACTCCGCAGTCCATTTTGAACTCTTCGAAATAAATAAAGGTTGAAGGTTGTATCGTCCCACCCTACTAAATCTCCTCTCCATTCACGTTTAGAGTTTAGCCTCACCCGAAAGTGGCAATTGAAATCTAATCTAATTACTTAAATTTGGCTGGGTGAGAATGGCGCTATGTCCCTAACCTTTTCGGTTCTAACCTATATATTTATGCTTACAGCTGAGCTCGCTGTTACTTTGCAAAAAAAGACGTCTATGGGTAGCCGATGCAGGAGTATATTGGGATCATGGCTTAAAAGCGCCCATAACTCCTGCACAGGCTGCTCTCTGTAATCCTGTCAACTTTTTCATATTATGGTATTTATTTAACTATACTTTACTATCAGGATTATATTATATTACCATATGCCAGGAGGGATATGTATTGGCAACATTTCAGAATTAAGTTACACAGACATTGAGGACAGTATTCTCCATCAAGACTAATACTAAAGTATATCGGAACCGTTACGCGATGAAAGACTAAGTTTTCTTGTAAGCTTATTTAAACCAAATAGTTATTCGTTCCGTTTTTATTGAGAATATTGTCGAAAGTCAAGAATAATAAGATAATTCTGAACTTAAATTAATTTAGACATCCAATTTGTGTAAGTCAGCAAACGAATAACTCTAAGTTTAGTCGAATTAAAACAGCTTTAAAAAAACAAAAACAGTTTCTTCATTATCTCATTCTAAAAACTGTCTGGTTTCTATTGGAATTACAAGACATTAAGAGTATAAAAACACGGTTAGGTCAGGTAGTAGGGTTGATCCTAAACGATGGATATCACTAAATAGAAATTCACCCTTTGTATTACATATAAACAGCTAAAAGAGAATCACCAGATCGTAACAGATCAACAAAGTGTTTTGAGCTTACCAAAAAATTGTTAAAACAATTAATTTGAATCTTAACCAATTCGCTGGCATAGCCGAAGATGTGTCCACCTAACCATTTCAATATAAGTATAGCCGGGAAATAGAGGAGAAAGTAACAACATGATTCCATAACGTCTTCCTCCATACAAATTTGGCAAAAATATAAGGCCACCACGGACACGCTTTTCGATTTTCAAGCATAAATCGACCGATATTGCTGGCTTGTAAATTGTACAACCCAGGCGGCCAATTGACTGGGCCATTTCATGAGATAACACGTTCACCAAACTTGGTTCTAAATAAATCGATTTTGACATTCGCTGTGTGGCTTGTAGCGCCATTCTGTTAGAACCACATATTATCCAAGTCCATATCGTCCCATTCGGGCAAAAAATATTCGATTATCATTGAACGGAAGCGATTCCCATTCACAGTTATGTGGCGGTTTTGATCATCATGGAAGAAGTACGTACCACACCAAATTGTAATTTTTTCGGGATGTAATAGTGACTCAAAGAGTACGTGTGGATTGCTGCCTGACCAATAACGCATATTTTGTTTACAGACGTAACTATTCAGCCAGAAATGAGCTTCATCGCAGAAGATGGTTTTTTGATGAAAATGTTATACTTATCCGTTTCAAGTTGTTGATCAGCCCAATTCATGAACATACGACGATTCTGGTGATCAAGCGACTTCAGTTCTTGCGTCAATTTTATTTTGTATGGATGTAGGCCAAGATCTTTCCGTAAAACTCGCCACAACGACGTCAGAGAGCTTGAGAACGAAGTGTGAGAGTCAGATTTGGGTCTTCCTCAATTGATGCGCTAGCGGCAGTAATATTCTCGTCACTACGGGCACTTCTTTGTATTACTGGCACGGAAGCATTTTGTAGTTGCCTGTGAATTCAAATTTTTTCACTAGACTCTCAATTGTTTATCCAGCAGGACGATTATAACGACCATAAATTGAACGTAGCGCTTTTAAAGTTGAGGCCTCGAGTCGTTGTTGCATCGTATATATTTCCATGATGAAATGGCAAACCTTACTGAAGAGAAATGTCAAAAGAGCGGGAAAAATATGGCGTCTTTTTGAACGAATACATTATTTAGCCGCATCACGTGTGAACCGATTGGGCAGTATCCAGTTAGAACATCTACAATTGACGCAAGATTGTATTTGCTAATAATAACTGGTTTGGAGGACCTCTTACGGTTCCCTCCGAACCAGAAGTATCTCACGGTAACACAAGTTCTGGTTTTGACCAGTGGGATCACTGGAAGACCATAAGTCCAATGCTAAAATACAAGAGAGCATAGGAAAACCGATTCGCTTCTAAAGATGGTTTTAAAGATTCTCAAATCAAAGGGGACCCTCCTCCATAATAGTTTTATATCTTAATTTGCAATTTAGTTATGACAATATATACAATTTTGTTAAATAGCGTTTTGTGGGGGAGGAAGTGTCTCCCGGAAGTTCGAAAATCTTTATGACTATTAAGTATACGGCGGCAAAGAGAAGTAAATGATCTGATACGCGATTTTATAGAAAAAAAGTCGACCCGCTCTTATGTACATATACCCACTGACTTCACTTTTTTGCTTATTCACCCCAAATGTACACTTTCCTCAGATTTAATTTAAAATCATTTAACAAAGCTCTGCTAAAGGCGAATTCCCCAATGAAAACATCAACAACTTCACTTGCATTATGCTCGACGATGTTTTCCTGCTTACGCCAAACATTAAGGACGCATCATGGTCCGGGCGGTCGCCGCCATTTCCTTGTTTTTTCGTTGATTTTTGCATTTTTCAAAGACGGAAGCATTTTTCAGCACTTTAAATAATTACAAAAATAAAAATAAAAACATGGAAATTCAGCAGGATAATAAAACGCATTTGCATGAATATTGCAGCCAAAAAAGTGGCGCGTATAAAAATATGAAAACACATAAAAAAAGGGATGCCAGCCACGCGCAAAACAATAATGCCAACAAGAAAGGCGAGAGCAAAAACAACGTCAGCAACAATGAAAGCTACAACGTCAGCAGCGATTTCTGTTAAAAATTAAATAATGGCAAAAAAGCAGTCACAACAACAACGCGTAAACAGCGTATACACACACACATACACATAGCAAATAGCACATAAAAATGGCGCACAAAAAAGCCACAACAAACACATAAATCTCTATTCATTACGTACAGCATAACGGCACAAACAACAAACAATACCGACTGGGCAGCCTCCATCCTGCGGGCCACCAAAGGCAACATTCCTAAATTTGAATGAAAAACGGTTGAGGCGGCGGCGGCGACGTGGGAGCCACGGCAAGTGGCGCACTAAAACAACAACTAAAGCGAATAATAAACAAACAAACAAAATGCAGCGCCCGCACACACACTGGCAACGCCGACAGTCATAGCAGCAGCAGCAGCGGCAGCGGCAGCAGTAAAATAGCTTCTAAATCCGCGTTGCCATAAAAAATGCTGCAAATAATAATAATAATAACTGTAAAAAGTATTATCATATATTACCTGTTTCTGTGTTATGTAAGCGGGTCTCTATGCGGTTGGCAACGTGACACACACACATACATATGTAGATATGTAACTCTGAAGTTTTGCAACGGTGTTTTATGCAGTTGCAAGTACAAAGGGGAGAGGTGGCGTGGTGGCGAGGCAACTCCCGTGTCTCGGCACAATTCAACCTGTCGCTGGGCACAACTTCCGCGAACTGTTGTCGCCTTTATAAATGGAGCGCAACGCGCAACGCTTGCAGGAGCCGCCATCGCCATCGCCACAGCCACCACAACTGCCAGCGTTACAGCATCAAGAACCGCAGCGGCAGTTGACTGTAAATTTCAGACTTGTGGCGACGTTTTACAGATATTCGCGGTTGACTCATTGCTTTGTCGTTTGACTGCACTCGACAGAGCCGTGGCAGCGCGGAAGCCGCCGGCATACACGTGGCCCAGAAAAACCGACATTCTTATGTGGTTGCGCCGAACAAGAATGCGTTTCATTCGCTGTACGTCTTTAAACAAAATCGTAGACAAATTGCGCAATATTTTATGCCGTTGAAAGCCGGTTGGAAAGAAAAAATTTAAGACTAATCGTACGACCTGCAAGCGTACAGTTCTTCTAATAGCGACCGCCGTCGTTAGGGTTTAGATGAAAATAATGCTCATTAAAGTGTACTAAAACTTCGGAGAGAATATTAGTAATTCAATAAAATTATCCCAAAACATGGAAATAGAGATTGTAATATCACAGTTTGCTCAAAGTATTCGTAAAATTTGTGGAAGAAAAAATAACTCAGGCTCTTTACTCTTATAACTATCGAATCGTCCTTATCTAGGTTTGCTATAGTTTAAGTTAAAGTTGCTAAGAGGTCACCTAGATTAACACTTCGGACATATCTTCTTCTTCTTTTTTAGCGTAGACATCGCTTACGTAGTTAAAGCCGAGTCTACAACAGCGCGCCCGTTTCTCCTTTTCGCTATTTGACGCCAATTGAAGATTCCAAGAGTAGCCAGATCCTTTTCCAATTGGTCTTTCCAACGGATTAGAGGTCTTTCTCTTCCTTTGCTTCCCCCGGAGGGTACTGCTTCAAATACTCTTTAAAGCTGGAGTGCCTTTATCCAGGCGCTTAGCTCCTCTTTCCATGGAATGTGGTATTTGCCATGGTCAAAGCGCAAAGTACCATAAATCTCATTATTCTGCGTTAGATTTAGAAGCTGACGTTGTTGTAGATGTTAATACTGGTTCCAATATAGACGAAATTATCGAAGACTTCGACGTTTTGACTGTCAACAGTGACGTGGGAGCCAAGTCGCTAGTGCGACGACTGTTTGTTTGATGAGAGAAGATATTTCGTCTTGCCTCTATTCACCAGCAGACCCATTTTCTTTGCTTCTTCTTCAACCTGGAGAAAGCAGAACTATCGGCGCGATTGTTGAGGCCAATAATATAAATGTCATCGGCGTACGCCAGCAGTTGTACATTCTTGTAGAAGATTGTTCCTTCTCAAATCAGATTTGCACCACGAATTATTTTTCCTAAGAATTGGTGGTGTTGTTTTACGTGGTGGGTCCCAAACCCAACTCACTACCCTGGGAAGGGATCTTTTGCCCTCTGACTTTAGCCTCACTTTCAAATGGATGTTTTTTGGCTACCCAGAAGATACTTGGTATAAAACCGGATGTCATGAGCTGCTCAAACTATATGTAAAAGAATCGTTTCTGGCCACTCCCAAGTGGAAGACTCAAAAAACTTTCCTTCCTTGCGTAAACTTCTACACATGACATTCTCCTTTACACAAGGCTCCATCTTCGATCGATAGCTCACTATACCTCAGAAATTTCATAGATAAGATGGTAAGGAGAGGCTTAATAGAAGCCGGTATAAAAATTTAACAATTGGCGTGGCTCCACTAGTTTCATATCAAATCTTACATCTCAAGAAATAGTGAACCAATTCCAACAAAACTCAGCACACAACATTATATTGGCAATCACGCCTTTCCATATAACCGAATTTTAAATTCTATCTATTTATTTTATTTTTTCGTATCCAAATCAAACGGGAATGAAGCCATTGGAGAAATACTTTTTACAAATAGTGACCTTAAGATATGACATCTCGAACTTCTCAAAATGACAGAAATCGGACTATAACTATCCAAGCCCTAAGATACCGAATATATTGATCTGAGCGTAGTATACTATATGACTGATTTTTCCCGAAAAGCAGCCGATCTCTAAGCTAACAATGAAACTTTCCCGGTAATAATGTGTGCTGGTACTAAAAATTCGAATGATCGGATCATTCGTTCCTTTGGCATTATACTAAAGTGAAGGAAGTCTTAAATTTCGCTTGACTTTTTACCTTATATAGAAGTGAATATGACAGCTATCTTAATAAAACTCAATAAGAATCTTTTTCTGGTAAAAATATGTTTTTATATCAAAAATGGATAAAATTTTTTTAATACTTTCTCGGTAGACGGGGGACCTAATATGAATATTTTCGAAGTTTGGGTTGACTTCATACCGCGTTCAATGTGTAAGCCGAGTACAGGAGTAAATTATACATAAATTGAGCAAAGTGTGTGGTCATATTGTGGGGCATGAACAAAATTCATCAACAATTCGCCAACTGTAAGGCAATCCTTACACTATAGATGCCACGAATGAAGCACGAATAACGAAAAAATTCGAGGAATGTTCGCAGTTTGATTTAATGCAAAATACAATATCACTGCTTCCTGTCAAAAGAAATTCTAAGGTTTTCCTGCAAAACATTCAAATCGTTTTCGTGAAGTAAATTTCTCATAATTGAAATTGTTGCACCGCTAAATCTTCTAACTGAGTAACCATGTAAGAGTGCGTCCCGTCTGCTTCGCCTATCGTCAAACTTAAGGTAACATCGTATTCATGAAATTTGTAATAGTAATTAATCATCTGCAACGATTTTGCTCGACTTCCATGCATCTTTAACGAATTGCTTGCCAAAAAACTGCAACCAACTTTGCATTGACTTAATGGAAACTACAATTTTCACACACTGAATTGCACTGGGTATAGTGAGTTTGTAACGAAGTTTAAAACAGCCAGAAGGAAACTTCGAAGACCCTATAAAATATTTATATACATAAATTTCCAGTGTGTGAAGCTGAGTTGTTTTAGACATGTTCGTCTGTCTGTATATATCCGAACTAGTCCCTCAGTTTGAGATAACAATATGAAAATTTTCTCAGGCTCTTTTCTGCCAAAGAAACTGTTCATTTATTAAAACTATTTAATTATTAAAACCGCGGATATCGGACCACTATAGCATATAACTGTCATACCAAATACTAATCAAGTTCTTGTATAGATTACTTTTTTTTAATAAAATATCTTAATAAAATTTGGACTGGTTTACTTTCCAAAGCAACTTTTCAAGCGCCAAAGAAATTGCTCGGATCGGACCACTATAGCCTAATTGATTGATAAAATTCAAGCTTTTTTATGGAAACTTCTATATTTGTAAATGGTATTCTAGCTTTTTTGCAACCGTAGTTACACTTTTTTCTTTTTTTATTTAAAAAGCTGAAAAGTAGAGAAAATTCTTCTTCTCTTTTATACCCACATTGCCCTCTGGGGTTTTACCCACATTGCTTTTGTTCTTCAACATTCATTTATTCAAAATGCCAACCGCAAATGTTGCATGTCTGCCTGACCTACTGCTTTTTAGACCAAGCGCTCCCATGAGACCAAAAAACGTGCTGGCGTTGGCACATGTCAGCAGCGCAGAAGGTGGTCGCCGCCCTTGCGGCTAGAAAAAATGGTATGTAATTCGGTTTCATTTTGGCCATCCACAAGCGCAAACCGTTTAACGGTTGCACAGATACATAACATACTTACACAAAGCGTTGCCACCTTTTCCATTTATCCTTGTCGACTGCACTGAAAGCGTGTCAATGAAACTTTTTAGCATTCTCTTAATTAGAACCATTATAATTGTTTTTACTTGTTTTAACCGTTCTTCTTCTTGGCAATGGAAAAAATATGTACTACATCCATTCTTATTGCCAAAATGTTGAATCAGGCAGCAATCGAGACTTCGGAGGCATTTTTATTGCACTGAAGCTAATAACTTGTCAAAAGTCAAACTCTTGGAAAACTGTACGAAGCTCCAATGATCGAAGTTCCATTCTTTGTCCGAACGGCTAGTACAACTCTTTACTATCCCAGACAGTAACGAGGAATTTTAAATTAGATTTTATAGATAGATAGATAGAAACTAATCTTCAAGTTTCGTTAGCGGCTCTTTATGATCGATCAACTTTCCCCATAAACTACGAATAATTGGAAAGTTGGTTCACTCTTAAAGTCAAATTAACCAACAAATATAAAAGTATTCATAATCCCAACGATTTATTTTAATATGAAAGGCTCCTGGATATATGGAAGATCTTTCCGGGCATTTTAGGGATCCATACACTGACAAATTTTGTTACTTGCAACATTAATTTGGCATGAACGAATTCTCAAACAGGCTATCACTAACTAAGAATATAGAAAATGCATATTGAACAGTCGCTCGTCTGTTAGAAAAGTTGTATTCGATTGTATTATACCAGCTATTTAAGGGGTCACATGGGCCCGCGTAGGCTGGAAAACTCCTTACGGTGCCATCTAAATTGAAAAAATACGAGTTTAGCTAGCCTCGAGCGCACAAGTCCTCAAGTCTGTATCTCCAAAACTATTATTCAGATCAACTTGAAAATTTAAGACAATATTCCAGCGGTATTTTGGAATTTAATAAAGGAGATTTTTTAAAATTCGTAAACCCATGTAACCCCTTAAACAAACTGGCAGCACTGAACAAAAACTTCAAGGGTTGTCTCACAAATTTCAGGTTAGGAGAACAAAACAAATATTAAAAACCAAAAATTACTTTATTGTTCCTCGAAATATTCTCTCTAAAGATCTATACACTTTTTCATGCGTTCGAACCAATTTTTGAAGCACTTCTGCCATTCTGACTGAGGTATTTCCATTACTTCTGAACGCATCAACTGCTTCCTCATTGCTTGTGTCGAATAAAAATAAGTCATTCGATGCCAGTCAGGACTACACCTTGGTTGATCCCATTAAATCGATTTTTTGTGTGCCCACAACCGCACAATGTGTGAGAGCTCATACAGTCGCGGGGAGGAGTAGTTGGTTTTCCTGATTTTTTGAAAGTCAACTGTCCAACAAGCGCTTGCATAGTACTCAGGGTTTACTTTTCTGCTTTGTTCCAGTGGTATGGTTGCAGCATGTCTGGGTTTTCTAAAAAACAGGCAACCATTTGCTTGGTAGTGCTTCGTGCGCGAACAACGTTTGCTGGATTCGGATCTGCTTGAAATACCCATACAGTCGACTTCTGATTACTTTCGCGCTCAAACACTTAAATCCATGATTTATCACCTGTCATGTTGTCATAGGCGTGTTTCGAAACAGCGCTATCGTATTTTTGAGCTATTGATTCTTTTGTGGACAATTCTTTTTTACAGTCAAATATTAATGTTAATAGTTGTTTCAATCTCAGGATAGGTCACATGACGATCTTGCAATATCAGTTTGCGCCCAGCTTCCATATTTTTTGGAACAACGACTGATTTTGAATGACATTCACAAAAGTCGTCTTGAACTGATATACATCTTTCTCACCACACCATCGGTAAACATTGGTCCTTTATGCAGCTTCAACGCCAAAAATGTAATTAGGTTCCTTTGGCTGAGTTCTTCCACGTCGAAAATCGATTGAAAATGTGCCGATTAAGTTACATTTTTTGGCCAAGATGAATATTTTAAGTTAGTGTAAACAACACAAATAGCGCTCGTATGTCACAATGGTTTAAGTATGTATCTATAACATCAAAAATATCAACCTTTAATTCTTCTTCTTCTTTATTGTCAAAAACATTACATACACAGATATAGCCGAGGGATTTGGAGATTCCAAGTGTAACCCGAGACTGTTTTAATCTTTTCATGGGGGTTGTTTTTTTACGTTGCAGATAACAAGCCCAGCTCACAACTCTGGGGAGGGATGTTTCGCCTGCTCACTTTAGCTCGCCTTCAAAAGGATGTTTTTTGGCTACCCTGAGGATACTTTATATCTGTCCAGCAAGATATATATTTGTCTGTTTCATAAGCTTCAGATTGCTAGAAATCTTCCAAAGACTCTTCGTATATGCTCTCATTGAAAATTAGAACTTGATTTGGGCTAAAGGCGGAATAATTTTAGAACTAATGAGACTATTTTTCGTGCAATGAAAACGATGCGAGTATGTAAAATTACAAATTTCCGGTAACTCTAAAAGCACAATTTTATGTAATAATATGGTATATATGTACATATGTAAGTTTCAGTAAAAATCAAAAAACAAAAACTTCGATTGCACTGCTGCCAAGTGGAAATTATGGCAGCAAAAGAGCAACAGACCGACTTCGGCATATCGAGTTCGACATTTTGGCAAAACGGCGGCTGCCAGCTAACACACATGGACACATGCATATATACATATGGTCATTTACATGTATATGTGCGCAGCAACGGTTCCCTGCAAGTGTCTGCGAGCGTCGGTCGTTTGCGGGTGTAATAAATAAATTACAGTTTCACCGCAATTCGCATAATTCTCCATCAGCCAAACTACATTTTCACTAATATGGTAATATATTGCAATGATTATGCCATTACCATCATTACCGTTAGCGTTGTCATCCAGCAATTTATTGCGCGCCGGTGAATTAAGTCAAATTTGGCCCTTAACTACCTGCTGCTAAATTTATGTATACATACCCTTGTACATTTTATGTGTCCAGCTGGACGTGTGTGGGTGTGAGTGTGTGACACATCCATACATGCCCACATTAGAGTATTGGAGGCCAGCCAACAACGATGTGAACTCAAGAGATCGCTGCATTATGCACGTGAGATAAGCGCTGGCCAGCGCTAATAAGCAGGGTGTCAGCTGTCCTGGGGACACTAAACTAAATTAGTTATTGAGGTTAGTTTAAATGCACTCATTAGCGCTTGGTCACACTAATTTGTTCATCCATATTGAGTGGCCGTGTTGCGACGGTAAATGACCTAAATTCTGCCATTGGAAGTGCCGGTTATTGTTGTTGCAAAGTTGCTATTTTGAAGTAAATGTACATATGTATGTAATTAATTATAATTTATGGGCCAAACTGAAAACAATTAATTCACATCAATTGTATAAAATGATTTTAATTAAGCAGCAAAAACTGTGAGTTTCACCTAAAAAAAGTGTACCTTCAAACTACATATATTTTCCCTCAACTATCAGGCTAGTCTGGCAGGGTAATGAGCCACGCTTAGACCAGTTTTGGCTCTTTGCACTTACAGATGGAGTTCCGCTACGAAGTCCATGAGGAGTGATAATCCTTTGGGATGCTTGAGCTTAACACGAATGTCAACACATTCTGTGACCTCACTAACGAAACCTCTTTCAGTGCCTCATACCATGGCTAGCAAATACTTAAAGCGCAGCATTCTCAATGCAGGTCAACTGTACAAACGATGCTCCATTGTTTCATGGACACCTTATTATGGACATTTCCTGCAGGCTTCTCGACCTATCGGTCACATTCTGCAGGCGTGTGGCGCCATCACACTGTGAGTAGTGAGATTGCAATCATGTTTCTGCGGTTCCTTCACATAGTACCGGTAGAAACTTTGTATATTTACGGTCTACCGTTTATACAAGACTTTTCCAGTTTGCACACAAGTATATCGTTACATCACCTTTTGATTCTCCTTTTCATGTTCCTGTAAAGATCGTGGTGTATAAAATGCATGGATTTACTAATGTATATTGTCACGTTTTCGGGTAGCAGCTGTACATCACTATAGGCAATCTCGTCCGCTATCGCATTGCCCTTAATGCCTTTGTAACCTGGCACCCAGTAGTAGTGAAGTCGTTTGATTCTCAACTCTTACCTTGCTTTCCAAGACACTTCTGGTCGATATGCGAGGTTTAAACCTTGATTACTGCTTAGCTGTCACCTAGTTGTTGTATCTGGAGTTGTCTGTGGAATATTTCCGAAACTTTTGTAGGCAGAGAAATAAAAAGATGCTCCCTCTTTCATATTTTATTTGATGAAAACATAAACAACGCAACAGAAAAAAATGCAGTTATACATATGTGTACATATAAATGATCAGGATGACGAGACGAGTTGAATTTTCGGTTCATCGGTCGGATTAGCTGTAACCGCACAAGCGCTGTCTACACTAATAAAAATAGAGTCCATCGATCCGCTTGTCCGTCCTCCTGTACAAGCGATATCTTAACAGTAAATTGAGTTATCTTGATAAATTTTTGTACATGCATTTTTTGGAACCGAAGAGAGGTTGCCACGTCGATAAGCGACAGCAATTTAAAATTCTAGATTTACGAAAAGACACACAACTTTAGTTTGACACTGGTTCGCAGTTATATAACGGTTATGTTGAAAACGACTAAAAGAGCAATAATTCAATAAAACAATGAGTCAGATATTAAATTTTCTAGCAGAGATGGAACAAAAAGAAAAGGGCTTAATAAGAGCTGTTATGCAAATAAGACTTTCGGCATGACACTACCCATCTTGTGCTAAAATCCGATATCTCAGAAACTGCTCACATTGCATTATTTTCACATTCGCAGAAAATCTTTTCCTGATCTTGTGTCGAAAATCGATAAAGTTGGGTCGCCATACACCAAACATTTTCGACCTTCGGTTTACTGTGTACCGTATATATCGGTCAATCTGATAGGTTTCTCGTTGAATTCATAGAAAATAGTTTTCTGTTAATATCATAATGTCAAGAATAAAAATCGAGTCAATAGTACCCCTAGCCTCGGTATACCCAATATAACTTACTAATTGCCTAAAAGCAGTCAGTAAATAAATAAGATATCTAAACAAAATTGGGTGATAGTATGACAAAAAAGTACCCGCAAAAGTAAACGCAAAGTATTTTTTTTATTCATCAATAATTATTTTGCCTTCTTCAAAGTAATCTCCACCAGATCTTATATACTACACTTCGGCTACGATATTTCCAGTACTCGAAACACAATTGATAAGCACTCTCTGGGATTGCCTTTAACTTCTTCAGCGAATTTTGTCTTATCTTTTCGATCGATAGAGAGGGGTTCCACGGCGCAGCAATTTCAGTTTGGAGAACAAGAAATTACGGTTTTGTCCTTAAATTCGGTTATAATCGTCTCTTGATGCCAGGGTGTATTATCATCGTGTAAAATTCATGAATTATTCTTCCACAATTGCGACTATTTTCGACGGATGTTCTAACGCAAACGACTTAATACGGCCAATGAGAACTTCTTATTGCCCGTCTGTCCCTCCGGAACAAGTTCATGATGCACCAAACTACGAATATCGTCCAAAATTAATGAGCAGCACCTTAGTTTTTGAGCGGCTTTGGTGTGGATTTTTCGGTATCAGTTCTTTTTTTCCCCCTCCATTCCGCTGACTGTTGATGCCATGTCTTATCGGCAGTTATAATGCTCGCCATGAATGGGGAAATTACAATTTCGTTGTTCTTTTATTCGCAATGTATAATTCGTAATATCTCATTGTTTCCATATACTTGTATATAATGTGGAGAGTATAAAAGTTCGGTTACACTGGAACTAAACTCTTCGTTGCTTGCTTTTTCTTACGAATTCCTTGAACTTCCATCAAAAGGACTGACATTATTTGGTTTCTAATTTTCAAGTAAGTGGCAACCTTCCAACTTTTTTGATCTAATCTATCCAATTCATAATGCACAATCGAACAAAGTTACTAAAATGGTTTCAGTCTTTGCCAAGATTTTATCCTGACCGAGGCGTAATTTTATAGTGTTGTGCAGACATTTTTTGGCATATAGTATATCTAGCAAATACATACATAATATAGTATATCTAGCAAATACATTCGGATAAATTTTTAAGGCATATTAAGCTATTACAAGTATATGTAATTTTAAATAAATAATGGTGTATGGTTTGTGTTTAAATTTAATTTTGTAAATTTCGTTAATACATTTCTGCGACACTAGAAGTGATTCGCTATCTGCACTTGTGTTACAGATTGAAATGGCGAATACCAAAAGGAACGGAAATTGTAAGACTTTGAACGGAATATGCGTGACCGATAGTGTCACTTAGTAACAGAAGCCTTCTTACATGAAATTTCCTTGCAGAATTGTGGCAAAAACCACATTTATTGAAGTTATACAGCCTAAGCCCGGCTAGTTGTTGATTGTATTCAGTTTTAAACACACTTCGGTCGGCTCGCACGCCCCACCCGTCCCACAAATATAAGAAATATTTTTCGTGCTGTCGAAAATCCTGACTCAATTCGACACAATGAAGGGATGAGCCAAACAATAATACACTCGCTATCGCTAGCTGTCAGATATTCTCCAGTGCGCGTATTTATTTTGGCAGCACAAGCTCTTGCCAACCCTAAAAGGAACACACCGAGATCTGCAAACGAAACGTTGTATTCACTTGAAAGCGAATTGAATAAGATAACTTTCTAAAGGGGCATTGATAATTGTAGCAAGAAGCAATTTGAACATTTCGCAAAAGCACAAATCTTTAAAATGCACTGAAGCAAAAATAATTCGCAGCGCTTTCAACCAATTGTGGACTTCGATTTGTTTGTATGTATGTAACTATGTGTCTGTGTATACAGTTGAAATCTACGAATGTTGCTGACTTTGCAAGTTATTTTGTAGGCTTTAGCTATTACACACATTCACATATTTATTTATATGGATTTAAATGGGTATTTAATGCTCTTCAACTAAAAAGTCATCGCAAAACACTTGAGTAAACTTACCATAAAGGGCTGGCGAAAGTGTGTACATACTCACAAATGGTAGTTATAAAGTAATTTCAAGCTTCTGGCGTTTAGACATTTATATATGTACATACTATTATTTTTCTAAAGCCTTAAGCCAATAGAAAAGATTCACCATCTGTTCGGGGCCCCGAGTCAAGTTCAACCGGAATTTATTTGAAGTATATCATTGATAACATAAAGAACAAATAAATAAATTCGTACAAATCCTCTTGTTGGTATACATACATACATATCTTATATATCTGAGAAAAATTCCTTGTCGGTTTGGTCTTTTTTCATCTTCTTTATTGGCGTAGACAACGCTTACGCGGTTATAGCCGAGTTAACAATAACGCGCCAGTCGTTTCGCCTTTTCGCTGTTTGGCACCAATTGAAGATTCGAAGTCTAGCCAGGTGTTTACTCACTTGATCTCATTAACGTAATGGAGGTCTTCCTCTGCCTCCACCGGCGGGTATTGAGTCGAAAACCATAAAAACTGAAGGTTTCTCTTCCATCCGGACAACGTGGCTTAGCCAGCGTAGTCTCATACTTCACTGAACTATTTCAGCGTCGCCGTATATCTCGAACAGCTCATCGTTCCATCGATGCGGTATTCGCCCATGTCAAAGCGCAAACAACTTTAAATCTTCCGCAGAATCTTTCGTTCGTCGAGAGAGGACTTTACTATTCAATTGCTTACGCAGTCCGAAGTAGCACTTATTGACAACAGCTATTCTACGTTGGATTTCGAGGCTGACGTTGTGGTGCTGGTTCCAAGACGAGACGAAATTATCTACGACTTCGAAGTTATGACTGTCAACAGAGACATACTTTGTGAAATCTCGCTTGATACCGAACGGTTCGGATTGGTCCTTCCCGCCTCTTACAAGTTTTTGGTCTTGCTTTGCTGGGATTTTTAGCAACCTAAAACAAGTAAGAAACAGCCTCGAACAAGACCATCGCAAATTGTGTGTAAAGTGAGACTGGTGAGATCTACCATGAAATGAAGCGAGCTGGAATATCCGCTCAAATGTCAATGAGAGATGTGGCTGCTACCTTTAGCGGGCACAGCGATTTGACCAGCTGTCTCGCCAGCGGCTACACCGCCAATGCAACGGGAACAGGTTACGGTGATTGTAGTACTACTGACAAGCCAGCTCTATAGTCCACTGGTATAACAGTCTATGAAGAATCGAACCAAGAAAGCGCTGTGTGCTTTAATGAAGAAAAAAATTAAAAGCTTCCGATTCTGGTTTCTTCTCTTATCCAGATTAGCAAATAGAGATAAGTAATTGATTTGGAGGCAAGAATCAGACTATGCCATCAGATCAGCAACTCATATCAGATCCAATGTGTGTGATCCGCAAATTCCAACAAACTCAAAATATGCCAAGTCTTCTGTTTTGGTCACGTACTAGCGGATCATGCGATGTGGTGCATAACTGCATGCCGTCAGTTGATGTAACCTGAGATGTAACTCGCGCTCCTGTTCAGGTGACTGAGGTTTCCAAACATGAGAGGGCTGAAGGCAATTCACGATACAAGGCCGCGGTCGGGATATGTAACTGACTCGAAAGCAAGTCCAACCTAAAGAAAGAGGAGGTGAAAGGGTTGACTTGAGCGCGAGAGGTGATGAAAAAGGGTCATGTACAATTCGTCGCACGAAAATAATGCAGTGCCTCGGATCTATCGTTTACAAATCACATAGGGAGCATATAGCTGAAAATAAGTATCGTTCTACAGAGAGCGAACCGGGAACACCCTCGAAAAAGTGGTCTCGCTAGCATGTGTGAATTAATGCTTTTGGCTGTCAGAATGCTTCCAAATCTGTGAGTAAACGAAAAACTAGAGATGGAGATGGATGGTGGATCGCAACGTGGTAGATACGGATACTCTGCGATTAGAAATGAAATGCTATATTGTCAATATTCGGACGTACCGATTAGCGACTGCAGGATTTTGACTGTGGCGAAATCGTTAAATAAAGATGGAGGTCAAAAACGCATCTTCCATATTATTGAGTAGGCAAACGACATTCTCTATACAAGATTCGGAAAGATGGTATGGGGCATAGGAAGCGTATCCCTTCGGCTGATAGAACGCCACTCCACCAACAGCAGCAAAAACACGTTGAAGAAAAGTGAACTTAGAAAGGATTTCGGCTTAAATGAGAATATTGTGACTTTATTTATCTACAGCTGGTGGAGAAGGTATTAACTTGGCATTCTGCGGGTCCGAAACTGGGATTTGAAGGCACTCCAAGTGAACTTCCATAAAAATAGGCTCGCCTGGTTAATTTCTTTTTCGGAAAAAACCGTTAATTCCGAAATGTGCACTCATTGTTCAAACAGCTTTATCCGTTCTTATTAAACTTTTTAATTTTTTGTTGGGCTTAGTACAAATGCAAATTAGTGTTTGATATGTCATTAGTGTTGGGGCTTCTTTGCCATAGTTACATTCAGCTATACACTTAGATAATACGATTACTCATAATTTGCCTTTAAACGCTGTACGAATATTTGGAACTTGCTAAAGCGTAGCTTTCTTCGCGCTTAATAATTCAGCAGTGGCTCTTACGGGCAATGCAACAACAATTAAGCAGTTAAATTTCGCTTTTACGCTGCTGACATAAATTCCACAGCACTCCACTTTCAGCGCGGCACTTTTGCACCACACTTTTGCATTTGCATACTTTTCATTTTGCATTTCGCATTTCACAATACACAATCCACCATTCGTCTTGATGGCCTATAAGCGCCCGACTTTCATTTCAATGTTCGGGCGGGGGTTCGGGGTGCATATAACGGCAAATGAAGGCGCATAAAATATTATCGCTTTGCCCCTTTTATTCATTCATTCATTCACTCACTCGTTCACTCATTTCTCATTTTGTGCGCAATAAAACAAATGAAAGTCCAGAGTTAAGAGTGGAAAAAGCGCAGAAAAAAGTGCAAAAAGCGAAAAGTAATCAACTCTCTGCCTGCACCTACTTAATGTCCTATATATTTTTGCTTAAACAAAAGCGCTTATACTGAACTGTGCGGCGTTGACTTGTAGTGCAGAAGGCAGAGTTGCATATTTGGTGCCCACGTCACCGTAAAAATTGCCAACCTGCAGCGCTGATAAAAGCGATTGGCCAACTCATTTCGACATCGCCATCACCATCATCGTCACCATCACCATCTCCACATGCCGCATACCAAAGCGCTTTTATGAGCTTTATTTTTTGCATTTGTTTTTGTATTTTACTCATTTTATGTTGCCAGCAAATAAATTGAAACTTTCATTAATGCAAGCCACATAGCGCGACTGTGTGCGTGTGAATGCTGCAACAAGTTTTAAGTATGTTTGATATACTTGTATGTATATATAGTACATACAGGTATGGATGTTGCTCATACGCCCCAGCCACTCTTGCTGTGCTTTGAAAGGAAAACGCGAGTACTCCAGGTATACACTCTGTACTGTACTCCTAATGGTTCAAATAGACCTACAAAGAGAATCACACTTACGATATTGTGTAGTACGATATATTCATTGAACACGTGCCAATACAGGACAAAATGTCGAACTCTGCATTTCATCGAAGTCTTGAAAATTCAGTTCATGTAGGGAAAACTTTTTTTATTTTTCAAGCTTTCTTCTTGACGCTTTGCACAAACTATTGCCTAAAGCAGTGCTAAAATTTCTGAAAGAATTTTTTATATCGGACTACTATATCATATAGCTGCCGTACAAACTGAATGATCAAAATCTAGTTCTTGTATGGAAAACTTGTTTATTTGTCAATACATCTGCATGAAATTTAGCACAGATTATTTTCTTAAATTAACATTAGAATATCTGGAGAGATTTTTTTGATCAAATCGCTATAACGTATAGCTGTCATACAAACTAAACGATCAAAATCTAGTTCTTGCATGGGAAACTTTTTCATTTGACAAGATATTGTCATGAAATTGGCATAGATAATTTCCTTGGACAACACTAAAATATTCGAGAAAATTTTAGAGAATTTTATACAAACTAAACGATCAAAATAATGTTATTATATGGAAACTTCGAATCTGTTAGGAGTATTCTAGCTTCAGTGCAACCGAAGTTAACGTTTTTTTCTTGTTATTGTTATATTTCAAATAATTGTGGGATATAACTCTACCGATGTCAGCATAACCTTTAGTGCTATATAACATAACGTGGCAGTAAATTCTACAACGTCAAAAATCCAGCATTCATCGTGTAGCAATGAGCTGATATACTTAGATATAAGACCTAAACTGGTCCACTACGGCAGTACAGAAGAGCACTTCATATAGCATTACAATACCGTAGACTAGACCACTTGGTGCAACAATTTTTGCAGGGATGCTACTGCACGCACACAAGCTCATATCATGCACGATATTATATAGTGCGAAAACTCAACTCGCAATGTGAAAAGCAGTTCGCAGTTCGCTGGCGTTGAATGACGTGAGCGAGCTATCCAAATTGGAATTCTATAATTTCCTTTTGACAGGCGAAATGCTAAACGCTCGAAGTGTGTTGAGTGGAACCGCAGCAACAATTGTTGCCGCTGTTGTCGTTGTGGCGCTACACACAGCTCACACAGCGCTGTCATCGGCGCTCAAGTGCAAAACTTTCCCTCTTTGCAACTACTTCAGCTGGCTGTTGCAGGGCTGGCGAACGCGGCAGCTCCTCAAGTCGCAACAGCTCACAGCCAAACACACGCTTGTACTCACATACGCTCTTCAACACACACGAGCATGTATATGTATATGGGCGTATGTGCAATGCGACGTCTTCCTACCTCGGCTGCTGCTTGTTCTATATTTAATGTTTTCGCTTTTTCTGCTTTCATTATTGTTTTTCATTGGTATTTTATTATTTCTGTGAATGTTTGCAATGTTATTGCTGCCGCTGGCAGCCGCAAAATAAATGGCGCACACACACACACTCGTAACTGTAAAATATTTATTCAGCTCGGTTCGTATCAATCTGCTGTTTCAATATTTGCATTCATATCCTTTATGAGATGCCACAAGTTGTGCTTTTGGAATTGCCAAGGCTCACACACACGATCGTAAGTGTGTGCTTTGCTACATTTGATTGAAGAGCTGCTTTCAAAACATTTACTCCTTTACAAGTACATCAAATGTATCAGAACTTATGAACTGACGGACGTACTTCAAAGTAGAATCAAAGTGCAAAGTGGAAAGAATCTTCTAGTTTTGGCAAACCGAACTTTATTACCGAACCTTTATTGCAATTTGAGTTTCAGGGGAGCAATAAGCTTAAGTTTTCTACAATTAGCAATCGGCAAGCGTTGACCAACAAGCAAAGTTGTGCCACAGAACCATACCTAACCATACTCTTTCCGGAACCAAGGTATATTAAGTTTGCCACAAAGTTTGTTGACTCGATCGAAATAAAGTCCTGATGTTGGAAACTTTATTATTTGACAAGATATCTTCAAACAATTTTACATGAAATATAGCCTAAGACTATGGTATAATCGTCAATCAGATTGATTAGTATGGTAGCATTCCTATTTTTTATTATATGATTTGTCAAAAGTAAAATGGCTTAAACAATTGCATATACGAGACATAACTGTATATTGAAAAAGGTATACAATTTGTATATTAACTAAAACATCAAAAAACAAGTAAGGAAGCGCTAAGTTCGGGTGTCACCGAACATTTTATACTCTCGCATGATAAAGTGATAATCGAGATTTCATTATCCGTTATTTACATATTTTTCAAATACCGTATTTGTGTAAAGTTTTATTCCGCTATCATCATTGGTTCCTAATGTATATATTATACAGAGAAGGCATCAGATGGAATTCAAAATAGCGTTATATTGGAGGAAGACGTGGTTGTGAACCGATTTCACCCATATTTCGTACATGTCATCAAGTTGTTAACAAAATATTACATACCGAATTTCATTGAAATCGATCGAGTAGTTCCCGAGATATGGTTTTTGGTTCATAAGTGGGCGACGCCACGCCCATTTTCAATTTTTAAAAAAAGCCTGGGTGCAACTTCCTTCTGCCATTTCTTCCGTAAATTTAGTGTTTCTGACGTTTTTTGTTAGTCGGTTAACGCACTTTTAGTGATTTTCAACATAACCTTTGTATGGGAGGTGGACGTGGTTATTATCCGATTTCTTCCATTTTTGAACTGTATATGGAAATGCCTGAAGGAAATGACTCTATAGAGTTTGATTGACATAGCTATAGTAGTTTCCGAGATATGTACAAAAAACTTAGTAGGGGGCGGGGCCACTCCCACTTTTCCAAAAAAATTGCGTCCAAATATGCTCTTCCCTAATGCGATCCTTTGTGCTAAATTTCACTTTAATATCTTTATTTATGGCTTAGTAATGACACTTTATAGGTTTTCGTTTTCCGCCATTTTGTGGGCGTGGCAGTTGGCCGATTTTGCCCATCTTCGAACTTAACCTTCTTATGGAGCCAAGAACTACGTGCACCAAGTTTCATCATGATATCTCAATTTTTACTCAAGTTACAGCTTGCACGGACGGACGGACGGACAGACGGATGGACGGACAGACAGACATCCGGATTTCGACTCTACTCGTCACCCTGATCACTTTGGTATATATAACCCTATATCTGACTCTTTTAATTTAGGACTTACAAACAACCGTTATGTGAACAAAACTATAATACGCTCGTTTAGAACCAAAAATCTGCAAAACATTTTCGTCTGAGAATCGCAAATGACGGTAACGCCGGTCCTATATTCTCATATTAAAAAAAAACTTTCCAACCACACGAAGCTATTATTCGCATGTTAGGTTAGCCACTTACCCTTCTGTAAAAATGCTTCGTAAAAATTAATATTCAGTCCCTGCACCGAAGCGCGTATTACCGCGCAAATGAATGTTTTAAAGGCTTCGAACAAATCACTGGATTTCACACAGGCGCAGGCTAAAACTTTTCAAAAAATTTTCCACATAATGAGTGGTAAACTCAGTCGAACATGTTCTTAACGGGATCCATATTTCTGCAAAAGAAAAGCTGATCATAAAGTTACAGTCAATGAAGAACGCTTTAAAACCATGATTTATGACTTTATCGTACTTGAATTGCGAGATATTTATGTGGATGAGCTCTGGTTCCAGCAAGACGGCGCTATGTGTCATATAGCCAACGAAATCACTAATTTTTTGAAAGAAACTTTTGATGGGCTTATCTCAGCGGTGCCTTATCTCACGACGTGGGTGCGGCTTGGACGCCAGAATCGTGCGATTTAACACTGCTGGATCATTTTTCGCTTATCGAAGCAGATAAACTAGAGACCATTGACATACGACCTCAATTACTGAGAAAAGTGGTTGAAAATTGGCAGTTACTTATTCCAGATCACTCGCTAGAAACTATTTTTATAAACCTATACCCATTTTTAATTGCTAAAAACAGCTGTTAGCAAAAATTATTAAAAGTAAAATAAGTAATGAAGAGCTAAGCTCGGTATAGCCGAACTTTTTGCACTCTTGCCAGGAGTATCTCCAGGTACATAAGGCTTGTTAATTATATGAGGACAAATATTCACCCAATTCTTTTCATTTAAAGCACAAATATACATAACTCACGTATTGGCCGATATGTGCGGTATAAAGCCACGCGGAAGTTCGAAAATCTTGATATTAGATATATGGGGTCTAACGGAAGTCTTGACTTTCAACCCGTTTGTAGCACACAGACTTGATCATCGAAATCATAAGGAAAGGACTCTCTCTAAATTTTAATTATTCTAAATCTCACACGATATTTTTCCGACATTTGCGGAAAAAGGTTAACTATAGATACTGGGGTCCACATATTCGGTACCTAGAGGGTTAAACAGTTTAGATTTAGATTTAGGCAAAATTTTTAGTTCTAAGGTCACATATATCAAAGGCACTATTCGGGCAAAGTTTCATAGTTTTTCCTGATATATTAATTCATTCTTCATTTGGCTACTGGAAAGTGAAAGTTTCAAATAGAATTTAAAATTGCGTTATAGAGGAAGCAGGCGTGGCTGTACTCCGATTTCACCATTTTTACACTGTAATATACAAGTGTTAAAGCAATGTCACGTACCGAATTTGGTTGAAATCGAATGGCGGGTCGTTACATATTAATTTTACCCAAAAGTGGGCAGTCGCCCGATATTGACCAGGGTTCCATTATAGGGTTACATGGGTTTCCTCGGATAAAAACAGCCTTTTTTACACAATTTATTTCTCATAAAAAAAAATTAAATATTGGGTAATCGAAAAAGTCTTTTCGTATTTTGTCAGTAGATGTCGTTGCAGTCCTTAACCTCCAGTGCTACCAATCACATCGTGTCATATCATAAAGCGTTGGAAAGGTGAGATTTTAAGCTTCATTCAACCAAAAAAAAACTAAATTTGTAGAAGTTAAAAAAAGTTACAGCTCTTCAAAAATGAGTGAAAATAATAATGAAATTAGAGGGAAGAATGTCACGCACGACATCAATGAAATTTGTGAAGTTTACGAAGACGATGCTGTATCAATTTGTGTATCACAACAATGGTTCGCTCGCTTCCGTTCTAGAAATTTCGAAATCTCATCTTACACTGATGAAAGTTTTACACTGATGGAATAATGTCTGTAGCGGAAAAATGGCAAAAAGTGGTCAACCAAAATTATACATATCTGTTTATTTATTTATTATTATAAATAATGGGTTGTCAAAAAAGTCTTGCGGTATTTTTATTGATTTTTTTTTTTTTGGATGACTCATGCCCAGCTCTTGACCGATACTACGGCTGCTACTATGCCGGTCTCTTTCGACCAATTCAGCGATTTTATCGCAATTTTCGACGACAGGCCTTCCGGAGCGTGGCGCATCTTCGACCACCTCCACACCACAACGAAAACGTTGAAACCATCGTTGTGCGGCGGAAATGGAAACTGTATCGGGTTCATAAACTGCACAAATTTTATTGGCGGCTTGAGATGCATTTTTGCTTTTATCGTAGTAGTACTGTAAAACATGCCGTATTTTCTCTTTATTTTGCTTCATGTTTGCGACGCTATAACTCACCAACGACTTAAAAGAAACGACAATCAATCAAACAGGTGTTAGCGCGTGAAATGAGCTTTCCAAAAAGGTATAGCATGACCCGATGCGACGAATAAAACTAGAACTACGCGCTTTTAGCGCCAACTAGCGAATATACCGCAAGACTTTTTTGACAACCTAATATAAATATAATAAGTTGAAGTTTGATTAGAAATACGAAAAGACTTTATCGACTACCCAGCATTTGCGCTCGGCAAGTTTGGTTCTTGTCGCTTTAGGGCTTTGGGAGATGTGAATTTTAAACTTATTTGAGCACGGGGCCACGCCCACTTTTCACCCACAAGTGCGTTTTGCTAAAACCTGTGCCAAATTAGACTTTTATACCTTAATTTAGTGTTTAGTTGTGGTACTTTATACGTTTTCGGTTAATAGCGTTTTGTGGGCGTGGCATTGGTGTGATTTTGCCCATCATAGAACTAGTTCTTTGCCAAGGAAACCGCTTACCTACTTTCATCAAGTTACAGCTTGCACGGACAGACGGATAGACAGACAGCCACTCCAATTTCAACTTTTCTCGTCATCCTGATCATTTTTATATATGTACTTGTATATAACCTTATATCTACCTCGCTTAGTTTTAGGTGATATGTACGTACAATCGTTAGTGAATAAAACTATCGTATTAATCTCTGTGGCAAGAGCATAAAACAAACTTTTTTTACTATCTAAACCTATACCTACATAATTTAGTTTGTTACCAAAACCCGTTACCAAAATTTGGTAACAAAACCATCAAAACAGTAAAAAATTTAAATTATAAGCTTGTAAACTTACAGTGCATTCAAAATTTGTTATCCTTTGGGGAAAGCACTCTCCATCTACACCTCAGGTAGCTGAGCAGCTCTTGTTACATAAATTGGCATTCTTTCCCATCGAATCACAAATATTAGTGTAATGAGTGTAATTTAATTACATCACCGTTTAATTGAATAAATATGCAAATTTCAAAGTGTGCTCGGGCCAACCTACCTCCCTCTTAATCGCTTCAAAACAACCCCCGAAAATATCTGCTCAATTAGCAGCAGTGAAAATTCGTTAGTACTTGCTGTATAATGCAGCAGCTCGCAGATGTGACGAGAATCGTCGACTCAGCCAACTTTGCCAAAAACGAACTTAGACAACAGGATGTACACACCATTTCGGCAACGTTCCAAATCGTCTTTAGTGCTACAAAGTGTTATAGTCGACACACATGCAGCGCAAACGCACACACATGCACGCTTCCCTATACATACACCCATACATGCGCACACACACCTACACATATGAGCGTAACATAAGTAGCAAGTTAAATTTGCTGAAGCAACAACAATGACAAACACCGAAAATAGCTGAGCATCAGCTTTTTGGCACACAGGCATCGAGCTACGCTCCCGACCGGAGTTGAGTTAATAGCGGAAGCTGAGAGAAGAGAATTGTGTGCCGCACTTTTATCAACTACTATACAAGCACATGATAACAAGGATAATGCCTTGAATAAATAATAACGTTAACAGTCATGCACATTAACCCCAAATGAAGTTGACACATAACAACAACAACTACATGTAGGAGTACAGTTAACTGTGTATAAAATGTACGAACGAAGTATTTTCAACGACTCAAGCTATTATGCAAAGAAATATTGCGAGTTGAAATAACTCGATTGGCCATTTGGATTGAAATTTTAATATTTTCAATAAAGCAATAACAACATATGAAAATATCCATGTTAGAAAGAAGAAATCTTATTTCAACTATTCGTTCTAAGCTTATCGATATTATGTCGACTTGAGGGCACATTAGGCTTAATGCTTAGACCCAAAATGAAGGTTTGAAATTTGACTTCCTGGATCATGAGGTGGTAGGTAAGTTGGTAAGAATGTCTGACGACGCATCTAAGCCATTAGGACTTCCATTGTGAACCACCGAGACTAAAATCTTCTTACTTTGTTATGTCCTCTCTAAGCCATCCGTGCTTTTGACCAACTTCAGCAGTACAAAAAAATATAACTTGTGTACTTCTTAAAGATCGTTAAAAAAAAACCTAGACCGCTAGTTGTGATCCCATTCATACTCAAAGCTTTGCATTTGCATAGAAGCTGTTTTATTATCTCCTCTTCTTCTACCTTCCAAAAGCTGCTAAAATAATCATTAATATATAGAATTGTCTCCACAGAGACTTCGCCATATTTATGACATGTTTGACAATTAATTTACTACAATTACCCAGAATTATGTAAATACCCCTTTCTTCGATATCATATTGCTGGTTTATAGAGAAATATACCATCTACAGCTCGATAATCTAGTTTAAACCCATGTCTTTACCACTCTTCTTTGGAAGGGAAGGCAATATTGAGGAGCGAATTTAAGTTTATAAATATAGGGTAGTATATTTTATATTTATAGTTCACTATAATGAACCAAATACTATATAGACCATTTTGGTACACCACTTTTTGCCATTTTTTCGCTAAAGAGACTATTTCATCAGTGTAAAACTTTTTTGGTTTCTCGGCGAGAAGTAATTTTCACAGGCTTCTCTTGAAGCCAACTTTACTACATTAAGGGAGTTCTGCATTGAACGAAACAAATGGTAGTCCGATGGTGTAAGGTCAGGGCTATATGGTGGATGTATCAAAACATCCCAGCCAACCTCTCCTAGTTTTTGTCGAGTCATCAATAATGAGTGTGGTCTAGCGTTGTTTTGGTGGAAGACGAAGGCCTTTCTGTTGATCAGTTATGGCCGTTTTTTTCGATTGCTTGCTTCAAACTCATCAGTTGTTGACAGTAAAATGTAGGATCAATCGTTCGACCAGGCTAGAGCAGTTCATAGTGGATAATTCCATTCCAATCCCACCAAAAACTCAGCATAACCTTCTCGAAGCGTCAATCCTGGCTTTGCGACTATTTTTTGAGCTTCACCACGATTTTACCATGATTTTTTCGCACATTATTATCATATTTGATCCACTTTTCGTCTCTTGTTACCATTCGATTCATGGTTCGGTTTCATTTCGTTTCAGCAAAGAATTGCAGGTATTAATTCGGTCCATTAAATTTTTCACAGACAATTCATCGGGTACTCAAACATTAAGTTTTTTTATTTGTAGTCAACCTTTTTTAAATGGCTTAAAACCGTTTGATAACGAATGTTAAGTTCCTTGGCGATGTCATGGCTGCTTATGTGACGGTTCTGGTCAATCTTTTCCATAATTTTATAGACTTTTCCAATGACAGGTCGACCAGATTGAAATGCATCTTTCACATCGAAATTTCCAGAACGGAGGCGAGCGAACCACGAACTGATACAGCATCGTCTCCGTAAACTTCACAAATTTCATTGGTGGCTTGCGTGGCATTCTTCCCTATCTTTTTTTGGTTAAATTAAGCTTAAAATCTCATTTTTCCAGCATCATATGCTTTGACACAATGTGATTGGTAGCACTGGAGATATACGACTGCAACGACATCTATTGACAAAATATGAAAAAACTTTTTCGACTATCGAATATTATAGGTGTGTAGTATTGGGTAGAAACGGGAACTTATTCAATATCTTAACTTTCATCCCATAAATTGTGCGAAAACCTCAAAAATAGTGAGGAACTCAATATATATTGTTACCAAAGACAAGAAAAGCTGGCAGTATCTCTGGGAGTCAACCCTAACAGCCTTTTCGACGCGTTTAAAAGTAGCCGAATACAATTGAAACTATCGAAATTAGGTGCTATATGATTTGAAGCCAAGAAATAAAAGATGAAAGGTTCCATTATGACAACTCTAAACGCAAATCCGAATATCCATGATGCCAAGGTAATGCCCTAGTTTGGTGAGATCGGAAGGACACGCTGTATTCTGAGCTTCTAAAACCGGTTGAAAATATTAACGGTTAACTCTACCGAAAACAACTTAGGAAAGTGAAACGAACGATTACCGAAAAACACTCCGAATTCGCGACTAGACACGAGACAATATTTTTCATCACAACAACCCCCGGCCTCATGTTGCAAGATTTGCCTCACCTTATAGCCTAATGATAACCCCTTCTAACTACTATTTGTTTCGGTAGAAGCAAAACTACGTCAGTGGAATATGATTCACATCGGAATAGGGTATTAAAAATTCTCTTAATTCATTCTTTCGCGCTAAACCGGTGCAGTTCTTTTGAGAGATAATCCACAAATTGACAAAAAAAAAGCATGGGAAAGTGTCATAGCTTCAGACATGAAAAATGTTGAGTAATGCTATTAATGTACATATTTAATTCTGAACAGAGTGTATTAAGTTTGCCAAAAAGTTTGAAACCCTCAAAAGGAAACGTTGGAGACTTTAGAAAATCATTTATGAGATGACGAGCTGAGTCGATTTAGCCATGTCCCTCTGTCTATACGTGAACCAGTCCCGAGTTTTTGAGATATCAAGGCTTTGGAATTTGCACACATCACTTTCTTTCCAAGAAGCTGGTCATTTATCAGAGTCACTGATATCGGACCACTAAAGCATATACTAGCTGTAATACAAACTGGACGATGAAGTCTTTGTATAAGAAACTTTTTATTTCACGAGGTACCGGTATATTCACAAAAATTGTTGTAGATCATTAGCCAAAGCAGCGGTACAATCTTCGAAGAAATTGTTCAGAACGAGTCCCTTTAGCATATAGCTACGATATAAACTGGCCATGAAATTCAGGTTCTTGTAAGGAGTCTTTTGAATTTGTGAAGGGTAAGTGTTATAGCTTCGGTGCAACCGAACTTATTTCTTGAATAAATGTTCAAATTTTGAAGAAAAAAAAACAACACAGGAATATAGTTATAGACCCAACATATTTGCTGCAGATTGGAAAATTTATTCGTTTCTTTACTGTATCGGTAATTAAAGAGGTATTCTTTTATTTGTAGGTAAGTCATGGTTCATGGATGTGAAGAAGTTTATCCTTAGTCAGTACCGGAGTAGGCAGCCAAACACATGTACGTATATTGTTTCATTGTGAAATTTTCTTAAGTTGCTAATTTTGTTCGCTGCGAAGCAGAACTTTTATTGCTAAACGCGATAAAGTGTAACTTTGACTTCTCCCTTTGGAAATTCCACTAAAAGTTAATCACACAAAGTACCTAGGAAATGCCATAATATGACAACGAATATATCGACATATGTGTATATATGTATACTATACTATGTTATGTGTTAGTAAGAGATGATATCAAGCGCTTATTTATAAATATGTTTATTGTAAATATCTACAGCTTATTTGTATTTGTTGCATGCCTCCTCCAATGGGAGAACGTGGCACAATGAATGGCGGAAGCAACATTAAAGACAATGGTGTGAATGTAAGCACAGACAAAAGCGAGAAAGTGTATAATGACTCTTTGCGTAAAGTTTCTCCATTCCTAATTAAAACTGAATGGATTCCAATGAATGCGTTCAGTTGCGCAACGCTACTCCAATGCTGAATGCGAATGAATTAATTAATGATAATATTTCAACAAAAGCATCCACTGAATGGCGTCCCGAAGTTGGTCGGGTTAAAAATATGTTTCACAATAAGGAGATAGCTGCGGGTAATTGATGTCAAATAAAACAAGCAGCGCGACATTTTCTAGCATTTTGCTGCGCCTTTAAACCCGAGGGAATCAAAGCAGATTGCCAGCATTCATGCTTATGCATATGTCTATGGTACAAATATGGGAATAAAATCTGAAATTATGTAGAGGAAGTCTAAACTATATGTTATACATACATACATATGTATAAACTCAACAGCTATTAATGTGAATTAATTATTATTTATTTCGGAGCAAATACCGTGAACGTTTCGCAGTTTTGTTTCTAAGATGGTATGACTGTCCTTAATAACTACGCCAAAAGTGAGCGCGATCTGTCAGCCAGTTTGTTTCCAGCATCTGCTTACATCGATCCACCTCTGTAGTGCATTGCGATTTTTACAATGGATAAAAATTTCTAAGAAAGAATTTATCTCAAATTTTGTAATTATAACCAAATTTTTTATGAGGAGTCGTTGCGAATGTTGAAAAAGTTAATCAATTTTATAAAAAAAGACACAGAGCTTTGAGTGGTACAAATTTTTCAGAGACAGTTGACAGGTCGTTGAAGACATGCCTCGTTCGCTTCAACTGATGAAAATATTAAAAAAGTGAAGGATGTAGTGCTTGAAAATCGTCAGGCTAGTGTTAGAGAGATAATAAGAAAGCTCGACCACTCTCGCGATTCCGTTCGAATGGTTTTGGTGAATATAAGCTGAATGCTTGATCGTGCTAACTCCGATCCCAGTAGAGGTACTTTTTTCTAGAAACTTTTGACAGATCACGCGTGAGTTATTTTTCAGTATTGTTTGGTATTTCATGATGGAAAGACTATCTCCTGAACAACGTTTACAAATCATTTAACTTTACGAAAATTCACGTCCTGTAAAGAATATGTCTCGCGCGCTTCTCTCAAGTTATGGTTTACATAAGCGGCCTACTGAGCATACTAATTGCAACACCGTCACCCATCTTGAGACCCGGCATTCATTAATGGATAATATTCGACTGAATAGACCACGTCCAGCCCGTAGTGAAGAAAATATAGCAGCTGTAGTATATACGCGAAGACCGTAGAGAGGTGATTTGGCGCCAATCGCAGCAACTCAGACTGACATTTGGAACGACTTGGTGCATTTTACGTCGACATCTTAAATTAACAAGAATTTTACAAGAACCGACTTTTTCGAGACAGATTTTGTTCAGAGAGGAGGCTCATTTCTGGCTCAATAGGCATGTTAATAAGTAAAATTGCCGCGTTTGGGACCAAGAGTAACTTGAAAAAATTCAAGAGTGTCCATTTCATCCGGAAAGAACAACTGTTTAGCGTTTTTTGTGGGCCGATGGAATCATCTGTCTATGGACCATGATAACCGACTATTTCATGATTTCAACGACATGTGATTTCAACAAGATGGCGCCACTTCCTACACATCGCTTTATATCCAATGAATTTATTGAGAGAATACTTCGATAAGCAGAAAATTTCACGTTGGCTGATCGATTGGATAAGATAAGATAAGATACTATGATAACACACCGTTACACTTTTTTTTTTTTTTTGTGAGGATATGTAAAGTCAAAAGTCTTTGCGGCAATTTCGCTCGATTCAGGCCTTGTAAAAAACATTATACGTGTCATTCGCCAGACATCAGTCGAAATGCCAGAACAAGTCATCGAAAATAGGACCCAACGGATGAACCATCTGAGACGTAGCCGCGGCCAACATTTGAAAAAGATAATATTCAAAACACATAAGCCAAAGAATGTTCTTTCAAATGATAATAAACATTCGTCAAAACATTTGAAGTTTTTGAGTTTTTTCTTTAAAAAAGTAGGGGACCTCGAAATAGATCACCGTTTATATTCTATAGAGTTTCGAACGTTTCCTTTTGGGTGCTACAACTTTTTGGCAAGCTTAATATACCCTGTTCAGGATACAACTAGCTTGGATACAAGTAAAACGAAAAATTAATGCAGCAATATGAATCATCGTACTTTTTCCAATGTGATCTTATTATGAAAATGATGAAAAATGTTTATTGCTGAGCCTATTAGACTTTCTTTCGGGCAGAGAAAATACTTATGCGGAAGCAAACATGACCATTTAGCGGCTAATATCTTAACATATATCAATTTTGCACCTCAAGTAAAAGGCAGAAAGATGCCTCTGTGGCCAGGTGCCACAAATCTGGCTCATAATTTATTCAGTCTTAATGGCCACCATTAGGCAATCGCATGTGAGCCTACTGCCCATTGGACCACACGGTAAATGGCCTGTTTCGGTGCGGTATCACCTTGGAATGTCTTAGCTGGTTGCATGCGGTAGCTGCATAGCCTCGTATTCGATTCGCTCTTATACCGACCGAAGAAATCAAATGGCTTTCAACTGGTGCGCCCTCTTAATGGAGTGAAATCTTTATGTATAAGCATAAATAACGAATAAATTAATTTTCCATGTTGAGGCAAAATGTGTGAGCCCTTGCTTGTGTGCATGTCTGGTGCACATAATAATAGCTTGCCTTTTCTTTTGCTAGTTACATTTTTATGCGATGCCATTGTCGGCAATGTTGCTCGAGTATTTCGAGTTGTTGTAGCTATTTTAACAGCAAAATGCATTTACTTTGGCGACATGTTTTTGCTCCTTGCAACGCATTCATGCGATTATGTGCACACATGCAAACCCTGTAAGCCCTTTTCGCACAAAAGCATATTCCCAAGGAAGGCTATGCACTAGTTCTAAGCTCACAAAAATTTACTTGACGCCTTAGCTTTAGTAGAATGTGCTCTTACTCACATACACACACATACATTGGTGTCTATACCAGACATTAGTGTAAGCTTGTGTTTGCGTAATTTGTATAGCCAACGTTGCATAAGTGCGGAAGTGAATGCACATAAATGGCACGCAAGTGTTCTCCTTTGAAAGCCTGACGTCATTTCTTGGAAATGGAGCTTAAACAAACATTTAAATGAATGGAAACAAACATAACACATTTAATCTGTTTCATATGAGTATGTAAGTATGTTAGGCACAAATTTTAAATAATATTTTTCCAACAGTTAAGAGTATTACATCGCAATATCAATAGTTTATAATCCCTTCCTGCCAATATCGAATATTATGGTGTATTTTTATGTGAATATAAAATAAATAAGTTATATAAAATACCAGTTATTTCATTCCATTTTATTCAGAACTAAATCAAGCGCACATAAAACCAATAAAACAAATAAGGAAAGGCTAAGTTCGTGTGTACATGAAAATTTCAAACTCTTGTAACCATCCAGGTTCGAAGCCAGGGAAATATAGAGTGATTTATTTCGAAGTTCACTACTTTTTAAAGAAAAAAACACAAACATTTCAAATTGATCGCGAAATATTTATCATCGTTCGAAAGAGCATACTTTCGCATTTATTTTTTGAAGATTATGTCTTTCAAATGTTGGCCATGGCTACGTCTCAGATGGTCCATCCGTTAAGTCCAATTTTCGAAGACTCGTTCGCGCATTTTGATTGATAACTGGCGTAACGTTTTGCTCCAAGCCTAAATCGAAATAGGATTGTCCGCATAGACTTTAGACTTTATATATCTTCACAGAAAAAAGTCTAACAGTGTGATATCACATGATCTTAGTGGCACATCGACCGGCCCAAAACGTGAAATTATCTTCTCACCCAAGTGTTCTCGCAAAAAATCCATTCATTGATGCGATGTGTGGAAAGTGGCGCCGTCTTGTTGAAACCATATGTCGCCAAGATTTCCGGCATCAAATAGTCGGTTATTATGAGGCGGTAACGGTCGCAATTGATGGTGACAATCTCACCGGTATTATTTTTGAAGAAATATGGAATGATGATTCCAAACCACACCAAACCGTTGTCTTTTCTGGATGAAATAACAGCTCTTGATCATTCCTCATCGCTGAACAAAATTCAGCTCGAAATAGTCGGATCTTCTTGGAACTTTCCAAGAGCCCATAGAGAGAAGCGATGTCGCTTGAGAAGGTCGAGAAGCTTCAGTTCTTGCACAAGCTCTATTCTTAGTCTTTCTATACGTCTATAGTCGTTCTATACGTCAGTCTGAGTTGTTGCGAACGGCGCTGAATCGACTATCCACGGTCTTCGTGTACACACTCAGCTATGGCTACTATATTTTCTTCACTGCGTACTGGACGGGGTTCAATACTATCCAATAATGAAAGATGGTGCTGCGAATAATACGCAGAGTAGGCCTATTATGTTCACTACAAGTTGAGCGAAGCGCGTAGAACACATTCTTTACAGAACGTGAATTTTCATAATAAAGTCGAACGATTTGTAAATGTTGTTTAAGTGTAAGTCTTTCCATAACGAAATATCATAGTAAACAAAAGTTAAAAGTCAGCTTGACAAGACTCTAGTTATCATTAGTAATGGATATTCTCCAAATTACTTTAATTTATCTCACAGATTGACCAATATTTTCCATAAAAAGTTCATAATTGGATTCTTGATCCACATATTCGGTATCTGTGGACTTGAATTTGGACCGATTTGGACAACTTTCGGTCAAAATATTCTGATTGATCTGCTCGTGTGGCAAATGCGTGTTACAGTAGTTCGATATCACCAATTTCGTGCAAAAACTGAAATTAGTAAAATTAAGTTAAGTCGCAAAACGTAGAAAGATTAGTTTTTGAACGATTTTCATCTTTCTAAAAACCGTAAAAATTTCAGTGGATGAACCATTGGCCTTTTTAGTATTACCATGCGGAAAAAGGAGACTTTAAAAATTAAAGTAATTATAATAAACAACGGTTTTTTCAGTACTCTGTTCAAGCATAAAACTTAATCGCCTTTTCTGGTTCAAAGAGAGATCTTGTGAATTCCTGAGAAACAAAAACCTGTCTTTTCACAAGAAGTACAAAAATTTCTCTCTCCCCTCTGTAAAGAGTATAACTATTGTACTCTTGACCTCTGTGGAATATTTCGGAGTTATGCTAAATAAAATTGCTAAGCTGGGGAGAGCACATTGGAACCCCTGCAGAGAAGGCATTAGACAAATGGGGTTTTATGACCACATATGCTTTATTGGCTCTACAAAAGGGTCATCTATAATATACTCACATATGCTGCTTTGGAGTGATGGATAGTATTATCGCAATAGTACTACATTAAACATCTGGAACAGGTGCAACGCGTCTGCTTCTTGAAGATTACGAGCGGAGTAAGAACTACGTCAACAAAGGTTCTGTATCTGTATTCTATTGAAGTATAAACAAAGCTTACAAAGCTTCATAATTTTAAGCCATTGGAGCCAGACTCGCCGCCACTATGAGCATAAGATCACACTCGACCTGGTTAAGAACCCATACTAAATTAGCAACGCTACTGAGAAAGGGAGTTTCATGAGGAAATAAAACACAACATTTTCATTCCCCAGTAGAGATGAATTGATCAAAGCTTCTGTAATCGATAATTCCAGCAACGAAATCTATATATTCACCGACGGAGCAAAAGGTAAAATAAGAATAGGATCGGTCTTCTTCTGTATCAGTCCATACACAGAAGGTATCTTCAAACTAAATGACTATAAGATTCAGATTTCCGATTTCAGTCGGAAATAGTTGGCATAACAGAAGGTGACAAGTGGGCTTCTACTCTAACGAGCAAGTTTATAAACCTTCTTGTGGAATGCCAAGAGGCAGTTGAGTCTATACATAATGTCAATACTAAGTCTCACTGCATTAGATTATCCAAGCAGTCAATAATTTCACATTCAGTAGGTAACTCGGTTATGGGTTCTCGGTTATAAGCGCATAAATAGAGTCTACGCCAACAAAAAAGAAGGAGAAAATATGTTTTCATGCAGGAATAGAAGCAAATGGAAAGACAAAGATAAGCTGGCTTGCTTCAAAGCAGCTGGGAACACAGTTCCCCTAAGCTGCCACAAGCCATTCAGCTTACTAAAGGGTTTTTTGAAGCAATGGATACTAGAGGCATGCATCAAGCCTTAGCACATAAGCAATATAGTGCATACCACATAGATACTTCGGGGTAGTGTTGGAGGTGGACAAACCATAAATCTTCTGCTTCTAGGCAAAAAGGAAAGGACAAACCATAAATCTTCTGCTTCTAGGCAAAAGGAAAAGGTACATTGTAGGTGTCATTATCGGGCTGCACCTCTTCTTAATTGCTCACCTTCAGAAAATTGAAAAGTATATTCGTCTGAGTACAGAGCATGCGCGGAGGCTGATGAGACGCTGTAACATTACCTTGGCTAATGCCCAGCCGTCAGCCGGATGAGACGGCATATCTTCCACTGCTCCCAAATATACTGTTAAAAACCGCTATCAAACTGAGTACTTACTAGACTTCACTGAACAACTTAAGGAAAGAATATGTGCGGATAAGCAAGGCGATTTAAATGTTGCTTATACGCACTAGCAACCCTTTGATAACTTGTTGACATAAACACTAATAAAACTGTGCGAATGCGCCCTAAGTCAATAGCAGATTTCTAAATACCTCATTAGGTCCAAAAAGTGACCAAGGCCTCATCAAATAATGCAAACACTTTAAATAAATATGCTAAGCTTTCTAATTTTCCATCTAATTTTGAGAAGAAGGACAAAACAGCAGAGCCGAACTCCTAAGTGCTAAAAACTCACACAAACGGTATTGCAAAGGTCTTGACTAAATGTTTTTTTTTGCCACTTTTGAATTTTCCAACGGTTTGTTGACTTGCCCATTTCGGTCATTTAATAAACAAATATGACACAGGCAAAGTGTAAAAGTCTTGACCGTAACTTTCATTTGCATAACGAGAGCGTCGTGCAGCGGACCATACGTGCCGACTAAAAAAAAGCAAAGCAAACGAGCTAAATGCTCATGTGTGCTCATGCATATATTAGGTGTGTGTGTGTGTGTGTGTGATATGTGCAAAAATTTGTTGGTTTTGTAAGCTTAGCAGCATGAAAATATGCAGAAATGGTGAAGTAAGAAAGACACCAGACATTTTATGCTGACACTGCCGAATATTAGTATATAGATACCTTTCCATACTTAATACCATTTAGTTTGAGCAATGTGAACAGCTTTATATTTGATTAATATTGCTCAACATTCTAATTTGAAGAACAGAGGAGTGTCATACGAAGAGGCTGGCAATTTTACTAAAATCTGACTTAAAATCGTTTAGCTTAACTATGAAATCACTTTGTTAAACAGAAATGTGGTTTTATTATTCGACACAATCAACATCTTGAGTAATATATTTGTTGTAACAGTTCTCTTTCCACTATTTCAACCGGCTTTTATCAACCAAAAACTTTAACGCTTCAATACTGAGAAGCTTCGAGACATTCAAAATAGATGCGTATTGCTATTTTGATCATCGCATCTGAGTGCAATTTTTTCTCGCTCTACAAAAAGATTTTAATAATTTCTTTCATAAAAATATAAGTTGAAAAGTTATACGCAGTAAAATTGATTCATCAATTGAATTGAGCATTCGTAGGAGTGATTTATACCTTCTGTGTTGCTCATACGACATGGTGTACAATGTGTATAAACGCAGTGCAGCAAAAAATTTCCTATAAAACTATGACTTTTCGGCTTTAATATATAATATTATTTAAGGAGATATTTTCTTGGAGGTTGCTAAGAATATATTTTTCAGAAAAAAAAAGAAAAAATATATCGATTTTTTTTTTACCCCCCCTAATGCATATACACTTCCGAGCAATAAATACGCACAACCACTTTTCTTCAACTATATAACTGTAAATTTGAAAAAAAAATTCTACTAGATCTAGTAAGCACAGTTATAGTCGTGTATTTGATTGTGTATTTGGAACATTGCGCAAAATGCGAATGCTAAAAAGAAACTAATGCGCGACCAGTAAAATTGGAAAACGGCATAAGATGTAAAGAAAGTGGCCTAGAGTTGGTTCCAGATATTCAACTATTGTTCGTGTTTTACACAAACAGAGAAAGTGATGTTTTGGAGCGTAAAAACGGTTCAGATTTTGCTCGAAAGTCAACAGAGAGAGCAGTCAGCTTACTGCGGCAGATAAGTTTAAGCCACCGCATTAAAAGTGCACATTCTATCGGTGGAAGATGCACAATTTTCACCAAGTTGACTTAAATGTCGAAACCATACGTCGACAGTTAGAGATGTGCGTTAGTATGGAAGACACCTTACCAAAAATCCACTATTAACACAAAACAGAAGGCTGTATGACTTCTTGGCATAAAAAGTATCAAAATTGGCATTAAGATGGTTGGCAATAGATTATGTGGTTTAACAGAAACAAATCTGATCTGATAAGTTCACAAAATTTACTTTACGTGTGTCGTTCCGGTAGTGACAGAGTCCAGTATAATTGTGTAGTAAAGAAAATTAAGTTTTTTCATGGACAAATGATTTGATGCTGCTTTGAATACCAAGTTTTGGGAGCTCTACGCTTTGTTGATGAAAAAATCATTACTCGAAAATATGCGAGTTTTGCAGTACTCGCAATTGAAGAGCAGTATCCAAATAGGTATTGCATAATTTTCCAGGGTAGCTCAGCGCCATTCCATCGTGCATAATTTTGAAAAAGTTTTGATTGGAAACAAATCTTATATAAAACATCTATGTATATTATATTGATGTATTCCATACCATTCAGCTCGAATTTTTATTTTAAGTTGGCTAATGCATATAACTCTTGTAGAACGCCAAGAGGTGATCTAGTACTTGACGCCCAGAGCATACTAAAATTATGGAGGGAACACTTTTCCAGCCTGCTGAACAGAAGTGAAAGTATAAGGCTAGGAGAAGGCGAACCCGTTTCCTCAATCGATGACGATGGAGCAGACGTGCCATTGCCCGACCATGAAGAAGTTCGGATAGCAATTACCCAACTGACAACACAGCGGCAGCGACCGATGGATTGTCGGCAGAGCTATTCAAATAAGGCGGCAAAGAACTGATAAGGAGCATTCATAGACTTCTTCGTAGAATATGTTCAGACGGAAGCATGCCCCACGATTGGAATATAAGTCGGCTCTGCTCAATCGACAAAAAAGGAGACCCCACAATCTGCGCCAACTACCGTGTGATTAGCCTCCTCAACATCGCATATAAGGTTCTATCGAGCGTATTGTGTGAAAGATTAAAGCCCACCGTCAGCAAACTGATTGGACCCTAACAGTGTGGTTTTAGACCTGGCAAATCAACAACTGACCAGATATTCACCATGCGCCAAATCTTGGAAAAGACGCGTAAAATTAGGATCGACAAACACCAATTCTTCGTCGATTTCATGGCTGCTTTTGACAACACAAAAAGGAGCTACCTTATGCCGCGATGTATGAATTTAATATCCTCACAAAACTAATACGGTTGTGTAAACTGACGTTAAGCAATGCCAAAAGCTCAGTCAAGATCGAGGAGACCAAATGAGGTTTCAGGCACTCTTTATATTACGAGTTCTTCAATATACGCCTAGAGAAAATAATTCCCTCGTTCACTAGCAGATGCATTTGGTTCGCAGCCTTATCCAGTTTAAAGAAAGCAGAACTAACGGTGCGGATGTTGAGGCCAATGATCCTCACCAATGATCCTCAACATCCGCACCGTTCGTTCTGCTTCCTTTAAACTGGATAAAGCAGCAAACCAAATGGATCTGGTAGTGAACGAGGGCAAGACGAAATATTTCCTGTCATCAAACAAACAATCGTCATACTCGCGACTTGGCTCCCAAGTCACCGTTGACAGTCATAACTTCGAACTCGTAGATAGTTCGGTCTGTCTTATAACCAGCATTAACACCAACAACAATGTTAGCCTCGAAATCCAACGCAGAATAAGTCTTGCTAACAGATGCTGCTTCGGACTGAGTATGCAATTGAGAAGTTAAGTCCTCTCTCGACGAACAAAGACCAAATTATACGAGTCACTCATCATCCATGTTCTGTTTCATAGTGCAGAAACATAGACGATAGCAACATCTGATGAGTTCACGCTACGAATTTTAGGGAAAAACGTTCTGCGGAAGATTTATGAACCTTTGCGCATTGGCAACGGCGAGATATACGCTGTCATTTACATAGTTCAGCGAATTAAGAGACAGCGGCTATGCTGGCTAATTCGTGTCGTCCGTGGATGAAAACACTGCAGCCCTGAGAGCATTCGAAGCAGTACACGCCGAGAGAAGTGGAGGAAGTGGAAGACCTCCACTTCGTTGGAAAGACCAAGTGGAGAAGTATTTAACTACACTTAGAGCCTCCAATTGGCGCCATACAGTGAAAAGCTGTGTTGCTGTTATAAATTCGGCTATAACCACGTAAGCGGTGTCTAAGTGAAGAAGAAGGAGAATACAGGTACATTTCAATGCTTCCATTGCCTGGAAACGCGCCCGATTTAAAGTATATTCAGCACTGATGGCACTTAACTAAGTGTGAAGTTGCTAAGTAGAAGTCAATGAATAAAATTTAATTACAAATATTTTAGAACTTGTTTGATATGGTTCCGTTATAAGGAAATCAATTGAGGTCCTAGTAAATTCCAAACCTTCAAGTATTAAGGCAGTTACTGAGGCTAAAGGAGGAATGCCTCGTACCTAGAACAGCCTATTTTGAAATCTTTGTTTCTAGAGTTAGTGGTGAAAAGAGTTTAATAGCGTTCTTCACATTGTTTTGTTTTAATTAATCATGAATATCATGGAATATATATTATTGTTAAATTATTTTATTTATTATTTCTTATAAAAAAAAAATTCGAGAAAAATTTTTATGGACAACTATTTTACAACATGTCGCCAAACTAATAAAAATGGCCTAATGTTTTAATTTGTTAAGCAATTGGCTTATGTGATCTTATTGCAATTATGTTTGGTGGTGCGTTTTTATTGGCTGCAAGTGTACAAACCTATAAATACACACATAAGCAAAATATAATTTAAGCAATGAAAGACAAACTCAAATTGCCGTGATAACGTAAGTGTGTGTCTCCCACTTCTTGCCTTTCCGCTCTATTTAATTTTCCCAAAGTGGCACAGCAAAGCGGTCGGTCACATTGTGAATTGCGCACCGAAGCAAAAACTCGACTTATGTACATACATACAAATGGCCACATCCTCCGACTGACCTCGCATGCTCCGGCTTGAGTAAGCAACTATGGACGTTGGGACGTATTTTACACTTGACCTTTTCGCTTGCCTCGCCAATTTCGAATTTATAAATTGGAAAGGGTTAACTCCGCACCAAGTTTGCACTAAACAAAGTATATTAATTCAGTGTGTATATATGTATAAGCGCAAAGCTATTGAACACACTAAGTTCATTTTCGCCGAAACAGTACGTCCAGTAACCATTTCGTGGCATTTAAATACTAAAGTATATAACGACTTAACTCGAAATTTTAAGCGATTAAATATTTGCATAAAGCTTTAGTTATTAGTTGCTTGCCGCTTATGTCTTTTTAAAACAAAGTCAGTTCGAAACTTTTCTTTTCATGTTGAGCAAGCGCTAATTTCAATTCTCTGCAGAATTATTCATATTTTCTGCTTCTATCTATTCAGAAATGCTGTATACATTTCGAAAGTAGTAATTTAATATTCAAACGAAACTCTCCAGGGTTTTATGTGCGTGAGTAATAAGTTTTCAAAAAGGCACTGATGTGGCGTCATGATTATTAAAGAGCAGCGCTTGTCTCTTCAGTGTAATTTATTCATTTTTTTTAGAACTAAACTAACTATCGGTGAACATGGAAATATACTAGACGAAACAATAGTCAAATGGTATAAATTTGTTTTCAGAATTGTTGCACAATTACCATTAACTTACTTAATTTAATATCAACATTCTTCTTCGTCTTTATTGACGTAGACTCCGCTTAAGTGCTCTTTTTTCTCTGCATCCTCCGCCGAGTACTGCGTCGTGTACTTTCAGAGCTGGAGTGTTTTCATCCATTCGAATGACATGATCTAGCCAGCGTAACCGCTTTCTCTTAATTTGATTAATAAGATTTGACGCATGTCGAATATCTGGTCACTTGTTGATTTTCCACGCTTGAAGCTACACTATTTTGTCTAATCCGAAATCTAATGGTTTTGTTTGCAGCTGTACGTAAGGAGCTTGAAATGCTGTCCTACAGTTCCCTTATACCGAGTTGTTGATGAGTGCCCTCAGCGAGTAGGAACGCAACGTCGAGCAGAGAATCGTTCGGCTGCCTTTTATGATTGCACCTTCTCGACGTCGAACCTTCCTGGTGGGTGTGTATCTGCGCTGCAACAAAATTGTGGTCCGAGTCAATGCTAGAATCTGCCGATCAGTCTCAACCCATTTGGAGATGTTTCCTCCTGGAGACTGAATTTACCGACTGTTGTGCCAAAGATACCATTTTTGCCATCCCTGGCGTTAAAGTTGCCAAACACGATTTTGACATCGTGGCGCAGCTCTCATAAGTGTCCTCAAGCGCTCATAGAAGTCATCTGTGGTCCTTCTCTTCCGTCAGGGCGTGGGCGCAAATCAGCGATATGTTAAAGAACTTCACTTTGATGCAGATTGTGGCTAGACGTTGATTCACCGAAGTGAATGACAGTACTCGGCGACGGAGTCTCTTTCCCACCACGAAACCAACACCAAACTTGCGCTCCTTGATATGGCCACTCTAGTAAATACCACAAGGACCTACTCGTCTCAGACATTATCTCATCCGACGCACTTCTGGAGCGGCGGTGACGTAAACCTTTATTCTAACGACGGCATCAACCAGCTGTGCAACGGCACCTTTCCCAATTAAAGTACCGTGCATTCCAGGCGCATGCTCTTAAATCACAATACTTAACACCTTAATACGTTTACAGTAGTCGTCGTCAGAAGTAGCGATTTCCAAACCCAGCGCACAATACTGGGGAGGGATTAATGCTTCAACCTCTCACTTTAGCCCGCCTTCAAACGTATGATTTTTGGCTACCCAGAGGATATTTGGTCTAAGACCGTAAGTCTCCAGCTGCTTGAGTCATATGTAAAGGAACCGTTTCTGGTCCCTCTCAAGTGAATGGCGCTCAGAGAACTTTCCTCACTTACGTGAACTTCTACACATGGCTTAATCCTCCATCATTGCTTTAGAAGATATTTCGTCAAGTAAAAAAGTTTTCCCCACAAGAACTTAATTTATTATTCACTTTGTATGGCATCTACTATATGCAATTGAGGTCAGATACGGTTCCAATAAATGAGCAGTTTTTTGGGGACAAAAATGACGTTTGCAAAATTCAGCTCGATGTCTCAAAAACGGAGGGACTTCTTCGCATATAGATACATACATACTTATATAGACAGACGGTCGGGTGGGTTTCAACCTACTCGGCGTGCTGATCACTTATATGTAGAAAATCCCTCCTTAACTTGGGTTCAAAAATAAATTGGAAATACTCTTCCACTTCCTATCAGTCATTACCTCCTATTTTCCAAGGCAAACCTAAGAAACTTTAAAGAACGCAATTTCCTTCAATTCAAACAATTATGTTTGCATATTTAATTTTATTCGTTAATTATATTTCACTCACTGTAATTACAGTACAGAGAAGCCTAAAGGAATGCAAGTCTACAAACAAATGTTACAGATTCTCACACAAACCGACAAACCTTTATGAATATTTGAGCTTGGAGATTTTCAAGCTATCATATGAGCATACAGATGTGTTTTCCAATTGCAGCTTCGAACGAGATATTTTAGTACTGTTTGTTATTGAATTATTACTGAATCCCTTGAATGATTAAATAAACAAATCTAATTGTATTTGGATCATAAGGTTTGAAATATTCAATACACCCAGTCGGAAAAGACGCGAGTGTAAAACGAAAATGAACATTGTTCCTTGGATATGAGAGTCAATTGTTATTCGACCGTTTACAAAATAACTTCATTTTTTAGTACATTTGAGCACGACTTTTTTATTTTGTTAAACATTTTGTAAATTTATATATTCTCCATTTTTGTTCAATGCCTTGCATCTTTCGGACAAGAGATTGATTCCACGATGACAAAAGATTGGTCCACAGTTATCCCATTCAAAAAATTTTGCAGAGACCGGAGCAAGTAATAATCCTTAATATCCAAGTCTGGTGAATATAGTGGGTATGGTAACACATTCCATTCAAACTGTAAAAGCTTTTGTCGAGACATCAAATTTGTATGAGGTCCGTATCAATTGCCCATATACTGCAATAGCAGAGTTACCTATATTGTCCATAGTTGGGCTTCCTCAAAGGCATTGCAATGTTCTAAACCGCAGTCAAGCCTAAATTGTTTATGGAGTATTCGTCTGGTAGAGTACGCACATGCATTGCTGCAAAGGCTCAGAAAGTGAAAGTGGTTAAAACCGAACATTCTGAAGTTTGAGCCACTGTTTCACAGAATCTACTCCTGTTGTTTTTTTCTCTGCTCACATTCCGATAAGGAGTATATGGGCTTGGTTTTAGGCTGCCTTACCACAGCAGTGGACCACATCAGTTTCTCAAAGAAGTGGTTACTATTAAGGCCACAGTAGATGTATTACTCCGGATTGCAGACTCTTTCAGGGAAGCTAGCATTCACTCCTACAGCCGAGCCGCAATACTAGAGTTGAGCTTTTTTTATTACCAGACTCTTTTGAGTGTTTGGCCACTGTAAAACTACCGGAAACTGTAATGCTGTTTCTGGGAACTGCAAAGCAGGGAACGAACTGGATCGCTGTGGCTGTGGCGCAACCTTCTACTTCATTTTATTTTTCCAACAAATATTTTAGGAATTCTACAAACTGGTGTCAGAAGTACAGGTTTCTCTGCAAGGGTTCTGCAATTCAGATACATATTCATTCACACATGCATACTTATTAGACATTTCTCATTGCTGCTTCTGCTTCTGCCGCTTTTGAGCTTTCAAATCGGCAAATAAAATCTCACTTGAAATCAAACCGCCATCCATTCACTCGGCCATTCATTCAATCGTTCATTCATACTTTTTCCCTTTTATCACTAAATTTAATTTCATTACATTCGAATTGCCTACAACAACAGCAGCAATTCGATGCAGAATGATGGAGCTGGAATACAATTAAATTCCATTAGTTGGCAATTCATTCTCAATTTTCTCACAGCCCAAATTCCTTTTCATCAGTCATTCGGCATTAAGGCCTCCCCTAGTTGGTGTGTATGGATGGGTAATTGCGCGCTGATAGAGAAGCTTCGTTATTTGCGAGAAGGATTTGGCTTCCAAACGGAAAATGTCCAATATTTTATCATTGCTCGAATGCCACCGAATGGGTTTTCGCTCTTATCAGCTTGAGGCCACACGGCTGTCCGTAAATATGGCCATTGAAAATCTTTAAAATTGTAGCTCGACTTGTTTGCCAACTGAGACAATACATTAAGTTCATTTAGATAATTGCAAAATATACACATTAATACATTTACTTCTTGCATAGGAAAATGGGAACTCATATTGATGGCAAGTTAAACAATTTATTTTCGCCATTTGAATCAAAATGGCACGGACTTTTATATATAATTAGTTTCAATACATAAAATCGAAAACTAATATACTTTTGAAGGTGAATGAATCGTCTTTCAATTCGTATGACAACCAATTCCCTTGCTTTTGAATGTAACCAGTTGTTTTTAAACTTTTGGAATGAAAAAATAAGCTTCGAGCTTTTTCTGTGTTTGGCATCAATCGTCAATCGTTTGGCTGCTCAGGTCTTTCAAACCAAAATCTTTACTTCTATATGCAATTCTGTCTTGAGTCATTTTCCTTTATAAAAAAAGTACGAAAAAGAAGTAAAAATAAATATTAATACTGTGCGAAAAAAGTAAGACTTTATTCATAATTTTAAAATGCTTAATTTATTATTCAAAACCTATACATATCGTCCCCTAAAGTAATTCCCCTTGGCCCCAATACACTTTTGCTAACGTTTTTCCAATCGTCGAAACAGTTGTTGAAGTAAATTTGCGAAATAGTCTACACTGCGCGATTCACGTATAATGACTTCAATTGACTCAAAAAATCTCTTAATTCACTTAAGCGATTCGAAAAGATAAGCGTTTACTAAAAATTAATGACTATTTTGATGTCACATTTGGCACAGATGTCATTGACAATCATACCAACCTAGAAAAAAAATATTTCGTCGAATGAGTTTTCGCACGAAATTTAAATTTAAAAAAATTTTTTGCTCACGGTAAATTATAATACTTTTCTTAACTAGAAATCATTGTTGCAGAAAAGAAATATAGAAAAGTTCACTTCCAATCTTCCTCCGCCTACATATTCCTTATTGGCATTTAACAAAAAATTGAAATTTTAACTTGAGATTTTTGATTAAAAAATAGTGTTTTCTTCGATTATAGATCAATATAAGGAGACACATTAAATATTTTAAATAAAAAATAAGTAAGGAAGAACTAAGTTTGGGGCATGACCAAACATTTCATACTCTTGCAACTTGCAAGAATTTAAGCCAGGAAAGAAACATCAGGTACATAAAGCTTGTTAGCTAGATGGGGTCTAGGGCAAATTTTCACACGATTTTATTTATTGTAAACACAAATATGCACCGTTATATGAAAAAAGCGCTCTCTCACTAACTCACATATAGGCTGATGTATGCGGTATAAAATCACGCGGAAGTTCCAAAATCTTTATAATAGGTATATGGAGACTCAGAGAAGTATTAACCCGATTCATATTTTCATTTTTGATCCACAGAGATACTATTATCAGCAAAGCATTATCTTCAAATCTCAATTATACATCTCACACATTGACCGATATTTTCGGTAAAAAGTTGTTAATAGGCTCTGGGCTCTCCCCATATTCGGTACTTATGGGATTGAACAATTTTAGTTGGAGTTGGGCAAAGTTTAGTGTAAAGTTTTATATAATATTAATTGCTTCTTGATCTGTGCACTGGAAAGTGAAAGAAACAAATGGAATTTAAAATTGTTTAAAATTGCCTGGTTGTAATCCGATTTCGACCATTTTCACACTTTGGACATGAGAAGAATGCCACGGGCTAAATTTGGTCGAAATCGATAGGTCGGGTCCCGAGATACGAGATTTCACAAAAAAGTGGGCGGTATTACGCCCATCGTCCAATTCTCACAACGGCTCCCATAAAGCCCCGGAATTTAAGTGTGCTCTGCCCAATCCACAAAAAGGGAGACCCCACAATCTGCGCAAAGGGTGATCCATTTAGAGAATCTATATTTTTTTAAAGAAAAAACAAAAACTTCAAATTTAATGGGGAAAGTTTACTATCATTCGAAATAACATTCTTTGGCATTTATATTTTGAAGATTGTCTCTTTCAAATGTTGGCCACGGCTACGTCCCAGATGGTCAATCCGTTGAGTCCAATTTTCAATGACTCGTTCGATGAGTTCGACTGGTAACTGGCGAATGACATGCGTGATGTTTTGTTCCAAGGCCTGAATCGAAGCGAGATTGTCCGCATATATTTTAGACTTTACATATTCCCACAGGACAAAGTGGCCAATCGATTAGCCCAAAACGTGAAATTATCTGCTCAACGAAATGTTCTCTCAATAAATTTATTGATTGATGCGATGTGTTGGAAGAGTTGACTCCCCGTCCCCGAGATCACGAGCTTCAATTTCAGGCATCGAATAGTCATGGCGTGATAACGATCGCTATTGATGGTTACGTTCTCACCGGCATCATTTTTGAAGAAATATGGACCAATGATTCCACCGGCTCACAAACCACACCAAACCGTTGTTGTTTCTGGATGAAATGGCAGCTCTCGAAACTTTTCAGGTTGCTCTTCGACCAAAATGTGGCAATTTTGCTTGTTTACATGTCCATTAGACAGAAATGTGCCTCATCGCTGAACAAAATTTGATTTGAAAACGTCGGATCTTCTTGGAACTTTTGACGACAGCATAGAGCCGAACGATGTCGCTTGAAAAGGTGCGGAGGCAGTGTTATAAAATAAGTATTTTAATTTTCTATAAAAATTATAGTAATTGGTTATATCATAATAATGGAATTTCTTCGTCTTGGTAACAATTAAATTAATTGTCTTCACGTCAAATAAGAAAAGGTGGAACCGAAATGGTTGGGCATCAAACACTAAGCATAATTGCATTGACAAAAGCAATCACAACTAATTAGATCTGCTTTGCATCCCACCATGTGCCCAGGGCTTTTAAAATGCCAACAAATGTGGGCTTTGCCAGGGCAATGATGAAGTTTGGCAATTAATTCGGCGCTCCAGCTGAATGTCTAGCAAATTGGCAGCTTCAACCAATTCAATTCACACAGCGATTTACTGCCGGTATCTGCATGCGCCTGTATGTGTGTGTTTGTGTAAGTGTGCGTGCATTAAATTGACAAAATTTGCAGCTTATGCCCATCAAATTTAAACTTTCAATTACATAAGTGCTTTGTCGGCGCAAAGCCGGCGCCAGCAGCGACATAATCAAAATTGGAATTGCAGCTTTTCAGGCGGTGAAATGCTGAAACAAAAGCGGCATCCTCCATTTGGCAAATTTAACCATTCACAAAATTTACACCCATCAATGTTGAAACAGAGTTTTGGTGTTGTTGTTGTTGTTGTTGTTGTTGCATTGTGCTCACAAACTATTTAAATGCTATAAATGCCAATTGTTTTCCACCTCTGCGTGTATGTGTGTGCGTGTATGTGTGTTCAATATGCCAGAATTGCTGTGTAATTAGCAATTGTGAAACTTACTAAAACTGATTAGACAGCAACAACTACAATTTTGTGTGACAGGTGGAAATCCGGTGAGATGCTGATAAAAGCACGTATTTCGTATTAATATTCAGTCCGTGTGATACAATTTGGAAATAATGTAGCAACAAATCAAACACCTTGTCGGTGCGTATATATAATATGTTTGTGTGTATTTATGAAAGCTTCCGCAGGGAGTAAAAGGCAAAGCTGCTTACTTTGTGAACGCAGTTCTGGCAAAGCAGTGGGTAACCAATGCACTTCTTTCAAAACCACCAGCATGCTTCCTTTACTATTTTCCATGAAGAATCTCACACGAAGGCATTCTATTGTATGTATATATGTATGCAAAGAAAGCACCTCTAGGAAATCGTACCAGTTCGATATCAGCTGGGATTACCACTAAAACTTGTGTTCATCGTCAAATTCTCTTGCGTTGCGATGGTTCCACTGCTTCCCTGCTTTCCAAGACTAGCCGATATGCGAAACGAGGTTAAAAAAGTTGACTCTGGGGTTGTCTGCTGATGTATTAGAGGCGAGCTTCGTAGCTTGAAATATACTGCTGTGGTCCGCCAGATAAATATTTAATGTGTTGCGCGCAGTTAACATATGTTTACGCTAACAATCTTTTTCTACATTTACTATTAAACTTCTTTCCCAAATCAAAAGTGAAATCATGTAGTCGATGCTTGCCAATCAGCAAATACTCACTGAGTTATGCCCGAAGATTATATTGTATATATAAATTATCCTCAAGCCACTAGTCGCTCCTCCGATTTTGCCGTAATTCTTTCAGCGAAGCTGTCTCTAGGAGTTTTTAGAGCTGCTGCTTGCAGGGTGCAGCGAGTTTCCGAACCCTTTCCTTGGTCTTACATTAGTCTTACAATCGATGTGTAGGACGAGCGCATGAGAGAGGGAGAAAATCTCCAGGTTGTGCAAGGTATCTGGCTACACACATATACCATTGGTGGCTTTTCTTACTTTCGTTTTTCTACAGAAGTTTATTGTCCGAGTCTACCCTAAGGTATTTGGTGTGGTCCCTGAAATTTTTGTCAAATTATCGAACTGAGCATCCGTGGATGCATTTGTACTTTAATGGAAACAGGTAGATCCGTTTTTACTGGATTCAACCGCAGACCCGCTTGCGATGCCCAATTTTAGACTGTTAAGATGACTATGTCGTCTTGAAGATTTTTCTGTCTAATTGCCTTAACAATCGGTATCTCCAGTCTTTGTTTTAGCATTCCGACTAGAGTTCGAATGTCATTTATCGCAGTCTAATTGTAGGGTGCTGCCTGCTCTGACTAGTTCATCTGCTTGTTAGATCCACTAAGAAATCAAGCCATTCTTTCATTATTTGATGAAATTCTTAGAGGCTTTTGCAATTCAAAACAAACATTTTTGATTAATTGCTGTGATCCCTGCGTTATGGTAGTTGTCTGATAGTCGGAAAGCAATTTTGGTATTTAGTTTTGCTGAAAAGACGCCATCTCCCACGATGCAGACCCATCCCTGTGTTTTTGGACCCATTTCTGTGTTAGGACCTACCCCGGTGTCCCTGTTCACCTCATATCTATTCCCCTGTTTTGAAAGTGAAGAAAAAATTTCGAAAACCTTGTGGTCGATCCTCAGAACACCACGAGAAGACGAAAGTGGCCTGGTTCTGCTCTAAATATTGTTTGTCCAATTCGTTGTTTTCCTACTGGTTAGCCACTTATTTTGTACACTATTCCGCACTTCATACCAACATTAAGCATAAGTTTTAAGTGTAAACGAATAAGCAAATTCACTCACTTCCCCCAAATCATCCACATCAGCCACAAAATGCCTACGCTTATGTATATTTACATGGCATTTTCACTCAGATCCATGCTCAACTCAAGATTGAAGAGGATTGGCGCGGCAATGACATGTGGTTGCACCTCTTGTTGGAAAATGATTACACGTCCATCATGTCTAATTCACATGCCTGAATGTCGTTCAGATGTACCAACATTCAAAGCGCTTAAGACTTGGATCCATCCACAGCATTTCGCTATGTCCGGGGCTTGTTTTTTGCGTGCTAAAATATGTGTAACTGTGTTGCGAATGCCATGTAGGCAGAGAGGAAATTACTTTCGAATTCAGTTGGCATTCAGTCTCATTGAGCTTCTGTGAAAAAAAACAGTTGTGACTACTGAAACGAATGTCCTACCGAAGTGCTCCTGCACATGTCTTATTTAGATGTCTATATGCTTACGCTCATGCAAAGAGTGACAATAGGGGAGTAGCATTTTCAGTGATTTTCTCATTAAATTATTAATGGCCGTATAATTAAAGTAGTTAAAGGCCGAGAATAGAAATTAATTCACTGCAGTTGAATTTGAATTTTGAACTGTAGAAATGAAATTGTGATGGTTTGCTACATAAATACTAGTTCACATATCTTCTCACTATCTCAGCAGAAAAGTAGGCAGTTGAGACCTCCTATCTTTTTTGAAATGATCATCTATAACAAAGTCACTAGGTATGCATCATCTAAAGAGATTGTTTTTACGTTTGATTCACTTTAAGATCCAAATCATTTTGTAGCATAAATAGCAACAACAATTGGACGAAAATAATAAGATTAGCGGCAGATCTGTCTGGTTGCATTACGATTTTAGGTTACTCAAGTATACTTGTGAACATATTTCGATAAAAATTTTTGAATATAGCTCACACTCGGACCGATATATCCGGCATAAAGTCACCTAGTGTATATGGGAGTTATGACAATTTGTGCCCCGATTTCACATATTTTTGGTAATAACCACTATACTTGTGTAGATATTTGTGTTGTGCAATAAATACGGTATAGAGCCAACCAAAAGGTAGAAAACTTATATTTGATATATGGGGGTTAAAATTAGTTTTAAATCGTTTTCATCCACTCTTGGCACTTTTACATACAATTAGTAGATTTAGATGCTTCCTGAGCTTCATTAAGGTCACTCACATACATATTTACTGACGTTTGCCTTTTAAGCATATTTCGGGATTAGAAAACAAAAAAATATATACAAGGTGCATTCCAAAGTAAACAGGACTTAAAAAAAACATAACAAAGGGATTGTTCAATACCCTTGGAATCATAAAAACAAAACAGCATTGTCTTCACTTTTGACTTCTACATGTGCGATTTTTTGGGTTTCGGACGAGCCTTCCATTCAGCACTCTGGCGTTTCTTTTCGGGATTATATTGGAAACACCACGTTTCGTCCCCAGTCACAATATTGTAAAGGTAGTTTTTGTTCTTTTTTACCTCTTTAATGATGTCCTTCGAAAGTTAGATTCTGAGCAATTTTTGGTCGTCAGTCAATTTGTGCGGAACAAACCGTACACACACCTTTCGTAAGCCCAAGCGTTCAGTCAAAATGCGATAAATCGATGTTTTGGAGATGTTCAATTACATTTCCATGAACTTCGACGATGATTTCGGCTGATTTTTGATGAATTCACGCACAGTTTGGATGGAATTTCCGGTGATCACGGATTTTGATTGGCCCACATGTTGATCGTCATTTACAAGGTGTGTTCCAAAGTAAACAGGACTTTTTGAATCTGGCGCCACTAGGGGGCATTTATGTCCTCACGACCACTTTGAAATCATTGAAACCACTCGTGCATTCTGCTACGAGATAGGCAATCATCGTCATAAACTTGTTTCATCAACTGAAACGTTTCGGTAAAAGTTTTACCAATTTTAAAACAAAATTTAATGTGTGCTCTTTGTTCGAAGCTCATTTTCGCACCGATAACACAAACATACTGACACTAACGCAATAACTTCACTTCCAATAGATGAAATGTCATGAAATTCTCAATGGAAAATCTAAAGACAGCAGATTCTAACGCATCACTCGACATATAGATGGCGCCACCAGGGGGCGCTAGATTCAAAAAGTCCTGTTTACTTTGGAACGTATCTTGTACATCATCTTACTCATTTTGAAACCACCGTACAGTCGAACGCTGTTTATTCTCGAACTCATACGTTTAAATATGATTCATGATTCAGCACCTTCAAAGCACCTATGTATATCGTAGTTTTTTTTTTTACATTTCTGTCTACCGATTTTCCAATTCGATCGTTTTTTCAGCGTTTGACAAATTGTGTGGGAGGCAACGTGAACACATTTTTTTTTGCAGGATCTTCATTCAATATTAAATATATGCTGGTCCCACTAATGCCTATAGTTCTCTCAATCTTAGGGTGGGGTATATAATGTTATTGTAATTTCAGTTTGCGCACAGAAACCATAGTTTCCAGAACAGTAGCTGACTTTTTACGACACCTAAGTTTTGGAGTGATCTATGACCTCGGTTGAATACGTCATACCACTAATAAACACCAGCTCATAATGAAGCTGCGTCGCCAAAAATTTAATTAAGTTCATGGCTGCGCTGTCACTGAGTAAATAAACGTCGAAAGATAATCGCGCGAACATTTTCTCAAATTTGTTCAATTTTTTGGCCAATATTCGATTTCATCAAAGTTACTGTAAATAACATAAATAAAGCTCGTATGTCAAACTTTGCGATAAAGTTGTGAGTTGCCTGATTGCAACACTATGGTTGTCAAATCCTGAATTATAAAAGGCAAAGTACACATTATCAGGAATAATCTCTCTCTGTATTCCAAAAATATATTTCACAGTTCCCGATATTTCTAGTAAAAATTCATGCTTAGGTACACTTGAAAAGTTATAGTCCAGTTTGGATTTTTTTTTGGATGTGAAATGTAGTACAGATTGTACAATTTTGATTTTGATAATGGCTTCTTCTGAAGTTTATCGCACCATATCGATTTTAAGTTTAATATTTCTGACAAATTGATTTAATGAGTCATCGAACATTAAGTAGTTTTAAAAATAACCATTATAGGGGAAGTGGGCGTGGTTCCCATCTAATTTAACTAATTTTCGCAGTGTATTAAAAGGTGCTAGAAGATGTTCCTTCCCGCCGTCAGGTAAGTGTTAAAGAGATGGCAACAGAGCTCGACATCTCTCGCGAGTCCGTTTGAATGATTTTGATGGATATTTGAGGTATGAAACGCGTTATTTGCTGATTTTTTTTTTTTTTTTCAAAAAGAGTACAGTGTTTTGGTGCATTATGAATTTGTTCCGGAGGGACAGATGGTCAATAAAGAGTTCTATTTCGCGTTTGCATGAGAATGACCATCGAAAACAGCTCGAATTGTGGAAGAACATTTGATGAATTTTACACAATGATATTGTACCATCGCATCGAGCCACAATTGTGACCGAATTTGAAACGAAAAATGCAATAAATACTATCGATCAACCGCCGTATTCACCAGATCAGGCTCCGTGTGATTTTTTTTTGTGCCCCAAACTGAAATTGCCGCTCCGTGGAATCGTTTTCTCAGTCGATCGAGGAGATAAAACAAAATTCACTAAATGAACTGAAGGCCATCCCAAAAAGGGCTTATGAAATTATATTGAGGACTGAAAAAATCTTTGGTATAAGTGTAATACATCTGGTGGGGATTACATCTAGGGCGTCAAAATAAATATTGATGAATATTAAATATTTATTTTATTTACAATTTCTCGGTACTGTCACAATGTACATGGAATATACCCGTCCTTTTAGTCATCATAAACCTACGAACTTGCAATCACTTAAAGGGTTTTATAAAGGGATTGAAGTTTAACACTTTTAATAGAAAGTTGAGAAAAAACATTTATTGTGTGCTTTCGTCTGTTAGTTCATATGCACTTTAAGTACTTTGTAGAACAATGATAAGCAATAACCAACAACAGAGATCAAATCAACTCCATTGAGGATAATTCGAAATGCATTTAAAACTGCGAAAGTCACAACTGAAAACTCGCCAAAAACAAAGCCACGTGTGCATAGGATTCATAAGTTTTGGGACATGCAAATGCACTTAGCTCCATTAAGCTCCGAGAAAATGCAAATTTAATTTCGTCACATATCATTAACGCCGAATTCACGCCGAGCAATTCGGTAATCCCAACTGTGAAGCATTCCCTTCAACTGGCAAAACTTTGAATGCTGCTCAATGCTTTCAAAACTCGGCGACTCCGTCTCGCATTTCGACACTTTTGTGGAAGTTGCATGTTCCCGAAAACAAAAGCCGACGCCTAAAGAGCAAACAAAACAACAGCAAGCGCAACTGAGACGCGCCGTAGAAGCCAAGTTTTCGTGCAAATAAACCGAAATAGAAGCTATTATGTGTAATGACGGAACGGACGGAGTAGCGGGTGCCAGCGAAAGCACAGAATGGCACAAAATTACGCTAATACGAGTAATTTGCTCGATAGTAAAGTAAGCAACAGCAATAACTGACAAAAATTATAAGAAACAAGGAGGAGTAGGCTGAAGTGCGCAAGTGTTTATGTACTATATATACATATGTGTGTGTAAGTAGGTAATTTTTGTAAGCAAGCCGGTGGAAGAGTGTTGTGGCGAAGGAAGACGCCCATTGGAGACTCTAGCAAGTGAAACAATTCAATTGCACTCTACTCCACTGCACTTCACTCCGCTGTACTTAGCTGAAGAACTGAAAATAAGCAAGACAATTTCGTAGATGTCAACGTCGAAAAGTCGTCAACTCAAACTACAAATATTTGTGCCTCTGTGTGTGTGTGCAGCGCACACATAAAAGGCTGCCTAAATGTTTGTGTGCGACTTCACTTATCCTTGAACGCATTTAAAGTTACACACAAATCCCCAAACATGTCTACAAACATCTACGCACACACCCACACATTAGTTGGTCGTGGTATGAGCATGTGTGTTTGCTTAAGTAGCTTAGCGGGAAGTCTTTTAAATAACTTTGCATATTTTTAAGTGGCAAAGCGCGAAGTACGACGAGCTTACAATTTTCCACAATCTCAAATATCCAGTTGCTTGTGTATGAATGTATGTGGAGATCAAAAAAAAAACTTCACTGAAACCCGTCACGATTCCGTTGTTCTCCAGTTACTGACGCCTGCTTTGATCCTTTAACAATTATTTTGGTAAATACTTTGTGTATACATTTAAAAACTTTCTTGAATTTTTGCAAGGTATTCAACGAGTTAACCATTACTTTACAACTAGTGTGAACCTTAAGTACAAGTAAACAACAAGTAATTTTTGGTGGCGACTGACAAATTCGAAAATATTGCGATATTACTGCCATGTCAGCAGGGAAGACTGCTATAGTTGGAAAAACTGCAAAAAGTGGGCGTGGTTCCGCCACTAATAGGTTTACTGAATACATCTTCCGAACTATATGACCCAAATTTACATAGGAGAAATCCCTTTGATACTTCTTACGATACGGTTGATAACTCCGTCCACTCCCCATATAACAGTTTGGTTAAAAACTACTGAAAATGCCATAAAAGAATAAATTAATGCGTCAGTTACAATATTTTTTACATCAAAAATGTTATACTCTTCTTCTTTATTGGCGTAGACACCACTTTCGGGGCTATAGCTGAATTCACAACAGCGCAATACTAAGTGCAGCCAGATCCTTCTTCACATGATCGTTCCAACGGAGTGTCTCGACATTAGTAGCGATCTCGCTGTGTTTTACTAAATTGTTAACTACCGCCCATTTTTAATAAAAACCTAACCCTCATTAATATACCCGCATATATAGTATACATATAAATTCGTCTTTCTTTTCTTTACAAATTTGTTGAGGTGATTAAAAAAGGTGACTGCGCTACAAAAACCTCCTTCTTCCTCTGCCTTCACCGGCGGATACTGAGTTAAATACTCTCAGAACTGGAGTGTTTTGTCGGTCTCTCTTTTGCAGTCGTAAGTGAGGAGCCGTTGCTGATGCGTGCTCTGTTAAAATGTCATAATAGAGCTTTATAATATCCAGTGTTGGAATTGGACGATGGAATATTCCTTAACTGCCAGTATACAAATCAAGCACCAATGCATACATATATCGGGATAAAAGTTGGCACAAATAGTGCCTTTAAGGTATGCCAATTCAAGCCCTAAAATTGTTAAAATCAAACCGTACCCGTTGAAGCCTCCAGATACCGAGGATATCGAATCCAGTGCATATGGCTAACTTTTAAAGAAAATTATCGATCAAACTGTGAGATATGTTTTTGAAATTCGGACAGAGTTCTTTTCCTATAGCGATATGTCTGCATGTTAAAGTGGATGAAACCAGCTCAATAATTCACTTAGCCACCATATACTTTATAAAGGGTGATCCACTTCGCGATTTTCTACTTAAAAAAAACACAGAAACTATAAATCTAATTAGAAATGTTTATTATCATTCGAAAGAATATTATTTGGCATTTAGTTTTTGAAGAGTAGCTCTTTCAAATGTTGGCTGCTACGTCTCAGATGATCCATCCGTTGAGTCCAATTTTCGGTAACTTGTTCGACATTTCTAATGGTAACTGGCAAACGACGCGCGTGATGTTTTGCTCCAAGGCCTGAAACGAAGCGGGATTATCCGTATAGACTTTGTACTTTACATATCCCCACAGGAAAAAGTCCAATCGACCGGTCAAAAACGTGAAACGCTCACCAAAGTGTTCTTTTAATAAATCCATTGATTGATAAGATGTGTATAAAGCGGCGCCGTCTTGTTGTAACTATATGTCGCCAAGATCACGAGCTTCAATTACAGGCATCAAATAGTCGTTTATCATGGCGCGATAACGGTCTCAACTGACGGTTACGTGCTCATCAGCATCATTTTTGAAGATATATGACCGATGACTTTACCGGCCTCAAAACCACACCAAACCGTTGTTTTTTCTGAATAAAATGACAGCTTTAAATCTCTTAAGATTACTCTTCGTGCCAAATGCTACAATTTTGCTTGTTTAGATACTCACTCAGCCAGAAATGGGCCTCATCGCTAAACAAAACAAAAAGAGCAAAGCGATGTCATTTGGGAAAGTCGAGTGGTTCCCATATACTTAACGAAATATAATTCAAGCACGTTCCAAAATAAATTATAAGAAATGTAAGTAATAGACTAAGTCAACATTTTAATTCAATCGAGGTCGTAGATCACTCCGAGACGAACTTCGGGAAGGTCGTTCAAATTCAGTTATTTTTCCGGAAACTATTGATGCTGTGCGCAAACTGATATTGCATGATCATGATGTCACCTATCGTAGGATTGAAAAAACTTTGGGCATTTATGGGACTAGCATACATTCAATATTGCATGAATGTTTGGTTGTAAAGAAGAATTCGGTTGTAAAACGGAATTGTCCACACAATTTGTCAATCGCTCAAAAAGGGCTCGTGTCGATTGGTCAAGAAATATGTTAACAAAATACGATAGCAGTGCTTCGAAAGAGTCTATGACGAATGGCGAATAGTGGATTTACGCGTATAAGCCTGAAAGTTTAGATCAGTCAACTCCATGCGTGTTTAAAGATGAGTCGAATCCTAAAATGGTTGTTAGCGCACGAAATACTTCAAAGCAAATGGTATGTTTGCCTATTGTTATGGAAAGACTGGATATGTCACGACCATACCACCATTATAGCGCACAAGAGTAAATTCTGAGTGGTATGCAACTATTTGATTGTCAATTGTTTTTAAAAAATCAAAAAAACCAATCGTCGAAGACAGATCTTCACCATGGCAATGCTAGATCTCACACAACGACTGAAACAACTGCATTTTTGAGCACTCAAAACATCGAATTGATGAGTCATCCTCTTTTTACTCATGATTTGACACCTAATGGTTTCTTTTTATTCCCGTTAGTAAAAAATAAGCTAAGAGATCAAAGTTTATCGACACCTGAAGAGGCATTTGATGCGTTCAGAAAACATGTTTTGGAGATACCTCAGTCAGAGTGGCAAAAAAGCTTCGAAAATTGGTTCAAACACATGCAAAAATGTATAGTTCTTAAAGCTGAATATTTTAAAAAGGAATAAAGCGATTTTCGACCATTAAAATTTGTTTTTGTTCGCAAATCCCGAAATATAAAAGGCTACCTACGCGGTCTTCTTGAATCACCTATTAAAGACTAACTTATTTCACTTTAATAGCACTTTTAAAGAACTGATTACAGCACTGCTAAATATACATACATATGTATGTATATGCTTTACATACTTACATGTATACATATGTACATATATCTCAAATTTGTTTGCTTGTGAAATTTGACGCGGCTGGATCAGTTCGCGCAACCGCTGCTTCGTTACTTCTGTTGCAGTCTTAGCGCCAGCTGACGCTGTCACCACAATCCATCACTTGCACTGCGGGCGAATACACAATCCGCTTTTCGCCTCATAATCCGGCAGCCTTCCAGTGAATAGACCCACGCATAATTCCTTCTTTCCTCTCTCGCTTCCTTGTGCATTCTCAATGTTTGTATGTGTATGCAGGAAGCCTTTGTTACACTCGTTTGCGAAAGCTGCACTTGTGTGCACTTCGTCCAAGCCAGCATAGTTGTGTTACGTTATGTGCGGTATTACATTCACTCTTTCATTACTGAAAATTGACGCCATTTTCACTTTGCCTTTTAACGTTGTCGCTTTGCTGAATCTGGTTTCTTGTTTCCCTCTATTTTGGTGTTGAAAAACTTTGTCTCATTATTTCATAGGAGCTTGTGGTTGAATCATTTGCTTGTAATCGTCTTTTTCCCTCTTCCATCCGCCGGCTGAGGTAAAGTGACACACTCGCTGCGCCTTTCCTGTTTTTTAGTTGCTTCCTTATAGCATTTCCTGTGTCCTTCATTCTTATCAGCTAGAAACATGCAAAATGCACACAAAACCATTTGTCGCTCAATGGTTAAACCACCGCAAATTTTGTCGCCCATGGAGCACTCTCCACGGTTACTTTCTTCTAGCACTTGATGAATTTTAATAACCGTCATTGGATTAGTGGACTAAGCCTCATAATTTTTGCAATTCGCACTAATTTTAGGGTATAAGTAAAGAGTAACTCTGTTATATTACTTCTGTAAAGACCTGGAAACCTGATAACAGACACCAAGAGTACATACGAAATTGAGAGAAAAAAATTTGTCGATATTTCTAAATGGCGAAGGCAGCGCTGCGATGAACGAGATCAGGCGAAAACAGTTCTAAAGTGGCTTAAGAACAACAAATCGCCAAGGACCGACGAATAAGCGGGTGAGCTGTTTAAAACCGGCGATCCGGAGCTGGTCAGATACATGTTCTAGCTGTTAAGCAAGATTCGGTCGAATAAATACATTTCCAATGATTGGAATATGAGTGTAGTTTGGCCTATCCACAAGAAAAGAGCGGGTTCAGACGTCTTAACCTTTCATTCTTCTGGACTGGATCTAAGCCTAAGCAAATAAACTGATTGGATCAGATACAGTATGGTTTTAGACCTGTCAAATCCACTGTATTCATCATCTTTTTGTCGATTTAAAAACCGCCCTCGTCAGCACTGACTTGGGCTGTCTATTCGACGCCATGTTTGAATTTGGTATCCCGACGAAACTCATACGGCAACATCAGCTCTATCAAAGTGATGAAAAACCTCTCCGATCTGATCGATATGTGAGGCTAATCTCAAGCGAAAGAAAATCTAACAAAATCAAAAATACAATGCTACTGGGGTTTGCAAATAATATTGACATTATAGGCCTCAACAACGGGGTTGTCAGCGCGGTATTTTCCAGCATGCAAAAAGAAGCGAAAGATGTTGGTCTAGTAGTGAACGTGGGCAAGACAAAGTACCTGGAAATCACACACAAAGATTGCTCGCATCTGGGAAATTGCTTCTTTGTAGACAGCTATAAACTTAAAAAAGTTAATAACTTTGCATAACTCGGAACTGGTATAAATTTCATGAATAATCGAAGCCAGGAGATCAAGTGTAGAATAATTATTGCCAAAAGATACCACTTTCTGATTGATAGGCAATTGAGAAACAGATCCCTCTCTCGATGAACAAAAATTACGCTCTATTACTCTATCATTATTCCCGTCCTATTATGTAGTTAGTTAGTCCATGCTGTCCGCATGGAAGATGATACCCCAACAAGAGCAAAGGTGCCAAGAGAAATAATAGAGGCAACTGGCGATTTGTGATCTCGGTCCCGGCCGACGCACAGTTGTACTGCTAAAGAAAAAGTAGAAGAATAATTGAATAGTAATCAGCACCGATTCATATTTCAACCGCATATTTGTTAAAAGCCTTCATAATTACATATATTTTCAAAGATCTGTTAAGCGATTATGATATATGATTTATACTCAGAGTGCTTCTTTAATATTTGGAAGGCATTATAAAGAATAAAGATCGTTCCAAAATAATTAGGTTTCTTTTAAAATCTCTTTTATTGTAGTCCTCTCAAAATTTCCTATCCAAAGTAGTTGGAGATTATTTCTTTAAAATGCTCTAATTTTATGTCAAATCAATGTTCCTATTGGGCATTGTTCAATGGGCATTCGTGCAGTAGGGCTAAAAATCTTATCGGCCGCAAGTTGTCATCCTCCGTTATCCAGACAGACTGAGATTGAAGCATCTCGGCTGTCTTGCACTCGGCGTACCATGAGCCATAACCAAAACTAAATTTAGCCGTTTCAACAAATTTGTGATAGGTTTAAGGCGCTTTGTCGATTTGTAAGGATCGTATGATGAATTATATAGGAGTTTCCTCTTAGGATCGACATCTTAACATAACCTAATATTAGTTAACGTGACTTAGAGCATCCATAAAATTTATTATAGCTCAGCTTCATATGTTCAAGAGCCCGGACGTCGGTCTGCTTGAAATATATGACATGATATAATAGTAAAAGACATACATACATACTTATGTAGTATGTAGTATGTATATCAGCTCTAACAAAGCACAGCTTTTTGTGCCAATAAAAAAAAATAGCTTTAATTTGCTTTAAAAAAAAATCGAGAAATTCAATACTTAAATATATACTCGATAAATCCCAATGTATGTAAAGACTAACTGTACTTATATGTTGTTTACTGCCGGTTTTTAAACAAACTTGACGCAGAGGAAAATCAAGTTCTCTTCCGGTAAGCGGATGACAGCTGAATGGAGAACATAAGCTACCCAGCTCATTGGTTTGAGTTTTTGATTTTTAAATTTTTTTGTGTTCCAAATGTAGTTACCACACATTCTTATGTGTGGTATATCTGCTATAGCTTCTACTTCCGCCCTCATGGATGTCACATAACGGCATGACAGCCTTTTCAGTTAGCTGTTTATTCTTCTCTAACGAAAAGCTGAAACATATCCGCGCATATATAGTATGTACATACATACGTACAACATGATAACAGATTGTCTGAATAAAAACTGTAGAGGCTTTCACTTACTGCGGTAGCACAAAAATCCCATCTTTCAATTCATTTTGGCCAATACATACTAACATATGTACATACGTATGGGGTATTCTCGTGATATGCCCAGAGGAATTGTCAGTTACTAATTTTCAAACGCTACATGTCTCTTTGTATCTGTATTGATGTAAATGCAGTGAGACCAAAGAGGTGAAAGTCAAACATTCCGAATTTGATGCTCCAATGTTTTTATGGAGATGATATGTATAATACTTTGTCTGAATTCTTAGTATTTGTTAACTAAGGAGAAAAATTAGATATTTAGACCAAATATTATCTTCCAAAATCTATTATCTGCGTGAGCAAGCGACTTGACATAACCCTACCAAAAATAGTCTAGTGGTGTTATATCGCGCGATCTTGGAGACCACACCACCGGCCCACGGGTTTCCGTCAATAAATAGATTGCTTCGTTGCTGTATAGCTTGTAGCACCATCTTGTTAGAACCAAAAATCATCCACATCAACATCCTCCAACTCAAGTACGAAAAAGTCATTAATCATGACTTTATAGCATTCCCTTCCTTTGAAGAGATATGAGCTAACGTTTCCATCTGTCCGTAGATTACATTTTGAAGATATAAAGGCGTCGCAAAAGTAGCATGTACATAGACAATCACTCCTCCAAATGCCACAATTTTATTTACTAGCAGACCAAAAATGAACTTCCTCGCTGAACCAAATCTCATTTGGGCCCATTCATCGGAATTGGAACGAGTTTGCTGTTAGTTCGGCATCAATGCTTTCACAAGTTGGTAAACTCACGAGTTTTGTAAACCCGAAAACCAAGATCCTACGTCAAAATCTTCTATAAAGTAGATGGAGACAGCTCCAATTTCGGCGCATGATGTCTTCGACACTCTGCTTCACAGCAACAACAGCTTTTTTGGTGCGCTTTGTTATTCGATATAGTAGATTATTTTCTCTTCTTTAGTAAAAACAGTTATTTTATGAAATCTCGAAAATGACAAAGGATTTTTCGTACTCAGCGACCTACCGAGTATGGATGCTGAAAGGTTATCCAGCTCTACACTAGTCTAATTAGTTCCATTTCTCACCTCAAAAACTTATGCAAAGGGCATATCCCCTTACCCTTATTTTGCATAATTGTAAGCGCATGTCTGTCCATGTATTTATTTATATCAACATACAGTTTTAGAAGGGGAGAATAAAATCGCGACAAGCGCTTTTCAAATGCAGGCAAAATTTGCGACAATTTTCATTTAAATGTCTGTCTAGACATTCAACGAGCGCGTCAACATTGTCGTAATGATGATGACTTTTTAATAGCACGAGCAATGTGTGATGGGCCCAAAATAAGCAAGCAAACAACGCGCCCAAAACCTATGGCAAATGGAACATCGTCTGCGTTCAGACGAGGATGGTTTTGTCGCCCCATAGCAAGCAAATTTTCTCTTTGTGTCGCTCGTTGCGTTAACACGACTGTAACATATTGATTATCTTATTCTTTTTTGGAGTAGACACCGCTTACGCGGTTATAGCCGATTCAACAACAGCGCGCCAGTCATTCTTCTTGTTCGCTGTTTGGTGTCAATTGGAGTTCCCAAGTGTAGCCAGATTCTTCTTCTTTTCCAACGAAGCAGAGATCTTGATCTTCCTCTGTTCCCCTAGACAGGTACTGCGTCGAATACTTTCAGAGTTTTCGTCCATTCGGACGACATGACTTAGCCAGCATAGCTGCTGTCTCTTGATTCGCTAAACTATGTCGGTGGCGTCGAATATCCTGTACAGCCGCAGAATCTTTATCTCGAAAACTCGTAACGCCGACTCATCAGATGTTGTCAACGTCCATGAATTAGCACCATATACCAAGACGGGGATGATAAGTGACTTGTAGAATTTGGTCTTCGTTCGTCTAGAGAGGACTCTACTTCTCAGTTGCATACTCCATTCGATGTAGCACCTGTTGGCAAGAGTTATTCTGCATTGGATTCAAAGGCCAATAACAGCATTACTGCTGGTTCCAAGAAATTCATTGAAGTTAGTAAAGTTCTCTGAGCGTCACTTGGGAGTGGCCAGAAATGATTATTTTACGCATTACGGATAACGATTTTAGCGCATGCACCTGGATTGTCCGGTTCCTTAATTGGGAAGGTGCCGCTGCCCAGCTGGTTGGTGCTCTCGTTAGAGTGAAGGCTGACATCACGGTCGTCCAAGAAATGCGATGGACGGGACAAAGACTGCGACGAGTAGATCCTTGTGGCATTTACTATAGTGGCCATATAAAGGAGCGAAAATTCGGTGAAGGATTCGTGATGAGAGAGATACTCCGTCGCCGATCCTGGCATTCACCCCGTTGGATGAACGTCTAGCCACAATCCGCAACAAAGCCAAGTTCTTTAACATATCGCAGGATTGCGCCCACGTCCCGACGGAAGAGAAATACGATCTGATCAAAGATACCTTCTATGAGCGCTTGGAAATACCCATGAGCGCTGCTCCCGCCACGATGTCAGAATCGTGCTTGGTGACTTTAACGCCAGGGTAGGCAAAGAAGTCATCTTTGACACAACAGTCAAACCGCTTAGAGCGACAAACAGAGTCCTCGTGTGAACACAGTCAAACCCAACACGGAGCGAAACCGTACACCGGATCACATAGAATGGGAAGCAAACAAAACATAAGCAAAGGAAAAAGTTTGAATCAAATGAAATGTAAAATTTATGAATTTTAATTGCACACGCCCAGCCACGAGTGCGGCATTCAGATAATTTTCACACATACACTCACACATGCATCCGCATATATGTATGTAAGTATGTAAATGCGAGGCTTGAAATTAGAATGGAAATGCTACACTTAAAACGATGAAGCAATAAGCACAAAAACACAACAACAATTCAAAGCAACAAAAGCAATAAAAGCAGAAATAATTTAACACATTTTGAACTTGTTTGGATTTCGCGAACGCCGTGTTGTGCACAGACATACCCGTACAAGCGCATTCATGCAAGAGCATGCTTCTCACATGTATGGTAGCAGGTTTGCATGTGTGTGTGGGTGTGTTGTTTTTAAATTGATTTAATTGTTGCTGCATTTCGCGTTGCATTATTCTTTATTCATTCATTTATTTGTATTTATTGTTGGTATTGTTGTACACTTTCTGTTGCTCTCGTTCGACTGCGCGCTGCGCTCGTTGTCGTGTCAGCCGGTCGCAATAAATCATCGCCAATGCGCTGCCATTGCGGTTGTTTGCGTTCGGTCAGTTTGTCTGTCGTTTTTCCGATTGTGCACAACACCCACACAATGGCTGTTGTTGTTGCGTTTTCGCCTTATTGTTGTTATCATTGCCGTCAATAGCGCTGACAACAGCGACGACATGTTTGCTGCAGTGCGTAGTTTTTGCTGCTTTTATGAGAGTGTGTGTATGTGTGTGTGTGGTTGTTGTTTCTGTTGTCTACTACTTTTCATAGTTTTTGCGCGAAGTGGGATTTATGAGAAAAAAACGAACGCTTTATCACATTGACACCACATCGACTGTGGCAGTGGCAGCCACGGAGCGGGGCGCTGGCGGAGATCTGTGTCGGCGAATGCGGTCGATGTCGGGCAACCGCCAATTCAAACGGTTGCTGCTGCCGTTACTGTTGAAATTCTCTGTTATTTTGATTTCATCACTTCTTATTTTTGCTTCTGTAGCAGCATTGTTGCTCTTCCGCTATGACACCGCCCAGCCCCTCCATTGTACTCGTGTTCAAAATACACTTTAATCAATTTTCAACATTCATTCATTTTCGCACATTGCACCCCGGAGACCAAAGCGTGGCAGGGGCAATAAAAAAAACTGTAAAGAAAGATCGAATGTTGTTCCGTTTTTAATGTTTTTTAGGCGTGTACAAAATGTGAAAAACGGTCCAAATAACGATAAAAAGCATAAAGCCCGCGCAGAAACAGTGTTTTATTTCTTATATGAAAGGGAGGATAATTTTAGAAATTCTTCCTACAAACTTTCAAGCCGTATGTTGATTTGCCTTGGAGTTTTCTACGTAGGAAACTGTTTTCCGAAACCCATCTTAGGCGATATACATGTGAACTCACCTGCATGTGACGAAGTGACATTCATTCCATAGTAATGCGGTTCACTACCGGATTTTCGGGTCTCAAACAAGCCGTCATTACCCAACCACAAGTAGCTGTACCTGCTGTCGCAAGATCATTCTGGCCTAGAGTAAATCATAAGAAGTCTGAGGGACTGTTCGCTCTCACAAGGCCTCAATGATTGTAGGAGTTCTAATTGGATACAGTCCGACCGGGATTCTTGCACTAAGATTGAATATCTTGCCGAATGCCAGTTGCATCAACTGTTTACAAAATATAATCATCTCAACACTTCCACATTGAACGTTCCGAAGTTGACTCAGCAAAGCAAAAAACACCTCGGATCTCATACTTTAATACATCCTCGTGAATTAGAGTAAATGTAAATAAAAGACCCAAGCAGATTTGTGATAGGTTCAGGGCGCTTTGCCGTTAATTGATACCCAATAAAGGGGTTTTTCGTCTGTGCTATACATAGCAGTCTAAGGATAATTTCTCCGCCATGTTGAGAGATCAGCCATCTAACCTAACCCATTACTCCTTCTCTTGAACTGAATAGTTTCCTTGCTAAATGCTTCTCTCAATAATTGTACATGACCGTAATTAGACCAATTTGTATTGAATGTCTTTAAAAGCACAACAGGTGTCTTTGATTCGAAAAACGTTAGAAAGAAGAGAGGCGAATCGAACACACTATATCAATTCTTCAAACAGACCGACCGCACTTGGAAAGACAAGCTGTCGTTATCTGTCATAAGATGTAGTTGTAAACTTATAAGAAAGCAAGAAAATAATACCGAGCTATCTTTTTGGAAACCGAATGTCAGTCATCGATTCCCCCAAATATCACATATCATACAGAGACCACTAGGATACTATCAGGAAGCAAACATATGACATATGTATGTATGTTAGTCGATATCTAATAAACTGTGGTATACATTATAGTGACCCTCCATTTTCGCGATACCATTTTTGTAGTACGATTTGCCTTTTGTTGCAAAATTTTGCTTGGGCAATCACCTCTTCATTCAAAGAATATTCCTTCCCAGCGAATACTCTTTTCAGATCTGAAGCAGGAAATAGTCACTAGAGATCTGTAGAATATGGAGGCAATTCGGAGCCTAATTCACCTCTTCATTCGAAGAATATTCCTTCCCAGCGAAAACTCTTTTCAGATCTGACAGCAGGAAATAGTCACTAGGAGCCAGAGCTGTAGAATATGGAGGCAATTCGGAGCCGAATTCATGAATATTTTCCATCGTTTTCACTGGCTTGTGATACGGTGCATTGTCTTGATGAAACGACACTTTCGTTTTCTTTAACTATGTCAGCTTTTCGGCGGTTTCGTCCTTCAGACGGTACAATAACGCTATGTAATAGTCGCTGTTGATGGTCCTTCCATTTTCAAGGTAGGCCATAAAAATTTTTCCTTGCGCATTCCAAAATACAGACGCCATGACCTTGCCAGCCGACTGTTGAGTTTTTCCAAGCGTTGGAGCGTGTTCATCGTATGCAGTCCTCTCGGATGGCTGTTGATTGAACTTTGGAATAAAATGATGATAAATGATTTCATCCATTTTCACATATCGACGCAAAACCTCGGGTTCATTACGCTTGAACATATCAAAACACTGCTTTCAATCTTCAACTCGTCGTTGTTTTTGGTCAAAATTGAGCTCACATGGCAACCACTTTGCACAGAGCTGTCTCTTACCCAAATATTCGTGAATGATTTGATGTACACGTTCAGTTGATATCTTTAGAGTGCTTGCTATCTGGAAGAACTTCACTTCACGTCATCCAAAATTATTTTGTAAACTTGTTTAATGTCTTGGTCGGTAACAACTTCTTTTGGACATCCACTGCGTTCAGCGGCTTCGGTGCTCATTTCACCATGTCTTAACTTAACATACCAATCTTTGATAGTTACTTTTTCTGGACAGTGCCCGGAAACTCGTCATCAATCCAAAACTTGACTTCAGCTGTATTTTTCGCATCAACAAGCAATATTTCTTTTCTCGAGTGGAATGAAGAAAGTTGAGAGCTCAAAATTTTCAAATCCAATTTGTATGATATATCACCCTTTATCTGAATTCGCCGGCCGCCACTAGCAACGCCAACTTAAATTAGATGCTTGTAACAAGAGCTACAACAGCTAGTGCCACATACCACCTCGTCGTTGCCAAGCAGCAGAGTCAATCAATCTGTCAAACGACAAGCCTGCAATGAAGCGCACGGGGCGCCGCTCGCTCCAAAAGTTTTGCAGTATTTTCCGCGTGTTAGGCAACGTCAGTGCACTTCGGTCCAGATGCTTGGAAATATAACAAATTGCAAAAGAATAGTTGCGTAGAGAAGTCAACTTCAAGCCGTAACACACATACATGCGTCTTCCAGATGTGAGGCGAATTTCGCAAAAAGTGCTCGAGTTGAAAGAAAATCTCATTTTTATTATTTCGTGACGAGATAAATCAAAATTGTTGTTGAAAAAATAAAGTCTTTATGCGATTCTTCGCGCATTGCTAAAGTTTGTATTCGAAAACTTCTGACGTAAATCTGAGGTGTACGTACACACAAACACACAGAAGCGCAAGAGCAGAAGTGAAAAACATGAAATGGCACTAACACAGTGACAAAAGACTTGAGATGTAAAAAGGCGCTGACTGTTTAAATATTTTTTTTTATTATTTTTCTTCTTTTACTAAACCGGTACTTTACCCGGTTTAATGACTTTCTCCATGGAATGCATATTTTTTCTTGATCGCCTACAAAACTACTTTTTTTTTAAATGGTGTTGGTAATTGAAATGCGTAAAATAGTGATGTACAGCTATAAAAAAAATCAATCGAAAGCGCTTGACTTTAGAGGTCGTTTTAAAAGCCAAGCAGTTGTGTTGAATTCAGTTATGATATTAATTTTTCAACGTTATTTGTAGTAATCCTGGATTCACATTTTTCTACCGAAGCTATATTCGATTTTATTGGTTTTGGAAATTCATATGGAAAGCAAGAACTGTGAATTTTTTTGTACGCAAGAACTGTGAATTTAATATAATATTAATTTTTGATTGGACAAAACACACAAAGCTACGATGAAGAGTCATCAAAATTTTCCTTCAATAAGTTCATTGATAAATTCATCATTAAAAAGTCATTACTCATGACCCTTTAGCGTTCTTCATTGGCGGTAAAAATAGGGCAAACACTAATTTTAGAATAAGTATGAACCGATGATTACCTCTGACATCAGCACATCCCGAAAAGTGACTTGTTTAGAATGTAATGACGTTGCAACAATGGCTTGTGGATTATCATCACTACAAATGCGACAATTTTGTTTATTAACATATCCATTCGACCAGGAGTGAGCTTCGTTATTGACCGAAAATTTTTTGTGAAAATCGAGATCTGTGGCCATCTTACTTTGGGCCCATTCACCGAATGTGCAACGCCCTTGTTAGTCAGTTGGCTTCAATTCTGGCACGAGTTGGATTTTGTATGCTCGCAAACCAAGTTCCTTCTTCAAAATCTTCATAAAGTCAATATACACAGCCAGTTGGACTCATTCGGTTCTTCTCCGATACTCTGCTCTACAGCAGTAATAGCGTCTTCGGTGCGCACTCTCGGGCATCATCGAGGATGTGCATTATCCACTAGTCTTCCTCTTCTTCTTTATTGGCGTAGACACTGCTTACGCGATTATAGCCGAGTTAACAACGGCGCGCCAGTCGTTTCTTCTTTTCGCTACGTGGCGGCAATTGGATATTCCAAGCGAAGCTAGGTCCTTCCGTACTTGCTCTTTAAAACGGAGTGGATGTCTTCCTCTTCCTCTGCTTCCCCTGGCGTGTGCTGCGTTGAATACTTTCAGAGCTGGAGTGTTAGTCGCTGTCTTTTAATTCGCTGAACTATGTCAATGTCGTCATATATCTCATACAGCTCATGGTTCCATTGAATGCGGTATTCGCCGTGGCCAACGCGCAAAGGACCATAAATCTTTCGCAGAACTTTTCTTATGAGTGACTTATAGAGTTTGGTTTTTATTCGTTGAGAGAGGACTTTATTTCTCAATTGGCTACTTAGTCCGAAGTATCACCTGTTGGCAAGAGTTATCCTGCGTTGGATTTGATTATCCACTAGTATGATGTGCGAAACCGATCCATGCTTGCTCGAATTACCGCCGCTTTCGAGCGTTTATCTCGACAAATATTGGACGCAGAATGCCTACAGAGGACGCAAACATTATTCTGGAGTAAGTCTGCTCAATATTTCAAAGTATTGCCTCATTGAAAACCACATGACTAAAAATGTTCTTTAATAAGAGGCGTTTAAATAGTAAAGACATTTATAAAAGGCAGAAAGATCATCGATAAAACATCTTTTAAAGTATTACTTTTTACCAACTGAATTTTGGATAACAGTTAAACCACGCTCTTCACAGTTTTTCGTCAAATAACTCAGGGACTGAGATGTAAAAACGATAAGATAATCACATTGTTCTTTAGCTGCACTGCTGTCTGCTACTGAAACCTCCTCGCAGTGAAATAGCTAATGGAACTTTAACAACATCAAAGAATTGAGAATTTGATTAGTCGGCTTTTGCTCTCTCATTGATTTCTCTATTCAGCAAGTTGATGGACATTCTCAAGGCAAGTATAATCTGAATGAAATAAACAAAAGACATGAAATAACCGGTTTTTTATAGAGATCCAGAGACATAGGTATTATCTTGAGATCTTTCCATTTTCGCTACCGTAGGGGTATTAACAATTCATTCTAATTTAAATTTATACGAGACATCTACTTATCATGAAAAACGATCCATGTACACAAATATTCCTCACAATTTTTTTTAAATGTCCAATTTTAAACCACAAAAATACCTTTATGTTTTTCTCATCATATTCAGTTTATTTTTATATTTTCAGCAAGTATGAGAAATATTATGCCGTCCAGTCGCCACTTTTTCCTTCGTTTTATATGATTACATTCTTGATGATATAATTGGAAGTCATTGTTGACCATAATTAACCAGCGCTGTCAGTTGAAAAGGTTTTTGTCAAAATGGCGTTGCACTTTAGTCGTTGTACTCCTGACTTTTCTCTTTATATCTCTACTCACGTCCTCATCTAATTGCCTACAGTTTTGGTCAGATAATTAGACCACAACTATATTTTAATTTAACAATTTTCCTGCCGAATTGTGTGCTCCATATCAAAGTTCTGTAGAATAATCAGCAAAATTTCAAGGAAACTTCAGCATTTCAACTTAATTTTCAAACTTATAAATGCCTACATATGTAAGTATATACTGAGATTTTACAGGATCAGGAATGTCTTTAAAAATTGTTTATCTAAGAGAACACTTTTTATTACATTCCGTCAAAAAAGTCAATCATATTCGTGGTACATGTGATAACGGGCATTTTTTCGACCTATGGTTTTCAATAAGACAACTTTTTTTTTGAAGCCAAATTTTTGAAAGTTGTTACATGATTTATACTCTGATTTGGGTATACTACGGAACAACCTTTGCAAAGCGCGCAAATTTCTTACCAAAATAATGGACGCTAGCTACGTCGAATAATCGGTAAATGGGTCCACAGCCACATTTGGTTGAATGGCAACCTTAATGAACAAAATTGTCCCATTTAGAGTGATGATAATCTATAAACCATTGTTTAGACGCCGGTACATGCTCAAAAAGTAACTATCTGGTATGCTCTATGGACAAAGGGAATCATTGGTCAATGCATCTTCAAAAATTAATTGAAAAAGAATTGTCATAACATTGTCAATAAATTACAAAAAGTTATGAATCTAGCAGGGATGATGTTTTGGGAACATTTGAATTTTTTTGCGCCTTTTTCGAAACCTTCCAATGGTAAATTGGTAAAGTGGGTTTCTATTTAATTCTAAGGGTATAAGGGAACATAAAATGCAAAAACAAAATATTTCAAAAAAGATTACCCTACTGACACCTTAAGATTATTTATGTTGGAGAGGTCAAACCACCACCATTTACTAAGTAAAATGACAAAAAATTTAAAACTTTTTAATTCAAATTCGTAATCAGGACACCTCAGGGCATAAAGACCCGCATCTATCGTAGTTTTTTCCTTCAGATTTGTTGAGCGTTGTTATTAGAGATTATGTTGAATTATGTGTTGTTCAATATACATACAAGTCACGGACCGAGTTAAGGGGTTACATGGGTTTACGGGTTCCAAAAAATCGAATTGTTTTATTGTCTTGTTACATTTCACAACATCTCCAGAATATTGTCCTAAATTTGCAAACTGATCCGAGTAATAGTTTCGGAGCTAAAACCTTCAGAACTTGTGCGCTCTAGGCTGGCTAGGCTAAGTGAGCTGTCTTGAAACGCGTTTTTCTCGAAACCGTGTTTTTGAAATCGGTTGGCATGATTTCAAGAGAAATACTGAACCGATCTTCAGGAAATTTTACACAGATATATGAGATATACATAATTCTTAAAGACTTGGGTATCATTTTTTTCGATTACGACTATTTGAAAAAAATTTAGCGAAATTTTCATTTTTTGTAAAAAAGTTGAAGTAAGAAAAATTTGTTGAAAAAAGGCCGTTTTTTACCCAAGGAAACCAATGAGGTTGAGGGACTATTTGATAGGCTATAATAAGATCTAATAATCCAAAATCCGCCATTGTATCTAAGCAAGTGGATATCAATCTCGGCTTTAGTATTTGTTGGATCCAAGTAAGTATTTATATTATACCTTCTGAGTAACCGAGTCTGGAAGCTAATGTAATTTTTGAAAAAAAAAATTGTGTGACTTTTCCCTTTTTTATTTCCCTTGATTATCTGTGGCATAAAACAATGTTTGCGCTGTTTTACGATTCGAATAAGTTTGACCTCATGACATTCAATATTACTTATTCCATATTTGTATTTCAACACAAACACAACGTACAAAATATTAACAAGAAATAGCTTAAATTAATTTTGACTGCATAATTTTCATAAATTTTGAAAGTGTGTCCATTTATATGGAGGAGACTGTAATAGTGTATGTTGTGAATACATGATATATGATATTAATATATGATGGTGAAATGCCTCACGTCCAAACGCTCATATAGAACACGCGCACACATCCTAACAAACACACACACACATATGAACATAAGCAGCAACATGAAGAGCATTGTTTTAATTTTTACTCTCCTTTTGCACTTGCAGATGCAATAATGTCGGTAAAATGGCGGCAGAGATTCAAAAGCAAAAAGCGCTTAAAATCCCCGAAACAACAACAAACGGAAATGTACAACAAAAACACCAAAACAAGCACTCAAGCACTCAGCGAGATGCTGAACATTGCCGGAAATCACAGACACTGCCCCTTGGTCAGCAGTGATAGCAACCAAAACAACAAAAGCAATAACAAAGAAAACTCGCCGCCTTCGAAGAGCTGCCACAGCACGCACGTGCAACAGCGAGACTGCAATCAGCGCACATGTGAGCAACAACATGCACTGCCACCAGAGCAGCAATGTAAATTGGATGCTTTCAAGGATTCCACATACGCTCCGTGGCCCCGCGCTGGCCACGCTGCCCACGCTGACAGTGCGCGCAAGAACGCCGCTGCCACTATAAAACGTGCAACTGCCACAAAGCAAAGCAACCGGACGCGCGCACACACAACAGTGTCAATTCAACCAAAGGCAACAACAATACCAACAACAGAAACAACTAAGAGCGCAATTCCGAAAACAAAAGCGGCGGCGCTGATGACGACGGTGATGCGGGTGCTGAAGCTGGCGGTGCACACAGGCGCCGCGACTCAAGTTGCAACAAAAGCAGCCACAACCGATGGCAGTCATTTGAAAAGGCTGCAGTCCAGCTACTTGCCGACTTTGTACAACAGTCTGTTCGCTGGTTTTCGCTTACCAGCAATAACAACAACAGCACCAAAAACAGCAAAACCAACAACACCAACAATGAAAGCGAGTAGCGCTCAGCCCATTGGCGGCGGCGCAACAACTACAAGAGCAATCCTTAATATTAACACTAACCACCCCACCACTGCCCGAGCCTTTGTGCCACTACTGGCGTTGTGCTTCCTCTGCATTGTCTCGGCAGCGACCACAACAGCGGCGACAGCCACGTCTTCCACCTTCAACACAACCACTGCCAGGACAGATGCAACATCGCCGCCCTTGGCGCCCGTCGTGGCAGCAGTGATGGCCACCGCCACCGCCAAGCCGGGGGCCAGTGGCGCGCAGCAGCAATGCACACTGTCCGAGTTCACCTGCGCGAACATGCGCTGTGTGCCGCTCAGCAAGTACTGCAACAACATTAACGACTGCGGCGACGGCAGCGACGAGCCACGCTTCTGCACACGTGAGTACCTCCGAGCACTTTTACCGCATGTCAGCAGATAATTGTCAGACTTGCAAACACACCATATGTAAATGTAGGTGCATTTGATTGTGTTTAATGTGGGTAGCCCCCGAATTCGGGCTAAACGACGGTCATTTGGTGGATCGAAGAGCGAAAAGCGCGCTCTACCGCTGATTGGGCGGAATTGATGACGCTCGTTAGCGGCGGTAGACTTGACGAAAAAGTAGCTAGCAATTAAAAATAAAGTGGATTAAATTAATGTCGTTAGCAGGCGTCGCGCATAAAGGTCGACTTGTGGATGCCACACTATAAAAGAGTGAAAGGGTGGAATGAAAACGTGATAGCGATGTGTGGGTTAAGCCGTTGGCTTGTTAGCGGGCTTATTTCGTAATTTTAATATATGTATGTACGTGCATATAACGGTATTTACATATGCGGTCAAATGATTCTGTGCAAATCTTTTCACTGCATAAAATTCTTTTAAATCTGGCAGATATGCGTTAAAATAATTATTTAATGAACTTCGGTGCAGTTGAGAAAGAAACCGATTTTCATGCTTCTCTCATTCTCTTCTATCCTTGTCATAGTCTTGGTCACTACGGAGCTCGTAGTGCTCGACTTAAACTCAAAAACAAGAAAAAACTAACTTCGGGTGGTCTTTTTACCAGCTGTTCTTTGTTTTAAGTACACTCAGATTTAATTTATTGTAATGAATGGCCTTATAGACTTACCGGAACAACGTTTGCAAAGCGAGCAGATTTTTTATCAAAATAAAGGTTCGGTACGCGTCCCATATTCAGTCAATATATCTATGTAAATCTAATCGGCCAGCAGAGTCGGTAGTTCAAGCAATCATCAGTCGGATTTCGTACGACCATCAAGCGGAAACGAGATGGCCACCGATCCCGATTTTCACAAGAAAATTTTGTTCAACGATGAAGCTAATTTTTTTTTTTGAGTGGGTCCCCTAATAAACAGTATTGTCGAATTTGCTTTGTTGATAATCCACAAGTCATTGTTGAGTTGCCGTTACATCCACAAAAAGTCACTATTTGTTTTTTCTAAGGGTCCACATTTCTTCAAAAATGAAGCCGGTCAATGGGAAACGCTATAGAGCACCATGATTAATTACTTCTTCGCTTCTGAATTTTGAGATGTTGAGGTGGACGAGATCTGGTCCCCACATAACAACGCTGCATGACATATAACCAACAAATCAATTTATGGAAAGAAACTTTTGATGAACGCGTCGACTCACCACCGGTGCAGAAATTTTATGAAAATATGTGAAAGAGAAGAGAGCTGCGACGTAAGTGGCATCAAACTAGTTGTTCAGCTGATAAATATACATATTTTACATAAATTCTCTTAAGATCTTAATCGGAAAATTAAAAGGTTCAAAAATGAAAGTTTCGCAAAAATATCTACGGTCCCTAACAAATGGAAGAATTTCTGACTACTCTCTTTGGAGGAGCTGTAACAAATTACAAACACCATAAACTCAATTATATCGTATTGAAATAAGCGCTGATAGTTGGGCCAGAGCTAACTCAAAAGAAGCGGAAGTATTTGCGAATTATTTAGCCAAAATATTCTCCCCATATGAAACTCACGTAGATTATCTTACTGTTTCCAGCTAAGAAAGCGACGAAATGTCAAGTTGCACAAACTGTGTGCTATGTGAGAAAATCAAATATCTGAAAAACAAAAAATTGTCCGTTTACGACCTGATTACTGTAGTATTATAGTAAAAACTAACAACATTATTAATGCGGTTGTTCATCTTAAATACGTGGCAACTTATTGGAAAATTGCTGAAGTTATCAAAAGCCAAGAAAACCAGGATGTGATGTATCTTCTTACAGGTCCATAATAATATCGAAGTGTTTTGAGAAAATTCTTATAAAACATCTAGATGAAATCATAGAACGAAAAACAAGAATTTCAGCGCATCAGTTTGTGTTTCGAGCTAACCATTCTTTCATTCAGAATTACACAGATTATTGAAAAAGCCTCTGAGGAAAAAAAAATCGGTTCTACCCTTTTTTTTTGTATATTACAAAAACGTTCGATAAAGTTTCTCACAAAGGAATGCTATCGAAATTGAAACTGATTTTACCGAAACATCATTATGATACCATAAAATTATAAACATCAGGTGGCTAACTCCGCTTTAAACATGGATACTGGTAAAAGTGTCTTTGGCATTGTGTGTCTTTGTGATCAGACTGGTATGGGTGCTAGGCCACAACGGAATCGTAGGAAATTGTTAAGCTGACGAGCTAGCAATGAAAGGCACCCTGGAAACGCTATCTTTAGAATGGTAGCGGATCGATACTCCCGTATTGTCTTGTGTTCTACTACTGAATAGCTGGGCCTCGCGGAAGCTTGGTCAGTGCTGGGCCACTATTGGTATATGCGCTGTCGCAAAAGCCTTTTAGCCCAAGATCGATCGCAAGATATCTAGTGATCTCTTTGGCTTCGGTAAGGCTAGCATCTCCTTAGTTTTGGGGCTTTTAACGGACCATTACGCTATTGGCATCCAAGCAGTAAGGCTGGGAATCCTACCAGACGCTATCTACTAAAGCTGTATGAAATAAGATGAGGCGGAAGCAACTCAACACAAGAAGGGTGTGTGTGGATGTGACTTGACGCGTTTGGGAGGTCAAGATTTAAGCACTTGGGAGCGCATATCTTCAGACATCCCATCGAGCTGGCGGAATGGAAATTAAACGCCTATGCAAATCTCTATTGGCTACTAAGCGTTTTGCTAATTTATGGTTCGAACACAGGAATTCTTTTTTTCTATGGCCTCACAAAGGACTATATACATACATATGTATGGTAAAGGGGTCCACGTGTGATCTTTGATCAGCCATTTAAAAAAAAAACTGTTATTATTACATGAGTGATGATTTTTTATTTTGTTTAACGAAATCAAGCACTTGATGATACGATTTTTAAAACTTTTTGACCGCAGAAGCCTAAAATGACACATACAAATGCATGTATGTGAGGTCAGATCTAGTTAGAAAAGGTTTTTACCGAAAAAAGGAATATTGTTAAGTTTAGCAGAAATTAAGTAACAAATGGCTGCTAACCAGACATTGAGAAAATGGCCTTTAAGATTTGGCATTTTACTGAAAATTATAATTATAGTTGAACTTTCCTAACTCGAATCACCAAAAAACTTCGAGATATGGCAGGAAATTTATTTGCAATTTGACTTTTATTGCTAATTCAAGTGTTTGAGTTATGGAGAACTTCGAGTTACAGAAGTTTGAGTTGTGGAAGTTCAACTGTATTAAATTTTTTTGTGGGACTGTGAATACATGCGTATGTTTAGAAATATATACAGTAAAATCTCCAATAAACAGACACTGACGAATCAGTCTTTCTGTCCAGTTATTAGAATTGTCCGCTTAATAGATTGTATTAACAAATATCAAGAAATTGTGTGACCTGTCAATATGATAAGGAATATGTCCCCTTAATAGAGCGTACATTTAATACAGCTTTCACTGTATTTCTTATTTATGAATTGCTTTGACTATCCTATCTTCTAAGTTGCTTCAAACTGGACACAGTGTGTTAAAATTTTGCTAAAATCGGTTCTGTAGTTTAGGAGTCGATCGCGGACAAACAACGTAACACGTAATTTTTATATACATACATATGTGCCCTGGTCTACGAAAAGGAAGCTAACGTGCGAAAACTAGTTTTCTGGGAAAAGCTGTTAAAAATAATCGTCAGTTTCTCGTTATCTCATTAATTGTTCTCCTTTTTTTTGACACCTAAGCCCCCTTTCCGTAGACCAGGTCACATATAAAGATATTTCAGCAATTGATGGGTATGGTTCGATATCGATAATTTTTAGAGTGCATTATTGTATTCCGATAATGTCATTGATAAAAAATAGTTAACATTCTGTAAAGTGATAGAATTATATAACATTAAAAGTTCTGATGTATTTAAGAAGCAGGCGTAGTTTTATTCCATTGTCGCCTATTTTCAAAATGTAAAAAAAGTGTTAGGATATTCTTATTTACCAAATTTGGAAGAAACTGATGGATTAGTTCCTTAGATATGGCACTTCACTTAAGTGTCGGCGCTGCCAAGTACTTTGTCAAATTCGATACTGACTCATATGAAGCTCTTAAAAACGATCTTAGCTGTGAAATTTTCTTGTAATTATTGAGTTTTCGCACTGTAAGTTATATGGGGAGTGGACGCAGTTATGGGATTTTGTAGGCGTGGCAATGGTCCCTTCCACCGATATACAAGTTATCGATTGCATGGACAGACGTTACTCAAAACTCAGCTTATCTCGTCATTCTGATCATTTATAACTGTATATAATACATACATATGCACTCTACATTTATTTCAATTAATATTAGGAATTACAAAGAATCGTTAGCTGAAAAAACCCTATTATATTACTGTGAGAAAAAATAGTAAGTCTTTTTAATTTAAATTTCACACAAAAACCCATTCAGAAAAATATATTTGACATCTGTGCTCACTATCGCATTAAAATAATCATTAGTGTTTAGTATACGCTTGTCTTTCTGAAGTACATAAAGTGCATTCGGCGAGTTTTGCGATGATTAAAATTATTCAACATTGAAGTTTTATTAATTTGTGTGTGCGGAATCCAATTTCTGGTGAGAAAATGTTCTGAATGTTAGAAAAGGCCTTGAGTGATAATTTACTTTTAAATATTTTTGATTGCTACAAATTATTCAAAAGATGATCGAGAATGCGTTAACGACGAACCACGTCCAAGACGGGAATCAATATCAACTGATGATCAACACGTCAATAAAATGAAGGAATTGGTGCTTGTAAATCGACGACTAACAGTAAGATAAGATCTCTGGTGTCGTTGGAATATCGAAAGGATAAACGAAAACCAGTGTTAAAGATCATTTGAGCTAAAGAAAAGAGAGTGCACGATTAGTTCGAAAATCACTAAATTTTTCGAAAAACACGATCGCGTTAACGTTCCTAAAACAATGCTTTCCGACCAATAGGATGTCATTAAACGTATTATTAGTGGTGATGAGTCTTGGATCCTGGCAGAAATGAGTCGAGGCCAAAAAAAACCACGTCAAAAAAGTTCTACACAGATTTTGTAGAAATTTTAAAATTATGAAAAACCCTTTCTATTTTTTTGCTCACACTAGTATTCTCAACAGCTCATTGCGAGAGTATACATACTGAATATAAAATTACTTTTCAGATAAACTAAAACTGAAATCAGATGAAAACAAGAAAAAACGTTTACTTCGGTTTACACCGAGGCTAAATACCCTTCACAGGTGCATTTCTGTTAGTAACTATGTGTTCAGTTTGGATGAAAGCTATATGCTATAGTAATCCGTCCCGAACAATTTTCTTGGAGATTATATTATTACCTTAAACAGTGATCCATGCCAAATTTCGTGAAGATACCACGTCATATGCGAAAGCTTTCCATACAAGCCCTTGATTCCGATCGTTCGGTTTGTATGGCAGCTATGTGCTACAGTTAACCGATCTGAACAATTTCTTCGGAGATTACATTGTTGTCTTGGAAAATAATCTGTACCAAATTTCGTAAATATATCTTGTCAAATGTGAAAGTTTTCCATACTAGAACTTGATTCCGATCGTTCAGTTTGTCAGGGTATAATAAAGAAAGAACATACATATGTACATACTTATGTATAAAGATACTTCTGAGACCGTGATGCGGTATAGAGGCAGATTGAACGCTTCGCCCATTATCCTCGCCTGTTATAAAATGGCGGTATGTTAAACAATATGTTCCCTTATGTTGAATTTGCGAAGTTACGGCGAAGTTGCGGTTACCAATACACCAACTTAACAACGCAACTGATAGTTTTTAAATAAATCAACAACACTGATGAAATAATTAATATGCTTATTAAATTTTGTCATTACATGCTTTCAACAACAGCGCTTCCCACACTGAATTCCGTCTTTGTTATTTACACGCAATTATTTTCCGTTCGCCTAACGGACGCTTTTACAGACACGCACACGTTGTGCAAGCCATTGATCGAAGTGTAATTAAAATTCTCATAATAATAAATAAATTAAACACATGACTTTCATGTGAGAGCACACAACGACCGTTCTTTGTTTATTGTTGTCGCATTACAAAGTTGTGTTGCCGGCGCGCGTTGTCACATTAAGGAAGTCACCAGCCAGCCGGCTCAATGGCTACGAAACAGGGAAGCATTATCCCGTTAAATTAATGCTGTAAAAGACTAAAGAGAACACGGCAGCGTTGATGAAGCCCATCATCCTGCCTGATGGATCCTTTAAACCCATGTAGCCTACCCATTCACAGGAAGTGGAGAACTTTAAACCGTCAGAGTAAATAAATAGTATGTTGTAGCAACTGGCAACTTTTCGATTCACATGCACAGTCGCGCATTCATACATACATATTATACATATGCGTATAATATATGCCAATATACATAAGTATGTATAATAATGTACATATGTATGTACTATACATTACAAAAGGATCGAACAGCTCTTGAGGATGTAATTGACTTTTGTTGTGGATACTTGTGTGCTGTCAATTAAATTGGTTATTTACAAGCTCAACATTTACCAACAAATAATTAATGCCGTACGTAACGGCGCGTAGTTGTGTAAATATTGTGAGATAATTACATTTATACATTTCGTCGCCTTTTTTGACTTTAAAGCGATTAAGACTTCATACATACCATACTTGTCGATTGGAGAGAATACATTTCCAATTGGTATAAATATCGAGATATTGAAAATTGCTCAGAAAAGTTAATGTAAGATAAATTAATTTATTTGATTCAAGTGCAACAGACTGAACAGACTGCTGAATTGCTAACGAGTTTAGGTTAGATTTTATGGCTGTTCCAGAGATCGCGCTTGGACCACTATATCTTTTTGTCCAAACAGCTTATGTAGCTGGAGTCCGGTAAGGTTCTCGACTTTAAACATCGATACTGATAATGCAATGGCCTATAAGAGCTCCCACAAAAAGCGAAAGGCTACTCATACTACGGGCACAAAGAGAGAGACCCATGCAAGTCTTATCACAAATTGACTCGGTGCCATTGATATCGAGGCTTTGCATTCCCCATTCAAGGCAGTGACTTATCTGAACGAGGCTGCGCTCCAAAGCAGTAAATTTACAGCTTTCTTACTGACAGCAACCGCAGTTTGAAAATGTTAATAGAGAGTTCCCCTCCACCAATCGTCCAAGTGTTGATCCATCAGTAAAACAGCTCACTTTCCTTCTTCTCCAATTACTTTTACCCACCCACAACTCCCTTGAAGATACAGGGTTTGTCTGGAAAGTAATAGGACTGATTTTCTTCCGCCGCGATTGTACTTCGGAGCGTGCGCGCACTGACTGGATTCGGTAGAAGGTGTTCCTAGCTAACGAACAAGCGGCTGGTCAGTTATCTCCTGTGAGTGAATGAGTGTTCATTAGAGTATAGGTACGCGATTAAATTCAGTGTGAAACTCGGTAAGTCGGCCTCAGCAACGTTTGATATGATCAAGCAGACTTACCCAGACGTTACTTTAACAAAAAGTGATGTGCTTCGGTGGCACCAGTCCTTTTTGGATGACCGGGAAAAGGTCGCTGATGAAGACCGTGCTGGGAGACCTGCGACTTCGATAAACACCAACAATGTGACACGTGTGCGCAAAATTTTGAACTCAGACCGTCGACAAAGAATTCGTTTAATTGCCCAGATATTAAATTTATCAAAATCTGTGGTTCAGTATATTGTGACAGAGCACTTGAACATCGGCCAGGTGTGCACGAAGATGGTGAAAAGTGCTCATTAACGACCAGACATTGCGGCTAGTGGAAGTGTGCCAAGAAAATTTGAGCATGTGTGGAATAGACGGCACCCCAATGTTTCCCCTGCCGCCCTACAACCCAGGTGTGGCTACTTGGACTTTTTTTGTCCTTGTCTGAAAAGACCGATGAAAGGCAAGCATTTTGAGACGACAGAGAGGATCCAAGCAGCATGCTCCGCGGCTCTCAAGGCTATTCCGAATATTTTGAAAGTTTTTAAAGAATTGTATCGATTGGTTCAATAAATTTTTTTTAAATCACTCAGTACTATTACTTTCCGGACAAACCCTGTATGTGAGCAGTGAAAACCCCGTCAGAGTTTGGTTTGGCAACTCCGTGATCCAAAAGGTCCGGTATAAAATCAAAGCGTGCATGGAATTCCGAATGTTCAAGCATACGTTTATTTAGAAACCCTGATTATCTGAGTCTGTTAGCAATTTTTAACGTCATACACTTTCTAACGACAGCTATGGGCACTACATGTAAAATGACATTAAGCGCAATGATTGGAGTGGTTTTTAGTGTACCAACATGCTGATGAATGCTGCTCGTTAAGTGTGCTCGAGCTTCCTTCTTTTATCTTTTCTGAGACCACACAAAGTCCTCAAAAAGTATAATGGTAGCCATTCAAAATGTTGCTATATTGGTACCATGGATACAATACAGTACCACACCATATTGCAATCGATTGTATAGTTTGTACACACAGTCTGTGAGGTTCTTATAGTTCGTCAACAGACTGCATCTTGTCAAGATATCTTCACGAAATTTGACATGACTTATTATGCAAAGTAATGGCACATTCAGAATATGGCCGGAGCATGCCACACGATTGCAATTTAAGTGTGCTCTGTCCAATCCACAAAAGGTGAGACCGCATAATCTGTCTATGTCTTATTAACACCGCATATAAGGTTCTATCGTAGGTATTGTGTGAACTATCAGTGAGACTTCAGACCTGGAAAAACGCCAAACTTTGGAAAAGACCCTTGAAAAGAAAATCGACAAACACCGCCTCATCGTCAATTTTAAAGCCTCTTTTGACAGCACGAAAAGCAACTGCCTTTATTTCCGGTATGTCTAAAGGTCCGTCAGGATCGGGAAGGACGAGCCGATCGATACCAAAGTAGATTTCAAATAAAACAATCCTCTACAAGAGTGCACAACTTCTGGCGTACGCCGATGACATCGTTAGTTAGTTAGTAGGTTAAGCAAAGAAGCGAAACAAATAGGTCTGGTAGTAAACGAGAGTAAAACGAAATATCTCCAGTCATCAAAAAAACAATCAGCGTTAACAAAAACAACAAGCTAGCTTCGAAATCCAGCACAGAATACCTCTTACCAGCAGGTGCTACCGCGGACTGAGTATGCAATTGAGAAGTAAAATCCTCTCGCGAAGAATAAAGACAAAAATATACAAGTCACTTATCATTCCCATCCTACTATATGATGCAGAGGATGGACGATGACAACATCTGATGATTCGGCTTTACGAGTTTTCGAGAGAAACCTTCTGCGGAAGATTTATAGTAATTTGGGGATTGGCAACGGCGAATACCGCAGTTGATAGAACGATAAGCTCAGCGAGATATACTTGTACGACGACATTGGCTGACACAGTACCCGCCGGGGAAAGCAGAGGAAGATCTCCACTATGTTCCACAGACAAGGCAGAGAAGGACCTGGCTACACTTAGCATTTCCAATTGGCACCAAACAGCGAAATGCAAAAACGACTGGCGCGCTATTGTAAACTCCGCTGTAAGGAAGAACAGTACATTCAGAAATTGATCAGATCAGATCACTATAGCATACATATAGTTGCCTACAAACTGACCGATCAAAATCAAGTTCCAGGTATGGAATCTATTGTGTTTGTGAGGGGTATTATGGTTTTTTGATTATAATTACATAAATCTGCCTCTTCGTTACGTATATACCCGTACCAACTAAGCCTGAAAAATCACAATCTAAACCAAAATACATACATATGTATGTACATATGTATATACTTTTAGTAAAGCAAACTAATAGCGTAATCCTCCGAAGTATTTACACACGTCCGGCAATCTGCGCTATGGAAATTAGGAAAAATGTTCGTAATTTCTAGCTGTAATGCCTGCCTCAACTAAACGAAGCTTGAGTTTTAATAAAAATTAATTATTGTTTGTTTTTAACTGCCATCCAGCATAATAAATGGTGTGCTGTGTGTGCGGCACGGGAAGCGAAGCGGCATTACCGCTAAGCACCAGACACCTGAACTCACCGCACAACAACACTTCACCGCAACAGCCACTACTAAACACGCTGGGTTGGAACTTCGCTCCTGCCACCCGCCGCCACACTTCCTGCGCTTGGTGCGAATAAAATGCGCCCTTCGGCAACAATGCCACACCTGCCCGGCACACTCACTGCAACAGCAACTGGCGAACAATAGACATAATTTCATATATGTATTTGTCAAAGTATGTGTTTGCACACATATACGCATTAATGTGTGTACATACATATGTCCTTTTGTTGCACGTGGATACATACATACATACATATGTATGCATGTGTTGCTGTGCTGTAATGCGACATGTGGCAACGTTTTAGTCACCTGCCACAATGCCTCGGCATACTTTTGGTCCATCGTTCGCTGCTAAATACTTATTCAACAAACCATTGTTGTTGTTGTTATTGCTGCTGCTGCCATTTATTTATTTTGCTGCCGCTTTTATGTTTGTGTGTGTTAGTGATGTTTCGGTCGTTGTTGTTGTTGTTGTGTTAGTGTTGTATAAGTGAAAATAATTTAAATTTACATGCATTTTGTTTGTCATGTACACTTTGTTTGCTCATTTATTTTCGCACTTGGCTGCCTGTTGTTGAATTCCGCCTGACTGCCTGCTTGGCTGGTTGGTTGAGCGGTTAGCGCTGAGCCATCCGCTCCACTCCCCGTGCCGCTAACGCCGCAAAGCCCGTGCACAGCTGTTAAATGTTTAAATAAATTCGCTGCTTTTGCTCTTGTTTCTGTTCGCAGTTTGTCGGATTTGTGAGCTGCCTATTTGTATGTACATATGTGTGTATGTGTGTGTGCACACATATCTTTTTAATTTATCTGCATTTGTTTATAATATTTTCTGTTTGGTTGGCGCACATTTATACACACATATGTGGCATACATATGTTGTTGTTTGCTTTGCCCACAAGTGTTCACAAATAATCACAAGTTAAGTTGTGTACCGTTGTTTGCCTCAAATTAAACAGCAACAACAAGTTTACAAATACGAAACTGATTAAATCTTTAATTGTTTATTTTATATTTATGTCAAATGTTTATTTTCGTTCCTGCAGGCGTATGTCACTCGAACTAAGAGATCCTTGACAGCTGTGCCTGAATGTGATATGCTGCTAGACAAATGTCAAGGAAACAAATGTTAAAGATTTCAGAGATAGCGCTACTTCATGAATAAAAAAAGCAAGCAAAAAAGATTAATTCAGCTACACCGAAGCTATAATATCCTTCAAAAATAATGAAGTTTCCATGCAAGAACATTATTTTGATCGTTCAGTTTGTATGGCAGCTATGTATATACTACAGTTGTCCGATCTGAATAGTATCTCTGTAGATTATAGCGCTGCTTTAGGCATTAACTACTGCCGAATTTCGTGGCTTGTCAAATAAAAAAGGTTTCCTTACAAGAACTTGAGTTTAATCAGTTGGTTTCAATGACAGCTAAGTATATGCCATCCGATTATCGACAGTTCCAACAAATGAGCAGATTTTTGGCAAAAGAAACATTTTTTCATACGATATTCTAAAAGCTAGAAGATTAGTTCACGTCTATACAGACAAACGGAGAAATGGACATACTAACTAAAACAATTCTTTATAACAAGTAAGGAAGGGCTAAGTTCGGGTGTCACCGAACATTTTATACTCTCGCACGATAAAGTGATAATCGAGATTTCATTATCAGTCATTTACATATTTTTCAAATACCGTATTTGTGTAAAGTTAAGTTCGGGTGTCACCGAACATTTTATACTCTCGCACGATAAAGTGATAATCGAGATATATATATTATACAGAGAAGGCATCCGATGGAATTCAAAATAGCTGTATATTGGAAGAAGGCGTGGTTGTGAACCGATTTCACCCATATTTTGTACATGTCATCAGGGTGTTAAGAAAATATTACATGCCGAATTTCATTAAAATCGGTTGAGTAGTTCCCGAGATGGTTTTTGGTCCATAAGTGGGCGACGCCACGCCCATTTTCAATTTTTAAAAAAAGCCTGGGTGCAGCTTCCTTTTGCCATTTCTTCCGTAAAATTTAGTGTTTCTGACGTTTTTTGTTAGTCGGTTAACGCACTTTTAGTGATTTTTAACATAACCTTTGTAAAGGAGGGGGGCGTGGTTATTATCCGATTTCTTCCATTTTTGAACTGTATATGGAAATGCCTTAAGGAAACGACTCTATAGAATTTGGTTGACATAGCTATAGTAGTTTCCGAGATATGTACAAAAACATAGTAGGGGCGGGGCCACGCCCACTTTTCCAAAAAAAATTACGTCCAATTATGGCCCTCCCTAATGCGACCCCTTGTGCCAAATTTCACTTTAATATCTTTATTTATGGCTTAGTTATGACACTTTATAGGTTTTCGTTTTCCGCCATTTTGTGGGCGTGGCAGTGGCCGGATTTTGCCCATCTTCGAACTTAACCTTCTTAGCCAAGAAATACGTGTACCAAGTTTCATCATGATATCTCAATTCTTACTCAAGTTACAGCTTGCACGGACGGACGGACGGACGGACGGACGGACAGACAGGCAACCGGATTTGAACTCTACCCTGATCACTTTGGTATATATAACCCTATATATATAACCCTATATCTGACTGTTTTAGTTTTAGGACTTACAAACAACCGTTATGTGAACACTACTATAATACTCTCCTTAGCAACTTTGTTGCGAGAGTATAAAAAGTGATCCATTTCAAGGTTCCATTCCCTTAAAAAAAACACTTAAACTTCAAATTTCATGGGGAATGTTTATTATCATTAGAATTAACATTCTTTGGTATTTATGTTTTGAAGATTGTCTCTTTCAAATGTTGGCCACGGCTACGTTCCAGATGGTCAATCCGTTGAGTCCAATTTTCGATGGATCGTTCGAGCTTGCGATTGGTAACTGGCGAATAACACGTGTGATGCTTTGTTCCAAGTCTTGAATCGAAGCGGGATTATACGCATAGTTTTTAGACTTTACATAACCCCACAGAAAAAAGTCGTGATATCACACGATCTTGGTGGCCAATCGACCACCGCAAAACATGAAATTATCTGCTCACCGAAGTGTTCTCTTAATAAATCCCTTGACTCCAGAGATGTGTGGAAAGTGGCACTGTCTTGTTGTCAAAACAAAAATGTCGATAAAGTGATTAGTGATTAAAAAAATACTGCAATTTTAAAAATTCCATAATTTTTCGGCTAATCATATTCTATCACAAGCCACGGATGTCCCCGTGCACAATTTTATCTTCTGATACCCTAAAGCAAATTAACAGCCCAGTTTATCTGCTAAACCTTGCATTACTACATAGACTGAAAACCCTTTGCCCTGGTTTTGGACGCGATGTCCAATTGATTAAATAATGCATGGTCGAGATAGTCGATGAAAATAGTCGATTCATTTTCTCAAGGGATATGGAAAAGACATCCGACTTTCACCTGACAAAAACGATTCAAATCCATGTTTCAACCGCTGTCACAAATCGGCGCAGAAACTTCGGTTTATCACACTTGAGCATCTCAAAGCACTGCTCCGAATCTTCAACTCGTCATTCCTTTTAGTCAAATGTGAGCTTTCCCAGTACCCACTTTGCACTGCGTTTTTCATATCCGTATAGTGCCTACTACATCGAACAACTTCACTTAACAGTAATTCAAAATTATTTTGTGGATCTTTTTGATGTTTTCGTCAGTAATAACCTCTTTCGGACGTCCACCACATTTAGCTTCTTCGGTGCTCATTTCACCACGTCTAAAGCATACCAATCCTCGATGGTTTATTTTCCTGGCACATTATCTGGGAACTCGAAATTTTTATCAACACGCGAAATACCTTTTTATCCATTTTTCCACATTAGCAAAAGTTGATTCAGTAAAAATGATGCAAGTCACAAACCAATGATCCGACAGCTGTTATCTAAGTCTGTTCTAAATTTGTTCTGAGCGAAACATTGTGCTACACCTACCAGTTTTCTCGGCATTCCTGTTTATTGCTCTTTTCAGAGAAAATCGATAGAAATTGATACCCATTTTAAGACATAAGCGCAAAGCATTTAACTTTTCAGTTATATATTTTCACACTTTAGATTCGATTCATGGCAAGTCCCTCCCATGACTGCAAGTTGGATCGGATATTGGTTTTTCCAAAACTCGGAGCTTTATTAAAGTCAATTTCCGGAATAAGCTTCAATACGCGTAGCGATTCACGTCTAATGTCTTCAGTTGACTCCAAACGGTTTCTCTGGAGCGGTCGTTTGAGTTTGCTGAATAGCCAGAAGTCACAAGGGGCTAAATCGGGCGAATACGGTGGTCTCACGAAGGATTAATGCAGTATTCGACCGAGCATTATCGTGGCGCAAAAATCATGCGTTGTCTGCCCATAATTCCGGCCTTTTTTTACAAATAGCTTCGCGTAAACGACGCATAAGGGAAGGAATTGGAAGTGCAGCATACCTCGAAAATTGAAGAAACTGTCAACATAACCTTAATTATTGACCTGCACTGACTTGGTTTTTTCGGTTTCAGCTCATCATTGCCACGCTATTTGGCCGTTTGATCGTCTATTTCCGGCACGTAAGCATAGATCCAAGACTCATTGCCAATAATATTACGTTCATGACATCCTTTTAGTCGGAAAGCATTGTTCAACGTTAACACGACGAAGTTTTTCCAAAAAATTTGATAATTTTGGAACCAATCAAACTTTCCCGTTTTTTGGGCTCAAATGATCTTTCAAAATGATTTTCACTGCTCCTTCCGATATTCCAACGATGCCAGTAAAATCTCTAACTGTTAATCGTCGATTCTCCAGCACCAATTATTTGTATTTTATTGACTTGTTTATCATCACTTTGCATAATATTTGTACCAATCAAAGCACTTGCGCGCAACAAACTATTATCAATGTAGACCTTTTCAAACATTCTAATCGTTTCAGCAACAGAAATTTGATTAAGGACACAAAATTTAATAGATCTTCTTTGCTGAATAATTTCACTGATCTTACAAATCGCCGAATGCACTTTATGTAATTCAGAAAGGCAAGCATATACTAGCACAGATGGCACTGACATTCATTCTAGAAAAACAAAATTTTGAAGAATGTGTTTTTACGTAACATTTAAATTAAAAAGTCTCACTGTGTTTTGCCCACAGTATTACATTACCTCCATTCTTATGATACCGTATCAATACTTAACAGAAAAATAAAAATGTCGTTATGGTTTAAGTGCTTCAGACCACATATGTATGTATGTGTATCGCGTATTTTTAATTTTTGCACAACAGGGTTCTGTATAGTCATACAAAATTTCTTCAATTAACTAAAAATCTGCCAGTTTCAAGGTTGTAAGAGTTATGCCTTGCATTTTCAGTGTGCAAAAGTTTCGTAAAGAATTTAATTTCAAAATTCGCAACAATATTTCGAAATAAATTCAACAATGCTTTGTCTCCCTTCATATTACTTCATTGGGTCTGCTGAGAGAAAGCTACTCCAAAACAATTTCTTGGTTTTGACGCTCATTGCTTCGTGGCAAGCACTTCAACCCACGACTTGCTCGGCGGCATTGATGGCCTTAATTTAGACGCTAATAAAAGAGAAGTACTGCAAATTCAAAAAGCGCAGCAACAATAACATTCGTAATTCGGCAAATTATGACAGACACCAGAAGCCACCAGCACCACCGAACTAACTAAAGTAAGACAATGCAGCAGAAGTGAACAATCGCATAAAACCGCATTAATGGCACAGACTGTTGCGGCTGTGGCTGCTGTGTAGTCGCAGTCCTTATAATAAATGCGGCCATAACTGCAGGTTGCAGACCAAGTCATCTCCAGTGCATAGTCTTTCACTCCATTTCGTAGCTTCCACGCCGCCGAGACAAAATGACGGGAGTGGTACCGCACGAACCGAGGATTATTGCTAGCTTTGCGGATGCAGATGACAAAGCAGCGAAGCATCTAATGAATGTCAACAACTTTAGTCACAATGAGAACAGCAAGCGATAACAAGAATGCGGGAAGTGTATGGTGTTGATTCTAATTTTCGTATAGCACAGCCATCAAGTGAAATATGCTCCTTTTGTAGGAATGGAAGTTTTCAGATAAAAGGCAGATGTCATCTTTCTACTACAAGTTTTTCATTGAATTTTAGCAATCTTAAGTCCGCTTTACCTCTCAGCAGAATATTTCAAGAGAAGACAAGTAGTTTTAATATATAGAATCATAGAAGAGAGAATCCAAGCCATAATTGATCCGGACTTTCAAGATACCGATTTTTGCATCCAATGGGTAATTCGAACAACCACAGTTTCGCACCACGTTTACTCTAGTGAATAATGTGCATCTACAGCTATTTTTAGAGCTGTTCCCATCCACTTTATGGAAGATTTTGCCTTAGAATCTTGGTTATCAGGCTTACAAGTCCAGCTGGTGCAAGAGATGATCAATCAAGCGTGTCACACGTTTGGGGAATGGGCCTAAAACAAGATGGTCACCGATCCCATTTTTATATAAAATAAAAATTTTGCTCAGCGATGAAAGTCACTTTTGGTTGAACGGGTAGATTAATAAACAGAATTGTCGAATTCGGAATGATGACAATATTGTTGAGATGCCGTTATATGCTCAAGAAGTCTCGATTTGGTTTGGTGTGCTCTATGAGCAGAGATTATCATTGGTGCATATTTCTTCAAAAATGAAGTCAGTAGTAGTGTTAGAGTCAATGAGGAATGCTATAGATCCATGATTAATTGCTTTTTCGTGCCTAAACTGAAGCATGTTACATGGACGAGCTTTGGTTCCTACAAGACAACGCCACATGCTATACAACCAACAAAGAAATCAATTCATTGAAGTAAACTATTGGTGAGCGCATTATCTCGTGTCGAGGATCTGTCGATGCCGGTTCTGCAATATGGAACAGGAAACCCTAGAACACCTGATGCTGGACTGCCCAGCAATTTGCAGAAGCAGGTTAAAAGCACTAGGTTCTATCTACATAGACACAGATCATAAAACCTCAGTCGCGCCCAGAAGTCTCCTGGAATTGTTCAGGATGCTGGACTCTGGTGACCATATGTGATATAGCCGAGGGCACAAAAGACCTTCCAAGATCGTGACAGTGATTTAACCCCGCTGATCTATTTTTTTAGAGTTATGTAGAGTCGCTTGACGTCTTGAAAGAAAATATTCGGCGCCTTATTTCTGACTGACAACCTATAATACTGCAAAAAAGTGGTCGAAAATTGAATTTCTCGACTATAACTTATTCGAAATAATTATTGAAACATACTGGCAAACCCTTATCTTTTCAATAAAGCAAAGCTCCTGACCATAACATTAATTTTTATGCGTTTCATTTCTTTTTGAAAATCATATGTTTAATAACAACATCCTTCACCTTTCATTCCACTTACTAATCCGTTACTTATTGCAGGCTGCAATCGTACGTACTATGGAGATATCGGCCTAACCTACTCTCTGGAGCTGTACCGACCCAAACAGGACCGGCTACCGTACGTGTGTGTACTGACTTTTACTGCCGCTGGTGGTCAACATGGCGACGTGGTTCAGGTCTGTATAAAACAACTAGTTTAGTGGTAAATTCTATTGTTTAGTGGGTAGTTGTTAAGTGAAAGAATATACTTGAAGCCAATAATACAAATCTCTTTATAATATTTACTGAGAATCCCATCATCGACAACAAAAAACACATCGTAGAAAAGTAGCTGTGCTGTTATACTCTCCGTTATATTACTTTAAAAATTTCAGCCAGCTTTAAAAAATTTAAGATTTTCAAACCAAGCGGAAGCTTGCTGCTTTTGTTGTCATTTTTATCCTTCGTATTTTGCATGCTTTTGCCCAAGCAAATCGCTCTGGCGCCAAACAACCGCTGAAATGCGCGAATCATGAGTGAGAGGGCAGGGTTGAACTGGTGTGTACATACATATGAGTGTTTTATGATGTTCCACGAAAATTTGCATGTTTCACAAATTTTGGCAGAAAAGTGTGCTGCAAACAATTTGAACGCATACACGCTCCCGCATTTATTCGCACAAATTTTTGCATGCCAAAAGTTGAGGCATTACCTTTGAGATAAAATTATGCAAATCATTTTATGAAAATTATGGCGCAAAAAACTTTGGGGAGACCACAACAAAGAAGGAATTTTTGCGAGCGATTAAATGTATTTTATTTATTCATACGGATGTATGTGTGTGTGGAGGCACAGAAAGGAAGGAATCCAATAATTTATGGCAAAATATTTGGTAAATAAATTCAAGTGCAATAAAATTGTTTTATATTTCTCATGGATTCACTTGTTTTGATAGAGGAATTTGATACTAGATTACATAATCGTGTTTACACCCACGTCCACATTATAATATCTTCTTTTATTCATAAATTTGCTATATTATAAATAGGAATGTTCTTTTGCACCTTGGTTATGGCTGCTTGAATAACAGGATATCCTCATGAAATACTTCCTTTATGTTCGTTTTCAGGGTTTCAAATAGAAAATCGGCACATGGTGCGAAATCAGACGAATGCTGAAGATGGTTGTTTAGAGAAATCCGTTTTTTATCATTAAGAACTCGTTTTTGTTCTTCATTTAACTCATGTGGAACAAAATTTGAAAAGAAAGGTGTGTGCTTTTACCCAAACCTTCAATAAGGTTAGGTTAGTTTAAGAGGTCGATCCTATCAGACACCTCAGTAGAATATCTTAGAGCGCCGGCTTACTCCTATATCATAGGTCATAAGACCTTTACATATCGACAAAGCGCTTCAAGCCTATCACAAAAGTTTTTGGGATGGCTAACATCAGGTTCTGCTATGTTTTCTGCAAAGGCTGTTCAATGAAGCAGAAAATGTTTGGAAGTTGTCACCTCACCCTCATCTAAACAGCTTTGACAACTTACATCCATCAAGATTTTTAGCCATGAATGCTTATTGTTAAAGGCAAGCAGGTCAGAAGATCTCCTGCGATCTACTCTACTGCTAAGCTAAAAGTTTTTTGCAGTCGCACAGGACGGGCCATCGACCAGCGCCTGCCAAGCACACGCGAGGTCCATTGAGGCAGTACTAGAATGCAAGTTGCCCATGAAGATTCAACTCGGCCCCATTCCAATGAGCACAGAGCAAGGGTGCCCACTCTGGCTAGCTCCTAAGCTTTGCAGTAGCCGCTATAACCAGGTATTCTAACAGGTTTTATGAAGGTTTTTCTGGTGAGGACAGATACCCCTTAACTAGCTTTGAACGCACATTTAGCCAGCCCAGCGCCGCTGAGCCGGAATACTCACCTCTCTAAAAGAAACTACAATTTTTTGCAGTACGCCTATCGACACCTTAATAGCAGTGACTTCAGCCTGAGTGATACTACAGTGCTCCGGTACCCTAAAGCTAAAATAAGCGGCTCCTTACTAAAAACTCCCTCACCAAACTTCTTTCCGAGCTTCGCATCCGTAAAAGCGCTCACTGAGTCTTTTCTATAGCTATAGGCCCAACCCAACAACCTCGTTCTCCAAGTTCCATAAGTAGGTTGTTAACTAACAAGATCCAAAGTGGTGGGGAAAGTACCCCTGCGGTGTGACTTATGGTCCAACTGCTATCATCATTTCGCAGATACCCCGGTTGAGTAGGGTTTTTGCTAGAATGCGCCTAAACTTTGAGGACTCATGACAGGCCTATACACTTCGGTAGAAGACTTTCGGTGAGGTACTCTTGGATTTTTTTAACTCAGATTTACATACAGACAGTCCTGATTTATACAGAGCCCAATCGTTACTAAAACCACTTCTACGGGATTTGTTGAAGTGTCTGATGCACGAAGAAGTGTTTTATCTCTGCTTCCCTGAGTTTTCAAAGGTCAGGAGCTTTCAAGAACTGTTCTACACACAGAGCTGAAAACTTCGACGAGCACTCATCAAGCTCACCCGTAGATACGCGTCTAAGTCGAACGCGGTTGGAAGAGCTGATCAAAGCTTCCTGCAATACAGTTACTATTCCTGGAGTTTTTTTACGTTATGCACTCTGGGCGCAAAGCGATTAAGCTTAAACAAATGTATCTGTAATCATGAAAAGAATAGTAGTCTAGAAATCTTGATTCTAAGATCAAGGGAGACCTGGCTGTCTCTGGATCGAAAAGCCACCAACCAGATCGATCATGTTGCGATAGACGGAAGACACGTCTCCAGTGTTTTGGACGTGCGCACGCTTCGAAGCCCTAACATCAACTGGGACCACTTTCTTGTTGCAGCCAAGATTCCCACCCGTCTCTGTGCAGCAAAAAACGCACGTCAACAAACACGAAGATGGTTCAACATCGAGAAGCTGCAATAACAACAGACAGCCGAACGATTTTCTACTCGGCTTGCACTCCTGCTATCTGAGAGCACTCGTCACTCGATATGAGGGAACTATGGGACGGCATTTCAAACTCCTTACGTACAGTTGCAAACGAAACCATTGGTTTTCGGGAAATTCAAAAGAACAGCTGGTACGACGAGAAGTGCCCTTTCGCGCCGTTAGTTCTGCTTTCTCCAGAATGGATAAGGCAGCGAAGCAAATGGGTCTGGTGGTGAACGAGGGCAAGACGAAATATATCCTGTCATCAAACAAACAGTCGTCACACTCGCGACTTGGCACCCACTTTACTGTTGACATTCACAACTTCGAAGTTGTAGATAATTTCGTGTATTTAGGAACCAGCATAAACACCAACAACAACGTCAGCCTACAAATCAAACGCAGGATATCTCATACGGATACCAACAGGTGCTATTTCCGACCAAGTAGACAATTGAGAAGTAAAGTCCTCTCTCGATGAACGAAAACAAAACTCAATAAATCACTAGTTATTCCCGTCCTGATATATGGTGCGAAGGCATGGACGATGACAATATCTGATGAGTCGACGTTACGAGTTTTCGAGAAAAAGGTTCTGCTGAAGATTTGTAGTCCTTTGCGCGTTGGCCATGGCGAATATCGCATTCGATGAAACGATGAGCTGTATGAGATATACGACGACATTGACATAGTATAGCGAATTAAAAGGCAGCGGCTACGCTAGCTAGGTCATGTCGTCCGAATGGACGAACACGCTCCAGCTCTGAAAGCATTCAATGCAGTACCCGCCGGGGGAAGCAGAGGAAGAGGAAGACATCCACTCTGTTGGAAGGACCAGGTGAAGAAGAACCTTTGCTTGGAATCTTCAATTGGCGCCACCTTGCGAAAAGAAGAAACGACTGGCGTACTGTTGTTAACTCGGCTATAATCGCGTGAGCGGTTTCTACGCCAGTAAAGAAGATCAAGGGAGTTCTCTAGGGGCTAACCTAATGTCGAAAGTTTACGCACAGCTAGCAGTCACAAAAGTGGGGAAGTTTCCACTATTACAAATAGAAAGGATTTCACTACATATAAAATCATATAATTATACAATTTTTCTAATATGCGAGTTTTTTGTTACTACTGTTAGTTTTATAGTCGTAAACGAGAAAATTTTAAAACCATTTATACCAAGATTATAAAATTAAAGGTTTATTAATCTCTTTCAATTGCGTGTTTGTTCTCACTCAATCTCACTGATTAAGGGCTAAGACTTGAATAGCTTCTTTTGATTGTAAAGTTAAGTTTGGGTTTCTTGGAGTCCAGGTCAGTCTGCTGCTCAGAAGCTTTTTGCAACCCCATATTTGGTTGAACATATACTTGGCAATCACATATCGGATCTATGGCGGTTTTACTCGGACTAGTTTCAAACACCTTTCCGTCTGATGTATGTGACTCTAATGCAAAAACCGTAGTGTTAGCTTTCAGAGCCGTAGCGATATATTCGCGCATCGTTTTTTTGATAACCTCGACTCGTTGTTCAAAAACATTTTGTAATGCCACTACGTCACAACGGTCTACCTTAGTATCCAATATATTCTGCAAATCATCCATAGCATCCATAAACTCATTGCGAAACATTGTCAACTCTTCATCCATTTGTAGAATACGCATCATAACTGTGTCTTTTTGACTTATAGTTTTCAAATGTTGTTCCATGAACTCCAACCATTTCAGGAATTCGATTTCGAAATCTTCCAATTTTTGGGACATGGCTTGCAAGTGCTTGTATACAGGCAGAATAGTGTGTTCCAAAATTATATGCTTGAATTTGGTGTCAGCAATAAAGTTGCACATGTCTTTCATATCTGGATCACATGTGGAACAAATGTGTTCCCGGCTGAATATCGTTGAAATTGAATTATTAGAGCCTTTTACCAACTTATCGTGCTGTACTTCCTCTAAGTGTTTGTCTATTTGTTCTTCCAAATCCTTAACCGTAATTTCTAGTTGACCCAAGCAATCAAATTGCGTTATCGTCTTCATTTGGTTACTTTCAAACGCAAGCGGTGAAATGGAGGACTCTTGCAGGAGCTTTTCAATTACCATTGCGTCGTGACCACTAATCGAGATCTTTTCGTTTTCACAGCCTAATTTTTGCAGCACCAAGTCGAGCAAACTATGCAACACAATTGTGTTAACTCCAGTTATTGATTCGGTTCCCAAGGCGATCTGAAGCAAGTCTTTCAAAGACAACACCAACTCTGCAGTTTTATCCATTTATGCGAACCAAACCTTTATGATTCCTATGATAAATTCGCGAATGATTGATTAATAGTGTTGTGTGTCTACAAACAAAAAAATATTGAAAATTTCAAAAAAAAAACAAAATGTTAAACTTATTTTTTTTTAAATGAAAGTATAAATTGTCATCTAATGCATGATTCTTGACTTTTATGTTTTATGAAACCAAGTGCTTTACGGAGATATTTTCCAGCAGCATTTGTTCTTTACAGTCTCCCAGAGGACTTTTTCTTCTTAATTGACGTAGACATTGCTAACCCGGTTATAGCCGAGTTTACAACAGCGCGTAATTCTTCTTACTTCCCGCTGTTTTTCTACAATTGAAGATGCAGAGTGTAGTCAGCTCTTTCCCTAGCTGGTCTTTCGGTCTTCCTCTTCCTCTGCTTCCCCCGACGGTTACTGCGTTGAATACCTTCAGAGCTGCAGCATTTTCATCCATTCGGACGACATGACCTAACGAGCGTAGCCGCTGTCTCTTAATTCGCTGAACTATGTCAATGTCTCCGTATACCTCGCATAGCTCGTCGTTCCATCGACTGCGGTATTTGCCATTGCCAATGCTCAAAGAACAATAAATCTTCCACAGAACCTTTCTCTCGAAAACTTGTAACACTGACTTATCGGATGTAGTAATCGTCCATGCCTCTGCACCATATAACAAGATGGCAATAATGAGTGGCTTATAGAGTTTGGTATACGACAGCAGCTGTACACTCTTATAAAAGATTGTACCTGCTCGATTAAGCTCTGCAGCTCGAATTATTTTGTCCAACAGTAGATTGAAAAAAAAAACAATAGTAGTCGCCTTGTCTGAAACCTCGTTTGGTATCGAACGGCTCGGAGAGGTCGTTCCCGATACTTGCGAAACTATTGGTATAGCTCAGCGCCAGTTTACACAGCCGTTTTATGTTTGCGGGGATACCAAATTCAGACATCGCGGCATAAAGGTAGCTCCTTTTCGTGCTGTCAAAAGCAGCTTTGAAATCGACGAAGACCCTTTTTTCAAGGGTCTTTTCCAAGATTTGGCACATGGTGATAAATGTGACAGGAAATGTCTTGGCATAAAAGTATAAAAGTGGTCTGTATAACCCAAAAACAGGGCGCAGTTCATAATTTTGTATCACTTAAGTGGATGAAAAAAAGGTGCTAAAGAAATAATTATGGTTTAAAGAACCATGCGAAACTTCGACGACTAAACTAACATATCTTTGAAAATCGGTAATATTTGCAACAATTTTTTCTGTCTAATTAGAAGTTTTAAGATACTAGCCACTTAATTTCCCCTAACAAAAGAGGTGCTTATGTGAAAAACCACAACTTGCAGAACCCTCTTAAAGCGGCAATGATACCAGCCATCAACCAAGTATAACACTCCGTTGCAAATGGCGAACGTGCAACATACTGACAGATGGGTGTTAACATCAAACGCCAGCAGAGCTAACAAACGAGCTGCTCTCCCAGCAAACACCAAGTGGCACACTCATACATATACATGTAGTTCGCATTATCTTTGAATAAGTGTGTGTGTGTGTGAATGTGTGTGGAAATGTAATATTTTCCAGAATGCTGCACTTCAACGGGTGAATATTTCACTCAATGTCCGATTGTTTGTGCAAGTGCTGCACGCGTAGCCGCAGATATGCTGCAACACGTCCACTTCGCACTCACTCAACATACTCGCCATTATTCACACCTAAAATGGGAATTTATTTGTTTCGGCGCGGCGAAAGCCCCTCAGCTATTAGGTACTCCATAGTACTACCTTCGTACCTGACGTTGAGTTGTTTGCCTTTTTCAACAAACTGCAATGTGTTCTAGCACACGGGCATAAGTGGCTACGTCCCAGTGTATCATTGCCGCTGCCTGCGGGTGATTTGCCCAGATCACAACTAGTCCGATTCAAGCTTTTGTGCAAGCAAAGTCTGCAGTATTTTCAATAAATAAAAAACTTTTATGAAAAGCAACGATGTATAATAATATAGTATATAGTATATAGTTGTTATTGAGAATGTTACCCGGATTATAAGGATCATCCATTTTTCAAAAACCTCAAACATCTTATTGTCAGTCTTCTCAATAGAGTAACCGTGACGGAATGGAGTACTGCATCTGATCGGCGAAAAGGTGAGTTCTATCCCTTCTTTTGTGGATTTTAATCTTACTCAAAAAAAAACTCGGGGATTGTGACCGCAGGATGATTGCATTTGAAGGCAAATAACACTTATGGTCAAAGCAAAGCTCTTGAGTACTATCTACGTTTGACGCAAGGAGAGAGCAAAGAAGGCATTAATTGTCTTATACTGATGCAGAGGAGTCATTGGCAAACGAGGAGCCTCTCACCAAAAGTAGTCCGACGGCTCTACGATACCATAGTCAAGCCCATTACATTGTGGAGGGCCCTAGAAAAGACGACACTAGCAAGGAAGCTTGAGAGAGTGCACTAAAGTTCACTCCAACCATGACATCTAATGTTATTATGCATATAGTGCCGATTGATATCGCCTGGAAGTAAATGGCTGCAAAAGTTACTATCAGACTCAGGGAATCTGGGTTTCTAAGCGAACCCATGTCTAGTAATTTGGATATCTTCACACGCTTTAACTATACATCGGACCTTTTAAATCATGGAATCACCAAACCCAAATCTGGCGACTTCCCTCTGTTCACATATCTGCGAGGACGCTTCGAGTTGGTTGAAGCCGTTGGAGGAAAGGAGCTTCTTTACGAATGGGTCAAAACTTTGGGGGTAAGGTTAGTGGAGGGAACTCTATATCAACTTCAGTTTCTGGCATTCTGAATATCCAACCTCATAGCAGGACGACTATACTAGCCTTGAACTCACTTACGATGCATTGAAGGCTGGTTAATAAATTAGTGAGCTTCTTTACGATTGGGGAGGAAGGTTGGTGGAGGAGTATATTGCCTGAAATTCTCTATCAACTTCACTTTTACTTCACTTTCTGAATGATCACTGTATACTAGCCTTGAGCCCACTAACGGTGCGTTGAAAGCTGATTAAGATGTACCTTACCTCGTTATCAATGACAGCGAGTCACTTTGTAATGATACTAGTGTGAATGCGAGGCTATAGGGGAATCGTTGGTGACTGTAAAGCTTATAAGACAACAAAGGAGAGGCACCCTACCCCAGCTATCAGTAGAATAGGAACGGATCGGAGCTCACTACTCTCCGTGTTCTGTGTGCACTGGATGACTGGGATCATTGCAAGATCCTTTTGTCCAAAGGTCAATCATAACAGATTCAGTGAGTTCTTTGTTCTCCCTATTTGGAATGTGTTCTAACACGCCATTGACCTATCGGAGTCTATGCTACAAGGTTTGAGGATCTTAGCAGCTGCTGGAGCTGTATAGACGACGAGGTGGAATCATCAGAACACTTCCTTCTTGATTGTCCTGCGTTTGCGCACCTTAAACAGTTGGGAACTCACACTTCCAGAGGTTCCACCGAACTGGTGTGGAGTAGGAATTAAAGAGATGAGCAAATTTTTAATGGCCATAAGTCGCTTTAGTCCCTTTTAAGTTCGAATTACAGGAGTTCTATTTTTATGGCAACATAAAGGCCTGCATATAGTAGTCCATGTGCGATCTTTAAATCGGCGATCAAACCTAACCTAACCCATAACGAACACATGACTTGGAATAAGAAGAGTTCTGGTCGACTAGAGCATTTCCTCGATGCGTTATCCATATTCTCCTCTTGCTGTCTGTCAGATTTTATGAGAATTTTCTTCTTCTTACATATTCACTTAAGGTAATTTTCCTGGTTTTAATTTATAGTCGATCAAAACTCTTCTTACATGTCACATAAAATTAAAACTAATTTTTTGTTAGACTTATTTCTTCTCAGCTGCAGTAAAAAGCCTGCAAAAGTGGACCACGTTTACTTCCTACATGTTCTATACGGCAGCTTAGTTTAGTCGTACACCATTCAGCCTAAATGGCTAAAACTACTTTACGCACACCTTCATCTAATTTATGTTGACTCACATGCTTTGTTTTGCAGGTAACACTTGATAGCTTCACAATTGGACGCTTCACCTCGTATCTGCACGACGGTTGTCCGGATGGTTACATGCAAATCGCCGAGTCGGCGCGCACTCCCATCGGTGGCATGTGGTGCGGCACATCCTGGGGTCCAGTGCTATTCTACAGCGAAACCAGATCACTAATTTTCACTATCAAATTAAATAAGTAAGTACACCTTTTCCCTTTTTTTTACGACTCATGTTAATTTCCCTATACGCACGCCTTTAGCGACATCTACCGCGCTCTCTTTCTCGTTCTCTCACTTTTCATTTAATGTACTTGAAATCATTTGCAATGAGACAAATTGAAATTACAAATGCAACACTAATTTGTACTAAAAACTTTTCGCTAACAATCCGAACAAGCAGGGAACTACCAGTTACTAGATTGCATTTCATTTCGTTGCATTTCATTTTCATCTGCCTCCATTCATTTTCTTACTATTGTAACTAAGCTGTTTTTTGTTCGAATTCCATTCAATTCTTTGCCATTTTCATTCTCTTATTTCCATATCTGCGCCACGGACAATGCCAACGTTGTTGCTACCACCACCACATGAACCGACGCCACTGCAAATCCCCGTACGCTACACGGCCCATTGGCATACTACCCAACTGACGCTGTCGCTGCATCCGTTTGTCGCAGGCTGGCGCGGGACCAGAGCGGCTACAATTTCGACTTTCGCATCAGATACAAGGTTCTGTCGAAGGACAGTTCGGTGACGCGCTATGGCGGCATCAAGCTCGAAGGTAAATAGAAACAAATGCAACAGCAATAATATGAACACTTTGTCGTCTGCGTCGCCACCCAACAACCGACATAGCGGCCCACTCACTAACGCTCAGCTGCTTCTCATCCGTCTGCGCTTCCTGCATTGTTTTGCTTCCTCTCCACTGTATTTCTCCAGTGAACTTTTCTCCACTTCGCTGCTTGGCTGCGTGGGTCTCTATGGGTTAAATGGATTTGAAATAAGCAAACACTGAGATTAACAAAAAAATTAAAATAAACCTAATACATTCAGTTGGGGAAACACTGTATCACAGCACGTACCCACACACTCAAACACACACTTTCCAAAAAAAAAAAAACACTCAAATAACTAACAAAAGTTGAAAATAGTGAAACTTTTAAAATGCGTAACTTTTAACAACATATTTGGGCTACAGAAAAACGAAAAGCGTTGATAGTTGGTAAACAGGACGACAAACTTTTTCATAGAAAATATTTCGTTTTATTTTTCATAGAAATATATTTTCGTTTTGCTATGTTCATAGTTAGTAATAACAAGTGTGTACGTGTGTATAGTTTATTATAGTATTAGAGTGCTTAAACTTGAGTTCCAAAAATGAAGCAAAATTGCTGATTTACCATGTTTATATGGGAGAAAAGTAAATATTTTACTTTCTAGTTTTTTTTTTTACCAAACGTTAGGCGAAGACGAAGTTTTGAGTCGATTCTAATAAGCCAAGTCTTTGAGAACCACTAACAACAGTTGGCGATATCATATCTGAAATAAAGATTTTGGCAGCAAGTTTAGAAAAACCTAAGAGTCATTATCAATACTACTAATTATGCTTAATCACGCTAGATATGTGTCGTAATGTCAACCATTTATCGATAAGTCCTCCATTTCGAAGTCAAAAAAACTGCAAGGAGCCAAAGTCATGCCAAGACATGGTTAACTAGGGTTAGATTTTACACGAAGTTTAGAGGTTAAAGAAAACTGTAAAGAAATTTGGAAATCGTTTTGGTATATAAAGCTGACTTACTTTACTACTGTGATCAAATTGAAAGGTGAATTTTGCCAATTTCATCTCCTTCAAAGTAGTCCCCTCACGCTGCAATGCACTTACGAATTTTCTAGTCATCATAGCATTGGAAAAATCCTCCGTCGTGATGGCCATCAGAGCCTTCTTCGATTCAGCTTTTATATTCTCATTTGAGTCAAAACGGCGTTCTCGGAGTGGTCATGTGATTTTGCTGAATAGCCAGAAGTTACACGAAGGTAAATCAGGCGAATGCATTGGTTGCGGCACGATATTACTTGAAGATGTGGCGAAATGATCACCAATAACCAATGCAGCATGAGATGGTGTATTATCGCAGACATACTAAAAATCAAAGAATTCACTTTTAGAGCTTCACAAAATGACGCGTATCTCAAATACTAATGAATATTTTGACGTGAAATTTAGCATAGATGTCATTAACAGTACTACCAACTTACAGAAAAAATTAACAGTTTCGAAAAACATGTGAAGTATAAATTAAAAAATCTCCTTTCAATTTGATCACAGTAGTAAAACCAAATCTTTTTGAATCAAAGACGAAGAAAAACATTAAACGAAGGTAATAAAATCCTCACAAATACAAAGAATTCTTACAAGAACTTGATACCGATCGTTCAGTTTGTAGGGCAGTTGTATGCACTACTGATCTGATCTGAACAATTTCTTCTGCGATTACATCAAGGGGTTATATGGGTTTCCTGGGGTAAAAAACAACCAAATATCAACAATTTTTTGTCTCATATAAAAAATTAAATATTTTATTCGTTTTTTTATTAACAAGAAAATTCTGAAATTTTTGGAAAAAAAATATTTTAAACTCGGCAATTGCGACGCCATTTCAGGTGACCTCTCGGAAAAATATGCACCCAGATAACTCCTTACAGGATCATCTAAAGTGCAAAAATACGCGCTTTAGTTAAAACCGTAACTTAGAACCTGAACGAAGGAAAAAAACTGAAAGTAGGATTTTTGGCAGACGTTATTACAAAAAAATTTCAAATTCAGTGAAAATTTCGCGACATTAAATTTCATGAAGATCGGTTGAGTAGTTCTCGAGAAATCTTGCAACCGACATCAAAAACACGATTTCGAGAAAAACGCGTTTAAAGACGGCGCACTTTGTCGAGCTAACCTCAAGCGCACAAGTTGTGTATCTCCGAGACTATTACTCAAATCAACTTGAAAATTTAGGAAAATATTCTAAAGATCTTGTAGAATTTAATAAGACAATCGATTTTTGAAACCCGTTAACCCATGTAGCCCCTTAAGTCCTTAGATAATAATCTCTGTCAAATTTCGTAAAGATATCTCATCAAATGAAAAAGTTTTCCACACAACTACTTCATTTCGATCATTCAGCTTGTATTGCAGCTGTATGCTTTAGTTGCCCGATATCGGCAGTTCCGCCAAATAAGCAGCATGTGCAAATTTTCAGAGTTCTAAATGAAAGGCACCGGACGAGCCGAAACCGAAAAAATCGCGCATGGGGAAGTCAAAAGTGAAGACAATGCTGATTTGTTTTTATGATTTCAAGTGTATTGTCTACAAAGAATTTGTCCCACCCGGTTAAAACGTGATTACGGTATTCTACCATGGAGTTTTGAAGCGTTTGGTGCGCCGTATTCGACGTGTTCGGCCCGAATATCGCGAAGATGAAAGTTGGCTTTGTTCCGCACAAACAATGCGCAACGTCTCATCGATCGACGACATTTGACCGATTATTTGACCTAAAATCACATTTTAACCACTTCCTCCTTTTCGGAAAAATGCATTTGGCCATGAAAGGAAAGCGTTATGCAGACGTAGAGACTGGCGGCCATACCGGCCAACGAGCTAAAACACTCATTCGACATGCTTTTGGAACGTGCAAAAAGCTGTATTGAAGCAGAAGAAGACTATTTTGAATAAAATAAATTGATTTTGGCGAAAAACCATTTGTTCTCTGTTTTTGTTTTAAAGTCTTGTTTACTTTGGAAACCACCTTGTATGAAGATTTTCGAACTTCCAGGTGACTTTAACTGCATATATCGGCCAATATGTGGGTTATCTGAATAAAATTTAAAGAGCTATCTTCTTGCACGATAATGCACCGTCTCATCGATCGACGCTTGTGACCGGTTATTTGACCAAACATCACATTTTATATTATATAATATAAAATATTTACATTGGGTATATAGGGACTACGGATAGTGTTAATTTTCGAATCCACAGAAAATCTTTATATATATCTTTATCAGACTGGCACTAAGATCCATATATTCGGCTTGAAAAACTATGATCTGATTATGACCTACTTTAGATTTGAAATAGCAGATCACAAAATCATTTTTTATGCAAAGCTTTATCGCAATATATTCATTGGTGCTTGATTTGTATATTGTAAAGCGGAAGAATCATATGGAATTTAAAATTTTATTATACGGAAAGGAGGAGTGGTTGTGGTTCAATTCCACCCATAATCACATCGTTATATAGAAATGTCAGGAATATGTTAGGTACTGAATTTGATTGAAGTTTGTCGAGTAGATACTGAGATTTTACCCAAAATAGAGAGTCAGGCACAAGTTCCAATTTTGATACCGGCTCCTATGAAACCTTTCTGACACCTTTGTTATGAAATTTAATGCTAATGGCTCTTTTTTTCATTTAGTTATTGCACCTTTAATAGTTTTCAGCATAACCATGATATGATAGGCCCGATTTATATCTGACTTAACCCATTTTCACACAGTCGGAATGTATATCGAAAATATTTGTCTTAAGCGAATTCGGTCAATTTACCTTGGAGTGATATGTACATATATTGTACTTATTATGGGGAAGGCGCCGTCAACATTTTCACAATTTTTCCAACCACAGATGATCCTACCTAAGTCTGCAAATCGTGAAGTTTACATATTACAATTTATATTTCGTTCAGTAACATTTTTGAGCACTATATTCCAATTTGTTTTGGATAATACACACAACCGTTAGTTGAACAAGACTACATCCCATCACTTGTGAAAACTTTATCAGGTGCATTTTCTACTAAGAACATTCTAAAATTTTGTTAACTAAAATTTGGAAGAAAGAATGGTCCGAATATTTCAGCAAAAAGGCTCCAAACTTCACTTAATTACACAAATACACATTCACATCACTTTATGAAGGAGAATGCAATGTGCTATTGCCGGAAAGCACTTTGCCAACTGATAAAATCTCGCAGCATTTGCCAAATTGATTTCATTCTACAAGAAGTCGGCTTAAATACTAAATTATTTACGCAGAAAAGAAATATTAAGAATTTGCTTTAACTAACGACTAAGTGCTAAAAACTATTCGTGTATGTATATGAGCGCGTTGTGCATATATGACACGAACAGTTTTTCCCTAGCTTTATCGAACTCCTTACTCATTTCATATCCCACGTACTCCCTTTACAGAACTACGGCAGTGGTATAATCGCAGCAGTTTTCAGAATCAAAATGCAATCGAAGATTTCACAAATTCCAGCGGCGCACATTCGGACCGCTATGGCCAGGATTTCAGCTTGTTCAGCGCCTATGCCAATAATAAGACTTTTATGAACTCGCTGCAGCCAGCTGTGGAAAAGGACGCACTCAACTACACGGAGCCAAAGTACTATCTGGGTGAGTAAGAAACTTTCGCACAATATTAATAAAAAAATTTTGTTTTTGTTTTCAAATCTTTAATTAAATAATATCGTTGTTGTTCTAATTTCTACCCCCCCACAGGCGATCTCATACCGGGCACATACTGTTCACGCATTTTCAGCGATTGCGACAGGAAAGCGTGCCGCCTGCAATCGCCCAACTTCCCCGGGATTTATCCGCGCAATCTGACCTGCTACTACGCCGTTCGACAGGTGAGTGTGTATTGCAAATCGAATATGATATCCGTATACCGAATCCAATATACTCAATTAAAGCAATTAAGCATGCAATTTAGCGTGAAATTCCTAATCAGTACTTCTGATTGGAAGACAAGAGTTTGATGAAGCTATAAAAGCATTTTGATTTACATAATCACTCACAGCGTGTGATGGAACTCCACCACCAGCATTGCCACCTTCACTGGCACAGCATCGACGGACTAGCGAACCACTTTGCAGTGAATGCATGGCCATCACCAGGCGAAGCATACAAATTTATTTTAATTCGACTCAGACAATCATTTTCAATGGATTTCGAGCGCTTTTTTGTTACCATAGCAAACAAAACTTCCGGTGAGAAAAAGCGAAAAAATAAAATCTTACAATATTTTTTTCGAATAAACCTCGAAAGCGTGTTAGCAAATACGTGAAATGCATAGAGAAACCACATTCAAAGAAGAACAAAAGTGCGCATTGAGGCACGGAGACGGTACGCGAAAGTCAAACAGCGGAAAAATTGAGCACGGAAATCTCGAAAAGCACTCAATGTAATGAACGCCACTCGGTGCTCTGACTAACGATCAAGAGTGTCAAATAAATGGAAAAGGCACTTAAAGGTAGTGGTCGGTAAGGAAATATTTTGAGAGATTTAGACAGGCAGCTATACGAGTAGAATATTTTAACTGAAATACTCGTATAAGCAGAAATTTTGATGAAGGACAAAAATATTGAGTAGTCGAAAAAGTCTTTTCGTATTTCTAATGAAATTTTAATTTATTTTTTTTTTGTGTTTATACTAATAAATAAATAAACGGTACACATTTGTTTCGATCGACCACTTCTTGCCATTTTTTCGCTAGAGACATCTTTCCAACAGTGTAAAACTTTCATCAGTTTAATCGAAATTTCCAGAACGGAAGCGAGCGAACCATAGTTGTGCTACACGAACTGATACAGCATCGTCTCTGTGAACTTCGTAAATTTCATTAGTGATTTGCGTGGCATTCTTCCCTTTTTATGTACAAAAATTTCAAAATACAGCGAATTTCTTCATTATTTTCACTCATTTTTGAAGAGCTGTAACTTTTTTTCAACTTCCCCAAAAATAATTTGTTTTTGGTTAAATGACGTTTAAAATCTCACCTTTCCAACACTATATGGTATGACACAATGTGATTGGTAGCACTGGAGATATACGACCGCAACGACATCTATTGACAAAATACGAAAAGACTTTTTCGACTACCCAATATATTATTAATGTGCTTAGATAAGGCTCGCTGAAATGCGAATACTGTAATGAATTTAATAAAATTAAATACTCTGAAATTAAATAATCACTTTTGTCCGAATCGAGCCTTTGCAACTTTACAACTAGGCATTAGCTGAGCCTTTTTGGCCACTCTACATATACTATAAGATCACGTATACGCTCAGGTGTGCAAAATTTAATGACCTCCATCAAAGCTTAAATTTATATTTCTATCTTCGTCATTTCTTGGCTTCCATGTTTATATCCAATGTTTCTATAAATACTTACTCGTATGTCTTACTTGTGTGCCCATTTTCATTCAAAGCAAATAATTTTTCAAATAATGAGATTGAGGATTTTCCTCATGTGCTATCCAGCTGTGCCCAATATAGCATCATGGCCAAGTGTTCGCTGCTATTTTCAGTTCACAGTCCAGTAATACCAGGTCAGAGTTAAATAGAACAACACACAAATACAGACAGTCATGTTTTTGCTGTTTGCAGAAGATTCTATAATCCCACAGACTTACATGAACGGTCGCACATACAAATTTTCTGTCGGTAAAATAAGGTTATAAGGCCGTTCGTTGTCTGTATTTAACACAAAAAGTAAATGAGTAAGTAAATAAACGAATGGGCGCACAGAACATAAAGAGAAGTTTAACGAGTGCTTGACTCCTTTCCAACTTAATGTCGGCTAAAGCTCACAATCACATTAGCAAGACATTTTCTTTAATTTCTCCGAAGTGTAGCCCACCTTTGCCTTCGCCTCGTTCGCAGTTGAGTATCTGCGGTGGCATAGCAAAGCCCTCCGTTTACTCATGTTCATGTAGAGCGTTAATGAGTTTAGTAAACGTCAGAGTTTTTCTCACAACTGACACCGTAAAGCAAAATATCTGTCCAAAGATTTGTCTCTTTGTACATATGGTAGGTATGAGTGATGGCTATTGAGTTAGGATGTATTTAATGGGAGTGTAAACAAACGCGCTACAAGTGGCTGAAAATAGGGAGCACTCTTGCACAACAATGCTATATGATGCCTTCATTTCGGCAGTATACGTACATATTACACTTATATATATATAATATAGGGTGATCCATTTCGAAGGTCCCTACTTGTTTAAAGAAAAAACACCGAAACTTCAAAATTAATGGGAAATGTTTATTATCATTCGAAAGAACATTCTTTGGCATTTATTTTTTGAAGATTATTTCTTTCAAGTATTGGGCGCGGCTACGTCTCAGATAGTCCATCCGTTGAGTCCAATTTTTAATGACTCGTTTGAACATTTCGACTGGTAACTGGCGAATGACACGCGTGCTATTTTACTCCAATGACTGAATCGAAACAGGATTGTTCGCAGAGACTTTAGACTTTACATATCCCCACTTCAATTTCAGGCATTAAATCATGATGTGATGATGGTCGCCATTAACGGTTCCGTTCCCAATCTCATAATTTTTAAAGAAATGTGGACTAATGTTTGCACCGCCCCACAAACCCCACCGAACCGTTTCTTTTCCTAAATGAAATGGCAGTTCTTGAATTTTTTCAGCTTGTGCTTCATCCCAAATGCGTAAATTTTGTTTGTTTACATACCCATTAAGCCAGAAATGGGCCCCATCGCTGAACAAAATTTGGTTCGTAAAAGTCGGATCTTCTTCGAACTTTTCAAGAGCCTATAGAACGAAGCGATGTAGCTTGGGAAGGTCCAGCGGCTTCAGTTCTAGCAAAAGCTGTATTTTGTAAGCTTTCAATTTAATATATCGCCATAAAATGCGCCAAGTCGTACAATAAGTCCCAGTTCAATAAGTACAGTTGAAACATTACCGTACTTTGAGTCTGCAAGATCCAAGCTCCTTGTTTCAGAAAGGGGGCCCTTTTTTTGTCCTTAAGCACAACGTAGGGCATGCATAGTGAAGAGCTGTATTTAAGGCATTCGTGAATACAGTCACGCTCTTTCCAAGCTCTTCATGTGAGTTATACACGCAAGGTCTAAGACTCTTGCGAAATAGTATCTGCCAGTAGAGATCCCAGTTTGAATTCCTTGTATTTCTCCCAACCTCGTTTCTGATCTATACTTCCGATCTAATGGAGTTGTAGATGTACCTATGGTCAGAGAACGACGGTGTGCTTAGCACCTTTCAGTTTTCTGTCAATGTTGTAAACTTGCTGTCAACTTGCGTATAGTGTTATGTCTGGAACGTTTCTTGAAGTGGGTCCTATGTGAATAGGTTCCTCACCCCGATGGAATATATTATATTTTTCTGAAATATCGATTGACTTTATACCGCAGCTATAGGTCAATATGTAATAAATCTTAATGAAATTCAATAGCTATATCTTTCGAATTACGTTGTATGCTCCTGCCTAATTTGCATTACATCTGTGTTATATTTCTCCTGATCTTCATATCCTAATATATTTCCAAAACGCTCGACTTTATACCTGTATACTGGTGAGTTCTAAGGTTTCGTAATGAAGTTCAGATGGCCTCCACTTCTGGCAAGAAGATAATGTTGAGGCATAAATGAAAATTTTCTCAAAATATCCACATGATACGAATGATAAGGCAACCAGGACCTAGAAATCGGTATATACTACACAAAGACTGGTCGAACTACTCGTTAGAATTTTAATTATTCTGCGAGGAAAGAGAGCATAGTTTTCCATTTAGAAATCCGTTTCCAACATTTTTTTAATAGCTGCTCAACAGAGGCATCCTTACCAGCTCTCAACCGCCAGTAAGGACTCCAGTTGCTTTACATATATCATACATACATAACGTACATAAGTTCATATCACTTTGAAATATTTCTTTTGAAACTGTATGGAACATTACTCTTACTTGTCTATCATACCTGCGCATGTTTTATATAAATCTCACCCACAGTTGAAAATTTTAAAGAAATGGAATTTACAAAGCTGTCTAGCTAGCCTCCACTCTTGTTTTGCTTCTCCTCCGCTTTTTTAGCATTTTAATTACATTTCATTGTAATTTTCTTCATTTTGCATTTTCTTTTTCAAATGTATCATGTTTCTTTTACTGTCAATTCAATGAGAGCCTTTCAAAGCGCAACATTATTCCGCTTCTACTCACTGTTATCATCTATCATTTTGATGTCATTTCGCTCCTCAAATTGCCTCTTCATTTTATTTGATTAAGTTGCCTGTCATGTCCTTGTCCGCACAAAGTTGGTCGGTTTGTATGGGTGTACTTTGTATAAAAAACAACAAGTACATTAGCGCAACATTCTTAGATTTCCAACAACAATTTAGTCATTAAAAATGACGTGTTTAAACATTGTTGTTGCTTTTCTTATATTTTCAGTTCATTTATGTAGGTCTTCCCTCTGATAAGTATATCATTAACTTTTCTCGGTGTGGTCAACCTTCGTCAACGAAAATAACGGCAGTTTTGTGCATAAATGGTCAGAGGTAGTGAAATTAAATTAGTTGCATTCTTTGACCTTTCCACCTAATTTGATGAAAGGTGTAGCATAGAGGAAAGGTCAAATAAATTTAAAGTAGTATTTTTAAAATAATTTATCTGGCTTTCTTTTATGCACATCCGCATGCAATATTCTGCTGCTTGGAACTTCTGTTACCACTACACCTATTCACCTAATCATGTCCAGAAGTTCAAGGTAAAGATATTGAGTGGAAGAATTCCTTATTATTATGGGTTTGCGATAACCATGCAATTCTTTATTCCTGTGAAAGTACATTCAATGTCGTTATGTATGGAGCCCGTTTTCTTTTGTATGGCCACCACGGACACTCTTGCAGGAGTCCACCCAAGAAGACCCAATTTTCGACTGTTTCGAAGCATAAATCGGCCGATACTGCTGCAATTTAACTTTCGATATTCGTATGAAGTTTATCATCCATCGCTGGCTTGTTGGCATTGACATAGAGCTGACGTAGCCCCACAGGAAATGATTTAACGTCGTCAAATCGCACGACCGAGGCTGTCAATAGACTGGGCCATTTCACGTTCACCAAACTTGGTTTTCAATAAATCGATAGTGACACTCGCTGGGTGGCTTGTGGCGCCGTCTTTTTGGAACCAAGCCTATCCAATTCGGACTAAAAATATTCAGTCATCAGTGAGCGGTAACGATAGGCAATACAGCCCAATGACGCGGCCGGCCTATAAACCCCACCATACATATTTTTTTCGGGATGCAGCGGTGACTCATGGAGTACGTTTGGTCTTCTTCCCACGACGTGTGAGAGATTGATTGGGGTCTTCCTCAGTTGATGCGCTAGCGGCAGAAATATTCTCCACACTACAAGCACTTTTTTGTCTCACTGGCACGGGAATATTTTGTACTGTGAATGTGGATTCAAATTTTCCACTAGACGCCCAATTGTTGATCTGACAGGACGATTATGACGAACATTAACTGGGCGTGGCGCCTTTAAAGTTGAAGCCCCTGTCAAGTCAATTTTATTAATTTCGGTCGTTTTAGGATCGTATATCTTTCCATAATAAAATGTCAAATCTTACTAAGGAGAAATGTCAATGTCCCTTTTGGTCTACTTTTGTAGCGTCGCTATGAAAAAATCTTATACGTATATACAGCATATACATAGATGCACTACAAACTGGACGATCAAGTTTTATGGTAGAAACTTTTTTACTGGACGGGGTATCATCACGAAATTTGGATTGGATTATTGTGCTAAGCAACTGTACAATATCCTGAGAAATTGCTCAGATCAAGTCACTATATCATAAGCTGCCAAACAAACTGAACAATCGGAATCAAACGCTTATATGTACTCAAGTGCTTTTTCTGACGAATATAATTTGTAAAAAGCAATGATAGAATCACCGTAGAAATTTTTTAGATCGGATCACTACATAAAGTTACCATATCGTTCTTGCAAAAAATTCAGGTGTTTTGAAGCAAATCTACAAACTTCAAAAACTTTAACCAAAATGTGTTAAGTTGATTCATAAGAGTTTTTGAGATCCTTTGTTATGTTTTTTATCCCTACACCAGAATATTTAGAAACTGTTTTCGATGTTCTCCAGAGTTGGATGTGCGACACACAATTAGCAAGTTTCCGATAGCATAACTTCCCTCACTTGATGTTTTATCCTTGTATTCGTGATAAAATAGACTCCCCAAAACACTTATAATTATATATAATTTTCAATAAGCCTTGTTTTCCTGCACTTTGTACCATTGTAAACACATAATTTCCGAATGACCTCATTAGTAATAGCTTCAAGCTATGGCATATTAGACTTGTATGGGCGTTTATAGCGGAATCGCCGGAAACTGTAAGACTGACAAACTTGCTGGTGAGGGCACCCTTACCCCAATTTCATTCGATTGAAAGCGAGTATGTTTTCCGAAGTGCTCTTGCGTTCTAGCGCCCGACCTAAGGACCTCCAGTAAGCTCGACAAGCGCTTCTAAACAACCATTACTTGTGCAACTGTGAGATCCTTTTGGCACAGAGTGAACCATAAGATGTTCTCCGAACAACTACTTGTAAAGTAAACCTTGCCTCAATTGTTGGTATTCTCATTGTTCACTATCCAAAAGGCGAATAATATTTTGTAGAGCGATTTTTGTAAAATAATATATGTGGAGGACGAGGTGGAACTTGTCACTTTCTCCTCCATTGCCCGACTTTCCCCAGATTGAGGTTGAAATATCTTGGTAAATACAACTTGGACGTACCTGCGAAGCGGCTGCGACTGATATTAACTGCCTCAATTTGTGATAAGCACCAAAACGATTCGCCAATCTATGAAGATTTGGTGAGCTTTTGTAAGAGCTTTGGGTATCACAATTCACTAATATTTGTCCAAGTGAGATCCATCGATTTTGAATCAACATTGCGACTTAACTTAACTTAACTGCTGATTCCATTGGAAACACAAAATTTAAAGAAACAAATTGCCAAATAAACTTTTCGCCATCTGGTCGGAAGACCGACCCTTTCTGACCTTAATCCTAAATTTCATGTTTTATAAAAATTATTTAAATCCATTTTTTAACCTTTTTAAATCGTTATAAAAATGTATATGAATTTAATATTTTAAAAGTAAGAAGGTCTATCTCATATGAGTGCAAAAACTTTCTCCTCAAGTTATGGCAACACTAAATAAAAGTCTGCAATATGAGTTCAATCTCTTTAGTTTGCAGTCTAAATGCGTATCATATTTCTTTTTTATACATAATTCACGAAATTCTTTGAATCAAACTGCCGTGATGCGCAAAGACAATACTCTCGCACGTCTTCGTACCCACGAACACCGCCTTTTCAGTTTGCCAAGGGCAAAATCGCTTTGTTCAACAGCTGGCAAAAACTATTGGAAAAACAGCAGCAGTAATAAAACAGATAAATCACACGCTGATTACGAATTGCTTTCGAAGCACACGAAACTATTTATATTGCAGTCAGCACTTGGACTATCGAATCGCATTGCTGAAATGCCCGCCTCGGTGCAAATCAATGCGCTTAGGCGATTCTGTGTTGGCCGAAGCATCTATCAGACATTTATGATTTCACGGCGATTCTCTGTTTCTCCTTTCCGTTACAAATGTATGCACATAAATAGCAAGAGCAATAAAGGACTCTTAATACCACTGCACTATTTCGCGCATTTAATACGGAACTATACAGTATTGCTTTGTTAAACGTATTTATGTATTTACTAAAGTTCCCAAAGCTTATAACCCAAAACTGGCGAATTATTTACTCAAAGAGCTCGTATGAACATGGCGCATTTATCTATGGAACACTGTATTTACGCGAATAGCAATTGTGAACTTATTTTGAACAAAGCAAATAATCTTGCAGGTGCACAAATGAAGTCGTACAGTTTGGAAAAAGCTCAGCTATCATTTAGAGATAAATGGTTTTTCTGCTGCGAGCCAACAGGACCAAAATATATGGTACATATGTGAGTGTGTATTGAAATGTGTCGGAGTTTAGCTGTGGAAATTTATTGAGTAAAATAAATTGAAATTCCACCAAAAGAATTTTCTGCTGATTATTGAGAAACTTACATACGACTACTTGCTTTTTTCGTATGTGTAGAAGAGTGTGGTGGAATCATTGCGTGATTTATGACAAGATTTGCTTTGGTCGTGGGAAACCCAATGTGTTTTTGTATGTGTGTGAACTTACCAATCAGCAACTCCCTCTAGGAAATGGCAATCATGTCTATTGTTTGTATTGAAATATTTGTCATATTTATACATACATATTTGTTTCTGATAATTCATTAGTTAAATTTTTTCTTTTTACCAAAGCCTTAAAAAAGTTGGACAAAATTTAACGATTTCCTCAAATTCAATATTATCTTTTATATAAAACCAAAAAACAGTATAATACCTTTCACAAATAGAAAAAACCTTTACAAGAGCTTTTATCGATCAATTTGTATGGCAGCTATATGCAATAATGAATTATATTTTGGGAAATTAAAAGTATATGTATTCATAAATATAGTGATATTTCACCTCAGTGTAAATGAAATCGGTCTAAACCTTGGAATCGCCCCTAGAATATGTTTTTCCCACACCCTAAAATACTTATTTCCCCTCTTTTAATATTTCAGTGAGTACTAAATATGTGGTCAGACCCTAACATAGCTGTTTCTTACTCGTTTCGTTTCTATTTGATTCGCTTTTAAGACCATTAACAGTACTTTTTTCAAAAGTATTGATTCAATAGATGTCAGTTCATAGAATATTTTTTCAAGTAGTAGCTGCATAGCTTTATAGTCATAGTATATTTTTTCGACTCATCTATTCAAACGGTGGAGTATTACTGAAGCGCTTTCCGTAAAATACCGATGATTTTTTTACCCTGAACAGGAAATATTAAGTTTTCCATGAAATTTATAATATCCAGAAGAAAATGTAGTAGATCTTATAAAATATATGTACATATAATTACCATATATTGGGTAGTCGAAAAAGTCTTTTCGTATTTTGTGAATAGATGTCGCTGCAGTCGCATATCTCCAGCGGTACCATTCAAACCATATAGTGTTAAAAGGGTGAGATTTTAAGCTTCATTTAACTAAAAAAATTAAATGCGGGAAGTTGAGAAAAAGTTAGAGCAGTTCAAAAATGAGTGAAAATAACACAGGAATTCGCTATATTTTGAAATTTTTGTATAAAAACGGGAATGCCACGCAAGCCACGAATGAAATTTGTGAAGCTTTAGGAGACGATGCTGTATCAGTTCGTGTAGCACAACAATGGTTCGCTCGCTTCTGTTCTGGAAAATTCGATGTGAAAGATGCACCTCGTTCTGGTCGACCTATCGTTGGAAAAATCGTTGAAATTATGAAAAAGATTGACCAGAACCGTCACATAAGTAGCCATAACATCGCTAAGGAACTTAACATTCATCATCAAATGGTTTTGAATGTTTGGGTACCACGTGAATTACCTGTGAAAAATTTAATGGACCGAATTAACATCTGCGATTCTTTGCTGGAACGAAATGAAACAGAACCATGAAGCGAATGGTAACAATAGACGAAAAGTGGATCAAGTACGACAGTAATGTGTGAAATAGATAATGGTCCAAGTATGGTGAAGTTCAAGAAATGGTCGCTAAGCCAGGATGGACACCTCGAAAGATTATGCTGAGTGCTTGGTGGGATTGCAAAAGAGTCATCCATTATGAGCTGGTCCAGCCTGGTCGAACGATTGATTCTACATTTTACTGTCAACACATGATGAGATTAAGGCAAGCAATCTAAAAAAAAACGGCCAGAACTGATCAACAGAAAGGGCTTTGACTTCCATCAGGACATCTTTGATGACTCGGCAAAAACTGGGAGAGCTTGGCTGGGAAGTTTTGATGCATCCACCATATTGCCCTGACCTTGCACCATCGGACTACCATTTGTTTAAGTCAATGTAGAACTCCCTTAATAAAGTAAAGTTGGCTTCAAAAAGGCCTGTGAGAATTACTTGTCGCAGTTTCTCGTCGAGAAAAGTTTTGCACTGATGGAATAATGTCTCTAGCGGAAAAATGGCAAAAAATCGTCGACCAAAATGGTACATATTTGGTTCATTAAAGCTCATTATAAATAAGTTGAAGTTTGATTAGAAATACAAAAAAAACTATTTCGAATACCCAGATAAATGGTCAGCATAACGAGCTGAGCGGATTTAGCCAAGTCAGAATGTCCGTATATACGCGAACTGGTCACTAAGTTTACGAAATATCGTTTTGAAATTTTGCACAAATAATTTGTACTTTGCTCTCCAAGAAGCTGCTGGTGGAATCTTAGTTATACATATAGCTGCCATACAATACAGACTGAACGATCGGAATCAACTCCATGTGTGGAGATTTTTTTATTTGACAAACACAACTAGTAGCCGAATGTGTTGCTGTAATATCCGAAGAAATTTTGTTATATCCGATTTCTAAAGCACACAGCTGTCATACAAACTGAACAAACAATATCGAGTTCCTTAAAAGTTTTCAATTTGATATCTTCATGTGGCAATGCTATAACATGTGAACAAATTTTGCAGATCTACTGGCTATAGCATATCCAACTGAATGAAATTAATAAAGTCTACAGTTAAAAATATTGTTTCAAATTAAGATAAAAGAGAAAAGATAAATAAATAAATTAATTAATGAAATGTTTATCAAAAATATATCTCTTAAATGTTACAACAGTGTTGCCACCTAATAAAAAACTTATTGCCATTATTATATTTGACTTTCTTTGCAGCATGAGGTGCCTCATGGCAAACACGCAATGATTCTGGTGAGACAATCGAAAGGAAATTTAGTCTGGATATCCACACAAGACACAGGAATCGGCAGCAAGCCACCGCCTAGCACTAGCGAAAAAGATAAGAAATTTGAGCCGCGTCTAAAAACATGGAGTGAATGCGATAACGTGCAGGTACGAAAATTAATGCGGAATTACTACACATAACCATAATAAAAGATTTACAGAACATAACAATAAAGTCTAGAATATGTTTGATGCCAGTAAATTGATTTCTGTAGCATGCCGGTTATCGAAAGGCGCAGACATGAAAAGCACAAAATTTGTTAAAGATAATTCGAAGTTAGTAAAGAAAGTGACTAGTTTCAAAGCAAAATTCAAACCATTAGTCAGCGGAAAGCTATAAATAATGAGGTCTGAGCATCGATTTATATAAAATCATGATACAGGGTAAGAGTTTATGCCAATTTTTCTACAAAATCTGCTCAACAGCAAATTGCAAAGGCGCTGCCTTTTTCTCAAATTTTCAAAAATTGCAAGTACGCTATAGCTGTTTGATTTCATTTATATTTTCAAAGCTGTTCCGCGGGTTGCGTTGAAAATTACCTTTCCATTTAGCACTTTGGCAGTTTTGTAATGTTCGCGTTATTCCATGCCAGCGCCAGTTTTTCCCAAAGGATAATCCGCCTTTGCTTTTTGTGCTTACACGTTTGCGCTCTCCACAGCGCCAGCAAAGCCATTTGAAAAGATTTTTCTAGCAGAGAATTTTGCTTTCACTTGTTCTCTTCTTTTTAAATAAAAAAAAGTTTCTGCGCATAATATTTTGCATTCTGTAGGGCTGCTGCGCTTTATAATTAAAGAAATACCAAAAGGATATTATTTAAGCTACTCACCCAAAGGCGAGCGTTGGTAGCAAAGCGCAGAAAAATTGAGAATTTTCATTAAACTTAAGAAAAGCAGAAACAAAATACCAGTTGGCAGTGAAATCTGCTTTACTTTCCTTTTTCGTACCTCCGTACACTCTTTCGTAGACTCCCTTGCATACATACTTCTACATGTAAATTTGAAGCATCGTAAAATTTCCGTTATTTAATTATGCGGGCACGTTGTTGGGAGCCACTTTGAAGCGTTTTCATATGCTGCACACGAAATTTAATAAAAGTGTCGACCAAAAATTTCAATCACGAATTTATTGAATAACATATTAATGGTTGCGACGCAGCAAAACAAAGTGGAACTCGTGCGCAGATGTTCTAGTACTCCGTACAAATATTAATGAATGTATGCAGCAGTTTGTTAGCAGATCTGAGATGTCATTTTTTATATTTTTCAATGATGATTATTAAATGAAAATTCATTGATCAAAAGACAAAAAAGTGATTAAGACCTTATGCTCATAAAATGTGTAGTATAATGAGAATTCTGTCGTAAGTAATACCCACAAAATACCTTTAAATGTATAAGCTTTCTGCGATGCTGAGCTTTATTTTAGGTTTAGAAAAGTAATAATCTTTTGAAGTTTTTAAGCTGTTACTCAATAAAATCCCTGTTGCTTTTAATGAAGAATAAGAAATTGTGTCTTCAGATGAGAAAACCATCTTTATTAACGACTAGAATCAAAATATTTTTAAATGTATCCACAGATATTCCACCAAACACTACCAAAGTTTAATATAGCCTAAATCGAGGTAACTAATTGGTGGTGGTTTTCTCATAGTATTTACTTTACAATTATCATTTAGCTGAACTTGTATCAAATATTAACTTTAAGTGAGAATATAAAAGGTGTTTTTTCAGACATATGATTGTCAAGATGATCTAAAATTTATACAATTTAGTGTTCTGGCCAAGAATCTGATTTTATTATAAAATAACGGCTTGTCATTAAAAATGATTTAAGGCAATTGATCGCGAAGAGGTGCAGCAATTAGCACCGTATTTCAACTATAACGCGCCGAATATTCTCTTCCAATATGTCAATTGTCTCGAAGTTACCTGCAAAGACAAGTTTCTTCACATAGATACATAAGTCGATAGAAAATAATTGAGGTTTTGCACTGTACCTATTGTTTATTGTGCTCTCTCTTATATCACATATGATCATAATGGTCCAGCAATCTGAATAATTCTAGGAGCTTTCTGTGAGCGCTGGAGATGATGTCATCCTGTCCACGTAATTGGATCCTAGGGCCATGAGCGTGCTTCTACAAATTTCTTGGCAATCTAAAATCAGGTGTTCTGCAGTTTCCGGTTCCATGACACAAAACCGGCAGTTTGCGAAATCCATGTTGAACAAATGTTTCTTAAGCCTGCAGTAACCAGTATAGAGCGCGACATGGAGACGGAATTTTTATCTCGGGAGGTTTATCATATCTACTTGTATAAACCTTGCTAGGTTATAACCTCCCAATAGTAACTTGGCGTGGCACATTCCTGTTGCCTGCTTCCATTGTCGTTCTCTCCCCACTCTCCTCCGTGGGGCGAATCATGGTTCTGGCCCTATCATCCTGGAAACCGCTGCAGAGCGGGCTAATTCATCAGTCAGCTCAGTCAGTTGCAAACTTATAGGCGTTTCTGCCTTTCTATACCTTCCTCCAGTAAAGCGATTTGACTACATAAGTTGAGATCTCTTTTAGTGTCGCCTGACTATATATATGATCTGAGTATAGTGATACGCTGATTGCGATAGTTGCTTTGGAGTTTGATAGCAAAGACTTATGCTTGAAAGATGCCCGAAAAACATTCCATTGGTATGGATAGTTTGGTATGCGGTCTCGAAATGCCAGTTCCAATTCCTTCCGGTGCTTTCGAGCCATTCGTGTGTCTGCCCTAAGGCCTTCATTTATTGAGACGACACTACCTTCCTTTTGCCAAAACCCTCTGCCATGAGCAGCATGGTATGAGCTCCAGCATAACTTCAACTGCTGCGTTGGCCAAGTGCGCATTTACCCTGAAGTGCAGATGTAGGCGATTCTTTGCAGCTTCGATAGTTGAAGACCTACCGAAGACTTTGTTGCCTTCGATGCCCGATCAACCGCTCCATAAGTTACAATAGTCGTTACGATCATGATATATAGCCTCTTGATGATACCTGATTTGCAGGATCTACGCGTCTGTATATCATGAGTGCCTTAGTGGTTCTAGACAGTGTTAGTTCTATATGCCTTATCCCAAGGTTGAGTCTAATGTTCGACCCAGAAATTTGAACTCTTTAAACACCTCCAACACCCGCTTCCACCAAATGTTAGGGGCCTCCAGCCCGGAAGAGATCTTCGCTTTGTAAAAGGGACGATAGTTATTTTTAATGGGTTGATATTTAACCAACCGTATTGCACCATCCCTATGCTAGACTTAAGCCCCTTCGCAGAAAGTATTCTCAAATTTATCGCGTGCCATTATGACAATGTCATCGGCTTACACTGACACCGAATCCCATTGTTTGTAAGCAAATCAAGGAACTCATCTACTACCAGACTCCAAAGTAGAGGTGAGAGAACTCCACACTGTGGGCAGTCCCTCATAGTACCAGGATGAATCTTACTCTCCCCCACAGTAGATTCAGCTATCCTAGTAAGCACTACAGCCTCTATCCATCTGCATACATACCGCCACATTACTTTTCTCCAGTGTCTTGATGGCGCTTGCGTGGGACGCATTATCAAATACAGCTATGTCACATAAGTCCACAAAACATAGTCTAGCAGTGTTAATTCACACGATCTTGAAGGCCACGATAAAGGCTCACAAAGCAATGCGCTCACCAAAAGTTTCCTAAACAAAATTGATTATTTCGTTGGCTGTGTGACATGTAACGCCACCTTGTTGGAACCAAAAGTCATCCACATCAACATCGCCTAATTCAGGCGCAAAAAGTTATAAATCATATATATATATATAGCGTTTTCCATCGAATACAGCATTATAGCCATGAAAAAACTACCCCAAAGAAAGTATTGCCTCGTTGAAAACCATATTTCTAAAAAAAAACATCAGTTAGAAGTTACAAAACAAAATATTGATTTTATAAAGGGATACAAGAAAACAGCCAAGATTTATTAAAGCTATTACCTTAGCACTTTAAAGCATTTTTTGACAGACACTTATAGTTTTTGCTTTTTATTATGCAACAATTTTCATTTCTTAATGACGATTAGAAAGCATGGTATACTCAGCTACGAGCCAAGGCTGCTGTACATACTATGGCGAAGAAATCTTCGTTACATTATAAAACCAAACTACTACATTTTTGAATAGGGATTTTTGAACTTTTAAAAGAACAAAAACCACTCGTTAGTACATGCACATAGTTTACCAATATTCTACTTAAATAACACCCTACCATAATCTACTGTGAGTACTGCAGCGTATTACTCATACGCCACGTCTGCCACTAAACAAATAACTCATAACCATTAAACGACAATTTTAAACTAAATATTTTCACACATTTTAATGTTATGCTCAATTAGGACCACTTGAGGCCCAAATGGAAGTCAACGGTAAGCAAGAGACCACATAGCGTATGGAAGACACTCTTAAGTAGCACATGTAGAATAGCGCTATAAACATCAAAAATCAAGATTAATTCAAATGTCTTTAAACTTTTTATAAACACTAAATACACAAATAAATGAAATTTAAGTAAGAGCTATCTTCACTCTCTCCTATATTATAGTACAATGACCTAAGTAACACTATATCCTAAATCCTAACTGCAATGTACTGCCTCCGCACATACTCCACTTCTCCTTATTCACTTTATTTACATGAAATTGTGCACATGAAACGCCGAATTAGTATTTACTGCAGTTACTCTTTATACATATATGTACAACTGTAAACAGTGAAGCCTCGTTAACATGAATATTAATACAATAGAAAAGTAGTTATTCTCACAAATTCGATACTACGTACATGCCACATATATGTAAATCTTACAACCAAAAATACAATTATTTTTAAAGCCACCGTTTCTCTCCAACCGCATGCAAATAAATTAAGGTTCGCTTTCCATTTACCTGTAATTAATCAATAAAAGCATTTAATTACATAACACCTGAATGCCGCCAGTCACACCCTCCGTTTAAACACCGAAGAACTCGATGCGGGTGGTCGAAGCACCCCTAATTAAATATGCGTGTCGCATACGTACCACAAAATGCCAGCAAGTGTAATCGAATACTGCGAGTGATGTAGGAGTATTTAAAGTGCATCGATTAGTCGAAGACCCCCAAGTTCAATGACATTAGCAACAGTTGTTAATGCATTTGCAAAATGTAAATTAGTAATTAATTACATAAACTAAACTAAACTAAAATGAATGAAATTTTTTTCTAAAATGAATAATTAATTTTAATTAGTAGGTAATTAATTTATTACTTAATTAATTTAAAATTAATTGAATTAAAATTAATTAATTAGTTAGTAATTAATTAGTAAATAATTTATTTATTTAATTAATATTTAAAATCAATTAAATTAAATTAAATCTAATAAATTAATTATTACATACATTACATTACTATTTAATTATTTACTAACTAATTAGTTACTAATTTTATTTTGTAGTACTCAATATTTTGTAAAAAAGTTTTATGTTCATGGGAAATTGGACAAATTAAAATGAAAACACTTAATTGGTATATAACCAGCGTATTTGCAATATTTGGAGTACCTACAACATTTAAGGGGGGGATAAGGTTTGTTTCGTCGGAAAAAGACCTTTTTTCATGAATTTTTTTTAAAAAAAATTATTGCTGTAGGTTTATTTTACTTATTATTATATGAAAGTACAACATTTGAAGGATACTCAAAAAAAGTTTTATCGAAAAATAGCGAGGAATAACGGATTTATAAGCGATCTCTGCAGGCACCTCGAAAAGAAGTTTTTGTGCGGTGACCAGCCTACAGCATCACTGGATCATCTGAAACCAAAAAATCAAAATGCTTTCTTTAGTTTATTAGTTTATCTTGTTTATGACGATTTTAGACGAAAAAATCGACCTATTTGTTATTGTAAAATTGTTAGTAAATAAAATTTTTGGAAAAACTCGACGTCATTCGAGAGCTATATATATTTAAAATATTTGTACAAAATTTCAAAACGATCGATGCAGTAGTTTTTGCTGTAGGCTGGTCACCGACTTTAAAAATGACATATTTTGGGAAAATCGATTCAAAGTTTTTACCGCTCAGCGCAGGTAGCTGGAAGGTACCATTATTCAACCTGCTGTAACTTTGTTAGTTTTTCTCCGAATTACCTAAAACTTTAACACAATATTCTTGAGATGTTGATAGTTCAGAAAAAAAAATTAAAAAAAAATGGAAAAAGAAGTTGCCAAACCTTACCCCCCTTAAGAGACTCACATTGAGTTAAGTTGGGAAAGGAGTCTGATTTCCAGCGAGGCCACAAATGAGTTCACTTTTACAGCTAGAGACGCTTGTCGCATATCGACAAAACGTCACGAGCATGCCACGAATTTATTGATATGCCCAATACCAATTCCAGCCAATTCACAGGATCCACAAAAACTATGGCAATTGAAATGTTTCAACCTTAGGCTAGACAGTGGAGAGCAAAGTACTTAGATGTTTCTCCCTTCATTTCTTTATTACAACTTTGACAAAAGTTGAACCCTTCAAAATATGGTGGCATACAGCGTTAGAGCAAAAGGCATGGTTTCCAGTTCGAACGCTCATCATGGCGGCGTTGTGAGCCTTGTTAAGGACTCGCAGTTCAATGGAGCTTTAGGCCAGAAGATTTTCACAACACCACCAATGCTGGTTGATGACCAGCGCTTACTGAGCTCGTACGTAACTGTTATTCAACGCCCGTTTGGGTATGGATACCTTTACAATAAGCTCATCTGCTTTACAATTTCCGACATTTCCGCGGTCACCCAGACAAATTTAATATGGAAGTAGCTTGGTGCGCTACTGCTAGTGAGGCAATACACTGCTTAACTAACTTTGAACTAACAATTCGCGAGCTCAAGGCTGTCGCTGTAGATGCATGTCTCTCTAAAAAAACCGCACTTCGGAGACGTACATCTAGTGCTATCTTGATGGCCACCAATTAAAAGACATTACAGTTGTGTGGCAGTCTGAAACAAAAGTTGATTGAAAACTTACCAACCTACCTCCTTGAACTTTAATCTATCCATGAAAAATCTCACCGCATTTCTTCTGCAGCGACTCCGCCCCCACCCATATATCTCTCAGAGGTATGAGGTAGGAGAAGATGCCGCTAGGTAAGTACCGTAGCGCAGGGAGTCAAGTTATCAGGGATGCAGTCGAAGTGTGATGGATTTCAGGATGTCTTTCTCTGGAACTCTTGATGTGTTCAGTTTCTCAGATTCTAATAGCAACCTCCGCAGCAATGCATCGACCGGCTGTGTGCACTGGTGAAATATGTAGAAAGGCATAAAGTTCCATCTTTGGCGTTGTACTCAGTGCACAGCTGATGCCAATAAGTACCACTTGTTGAACGCGTTCAAACTATTAAACGAATATTCCTTTACCGAGCACACTCCACCAGACAAATACACTATAGCACAGTATTGGCTTAACTGCAAGTTTCGTAAAGCCAAGGCATAACTTTTGGTGAGCCCAGCTTTCAGAAAATAAAAGAAGAAGAAGAAAAGAAAGAAAAAATTTTCTATCATAAACCGATACCGCTCTCCATTTAATTTCAATAAAAAAAATTAATAAACGAAAAAGTTATTAAACTTTTACACCCCTTGGTTTCTTTTGGCCCACCGTGTACATTTATGTGATAAGTTTTCTCAGAAAATGCAAAAAAAAAACCTGACTACCCTTTATTAAGATAGTTCACAGATCGCACTTTAAGTAGTTTTCTTGGTTATAAGTAAACTGGCTTAACCGATTTTCACAGTAAATAAAGAAGTTTTCAAAAGACTACCTTTTAGCAAGTTTGCTTAAAATATTAGTTTACTGAGATTCATTTACCTCTTTGAGATCGGGGCCACACACGCGTTTTATAAATTTGCAGCCACAGAGGTGTCTCTCTGCCACGATACCTTGCACCAAATAATGATTTGCTATCATAGTTGAAGCTTAGTTATAGCTCTTTAGATGGTTTTGCTTAACGGCACTTTGTTGGCGTGGCTACGGAGCTATTCTGCCCACCTGCAATACCAACTCCCTTGAGTATCAAGCTACATGCTGAAATTGTACACACGTTCTTTTGTCACCAAGAAGCTGTTCATTTCACGGAACCACCGAGTCAATCCAACTCAATGGCAAAACATTTTTATTTATTACATATGTATATATAAATATTAAGAGTCGCACTATTTCCCAAGTTAATTTGTTTTTTCTGACACCCCATGAAGTCTCAGGTTTTGTTATTAATCAAGTGTTACTGTGTTCATACGGTACACCGTGTCGTATGAGCAACACAAAATTTATAAGGACATACTCAGTACATTTGAAGAAAATCTTTAACAGCATATAACTTTTAAAGGAATACTTTTATGCAAACAAAACAACGTTTCCTTAAAGCGGAAAATTTTGTAATATATATGTAAATAGTATATAATTTTTTGGGTAAGTTTGAGTTAAGAAAATGACTACAAAATATCAAAAATCGCACGTTAAATATATGAGCAGAGAAAAATGATATAGACACGGTATAAATTTAAATAAAGTGCTCATTTACCTTGAATAATTTTTAAAGCGAAAACTGAAAATTCAGAGAACGCAAAAAACAGTCGACTTTCGAAATAACGAACACCCTAATATATATGATGTACATATACACATTCTTTCGGAATTCTAATCTTCGCACTTAGGGTTAAATGGAAACTCCAACAGCTGGACATGTGGAGGTCAATTACCGGTATAAGCTTAAATCGCCAACATGCATACAAAAAAACATTACAAACATTCACATATGCTTCCCATATGCATGTTCGGACAGTTAAAATGCGCTGCTTTATGCCGGGGCGCGCAAGTCTGCTGCAATATGTGTGCACGGCACATGTGTAAATCAAACCGGATATGCATATCATACGAACACACATATGTGTAAATTCTACCTCTCAAAAATACATAACCACACATACATACATGCATCCCATACATATATTCCAGATGTGCAAACAAAGTAGTGTTGATCCGCTTAAAGCTGCGCCGTGCCAACGCACTCAAAGGCCAGCTGGTCGAATCGGATGTGTTGCGGGTGCTCGGGTGTATCCACCGCGAATCTTAAGCACGCTAATTCATCATATTCATGAGCACCATTTGGCCCTGAGTGGCGTCCAACAGCGTCCAATGGCGTCCCTGCAGTTCGGTCAGCAACAGCGTTGGCATTTTCGCACATCCTCTCGTTTCAATTTTTTCGGCAGTGCTACCAGTTTGCTTTCTTCTTCCTTTTAGCTATGTTGCTAACAGATTTATTTTGTTTGGGCGAAAGTTTTCCCATCGTTTGCACACTTTTTGTAGCTGCCAAGTTTCGTTGCTCTTTTGCCGACTTTTTCCCCGGTAGTTTTTTGAGTTGGTAAAGTTTGCATTCCAACGAGGCGTATTAGCATCATAATGGGAGCGCGTGTCTTGCCGCTAAGTGTCGAGGGCAACGTGTTTACTTTCCCACTTAATGGCTTCGCTGCACACCAACAATCCTTTTAGGGCTGCTTTCGTTGGCCGTTTTACTTATTTAATCCGCGATTTTATTTCTCTTAGCAGCTTTCCATTTCAATTTTTATACATTATCTTTCGTTTTTTATTTTTCTCGTTTTGTCACTCTAAGGCTCATTGAACTAAGTGCTTCCGCTTGTGTTCCTCAAACCACCAGCGTTTAGAGTTTTATATGTACATAAGATTACCATTTCTCCGCGAACTGGACGTAAAATCGTTTGAGGGAAGGAATAAAAAAGTTGTATTCGGAGATCTGTTGTTTAAGAATAAGTCTAAGCCAAAAAAATAAGTCCAAGCCGAACAAATTTTTGCTATCAGACAACTCAAACTCAAGTCCTTGTATGTAACACTTTTTTATTTGCCATGGAATCGTCACGAAATTTCACCAATAATATTATGTAAGGCTCCGCTGCAATCTCCGAAAAAATTGTTCAGATCGGACTGCTATAGTATAGTTGTTTCCTCAGATCTTACCATTCCGACGGCAAGACACTTCTAAGCACACAATTTGCTGCTTTGATGGCACTTTTTCCCTTCTAGCACGCTCTGTCTTCAACTCTCATTATTCACACTGCATACATATGTATGTATGTGTCTAAATAACGGCAGTTGCTATAATTTTGCTGGCTCAGCAATAAAACTTGATGGATGACCGACAGAATGCACCACACGACACCAGCATCACCTCGATTGCCCAGTAGCACGACGACGAGCATTACATATTAGCTTTGACACCAGCAGTTGCATTTCGCCGCATCCATACGCCAACCGATTGAAGTGTGAACCGTGAAGGCGCGCTTCAGACGACCAGCATGCATAGAACCAAACATCAGCACAACGAATGCGAATTCTGCCCTCGTCATTATGGGAGAGCGGTGCAGCGCCTAATTGCTGTCTTTGGGCGTGCACTATCGTTATTCATCTTGCCTCCAGCTAAATTGGCAAGCCCATTGCCATTGCCGCACTCCAAAGTTTATCCAAATATCGTACATCACTATGAGGCAAATAAACATAAATTCGAAATTGAATTTAAGATATGTCTTCAGTTATTAGCCGTGCATTGCGAACAGGCGATAGCTATTATAATGCATTTCAGCACATTAAATACCATCAAAACTCATGGAGGGTTCAGGCTTACGAGTGGCCTTAGACCGGCGACAGTGCACGCGACTCTCAGTCGATCAGTGCAGACCGGAGTTGCAATCTTAGCATTGTTCTCTAATTATCTTATTTTAGGGTTACTATGTGGAAAAAATAGCAAGACTTTTTAATTTAAATTTCGCGCGAAAACCCATTCGTCGAAATATTTTTTTCTAGGTTGGTACGACCGTCAGTAACAACGGTGTTAAATGTCACATCAAAATAATTAATACTGTTTAGTATATGATTGTCTTTCTGAAGTGCATAAAGTGCATCCGGCAATTTTTAAGATGAGTGAAATTATTGCCGAAACGTTCAAAATGTTTCCAAAAGGTCTTCGATGATAATTTTTTTGTTTTTGATTGGTACAAGTTAATGAAAGAAGGTCAAAGACCTGTTGATGACAAAGCAATTGGTGCTTGCGAATCGACGATTAACAGTCAGAGATCTTATTGGCGTCGTTAGAATATCTATAGAATTTATAAATAATGTATATAGAAGGGTCAGTGACAACCATTTTGGAAGACCATTTGGGCCTAAGAAAGGTGATAGCGCTATTGGTTCCAAAATCACTCATTTTTTTTAAAGAATGGCGATGCGTCGTCGTCGTCAGTAAAGCAATACTTTCCAACTATCGGGATGTCATGAAACGTACTATTACTGGCGATGAGACTTGGGTCTACGCTTACGACCCGGATACAGAAAATCAATCCACCAAATATCGCATCGTGAGCCGAAGATGAAAACATAATGTCAAATCAGGCCAAAAATCGATGATATGTAATAAAATTTTCCGATTATTGAGGTGTGGTGCACTCCAAATCCTTTCCGACGGGCCTAACTATCAACAAGGAAAACTATTTTCTTAAAAAGAGGCTGGAATTATGGTCCGACAACTTTTAGTTTTTGCCCCACAATATTTTACCGTCGCATACTGATTAATTTTTCGTGAGTTTTTCGCCAAATTTTCAAACAATATCGTACCACAAACACCGTATTCACCTGATTTGGCTCCTTGTGACTTCTGGCTATTCAGTAAACTCAAACGACGGCTCCGATGAAATCATTTTGAGTCAGTTGAAGACATTCATGTTTGTCTCAGTGTGACCCACCGAAAAATCACTTATTTTTTTAAATGTTGAACTTAACTAATCGGTCCGTTTTTTTTTATAAATAAAAATATTCATAATGAATATAAATTGATTTTTTTATGTTTATTTATTGGGTGTATAATATTTGTATAAAAGTTGTATAAATTGTTGACATAACATCTAAAAACAAGGTACCGTACGTATCTTCAAAACTCTTCCTTTGAGAGTGGAAACCAACAACACTATTCTGAGAAAAACGCGAAAGCGGCAAATGGTTCGCTCCGTTCCCCACTGTTTTCCCTTTCTACAAGAAACGCTGTAGCGACCGTATTAATTTGAATTTCGATTTCAAAATTTGAAGGAATGTTTTTTACAGTGTATATTATTCGATAATGCAACAAAAGAAACGATTTTTCGAAAATTTTACGCCGAGACAATACCTTAAACGTGAATTGCCACGCTCATCAAAGGCTATTCCGGATATTGCCTTAAACTACTGTTTCGAGGATTCGAAAAAACGTTTGAGAGAACGATATACATTTGAAAATAAATTAAGAATTTTTAAAATTTTGAACAAACTCTTACTACTTTTTACTCACAGTAGTATGCCTTCAGAGTATTCAAGAGCATTAGCTCTACAATTTCCACAGATTGGTATGCACTTTCTTGAATAATTTATGGGTTTAAGTATTACTATTGAATTTGAACGCTTCATATGCAATAGTTACAAATTTCATTTCTTGTAAGTATTTCCGAAATTTTCACAGAAGTTCAATTCCATAATTACCCATAGACAAACAATTTTTATTGCGATTTTTGTATGACAAGAGACAAGATGCATAATGAGCTCGGACTCTTTAATGAATTTTGACATTTACTATTACATCGCCAAACATTTTCAGTTTATAAATTAAAATAATATAGCTTATATATGTTTGTACTTGAAGGTCAATTGAAAGCAGAAAGGCACTAAACAACCGCAAACTAATTTAGATTAGTTAAATTGCACCGAAAAGTGTATTGTGGCTTATCCACATTCCACTAGACAAATGACATGAATAAAGTCAAAAGCCCAGTGCGAAAAGCTGACTGTCATGAAGATAAAATATACCCGTTCTGTACATTACTACTATTTATGTGATTAAATTTGTTATAGGATTGTAAAATATTTATTATATCCACGAAGTAGTATTCACCATCCTGGTAAGCGCATTTGGCATAAAAAAAATTATTTCGGGCCAGCTACCGCCGCGGCTGGCTGGAATAAGTTCTGGCCGAGAAGCTCAATTTTCGATCCCTTCTTGCAGAAATTGTGAGGACATACATATATCAGAAATAACGCGCCGAATATTATCCTCCAAGGCGTCAATCGTCTCGAGATTATCTACGTAGATAAGGGACTACAAATAACTAAACAAAATATAATCCAGTGGTGTGAAATCGCATAATCTTGGAGGCCAGGCCACAGACCCATGACGTTAGATAAAACTCGCTCACCAGTTTCCTTCAATAATTTGATTGTCCTCCAGCAGGCAGGAGGTAGAGTTTGTCCGCGGTCAGATTTGCCTGTCGTAAGAGGTGACTAAAATCTAATAAGCACTATGTTTGTTATTTGGCTTGCCTCGAAAATTCCGCTAGTCTTGTTAGAAAAAGTGCTATAATACTCAGCTTGAACTGATATAGACTTTAAATGATATTCCGTCTAATGAAAAGACATATGAAGTTCAGGCGACGAATGCCACCAGTCATTGAGTTTGATGAAGCTTAACTGATAGTAGCTAAATAAGGTCTGACCGACGACTTACTTGTACATATGTATATCTGGTTTCTTGGAGTTCGCTCAAATCTGCTCATTGGGTTTGGCCTCGTGGCAGGTAGAATTGCAAATTCAGTTCAGTCAGAATCGCACTGCAGCGGGGTGACGAACCCTCAGCACGACAGAGGTTTTAGGTAGGCCTAGAATTTGACCAAGGTGGAAAAGGTGTCCCAATTGGGACCAAATAATACTTGCAAAAAACACCTTTAAGCACTGTGAGGTAAGGTCGTTGTCGGCAGGTCATGTAAAAGCACAACGACTGTTGTTCCTTGATTATATCATATGGTGGTTCACATCAACATCTTCCGATTTAGACACGAAAAAGTCATTACTCATAGCTCCCTAGCATTCCGCATTGTTTGTAACATTTTAGATGGTTTAATTTTTGACGAAATCTGAACTAATGATGTCCTCTGCCCACATAACACACCAAACCGTGGCTTTTGAGGATGTAAAGGCGCTTGACCATCATTCGATGTCAAGACTTGCACGACTTAGATTTTGTAAGCCCTCGAACCAAGATTATATCTCAAAATATACCATAAAGTGTATGTACGCAGCTCCAATTATGTGAGGGCGGATGAACTTATTCGGGTCACAGCAGCAATAACGTCTTCGGTGTGCACTATACGGCGACTCTGAGCATATCCATTATCTTCTAGAGCAAACTTGGAGCAAAAAAAATCCATGTTTTCTCGAATTACCGACCCTGTCGGGGCGATTATATCAACCTAATATTGAACGCCACGCGATGCGTCACACGCACCATTATTTGGTAATAAATTTGCAAACGTTGTACTCGAGTCCGTACATTGTGAAATGTCAAACAAAATTGAGTATAAATTAAGTAACAGCTGTCAAAAAACCAGCAACGAAAAAAGAATTACCACACGTCTAAAAAACCCGTTAGCAGATTCGTTTTCCTAATGAGGCAAGGTAGGAAGAATTCAGACTGGACAACTTAACTTCGGAAAACGTGAAATAGCTGACAACTACTGAATTATTTTTTAGCACAGACTTTCCTGAAGGGTTTTGCCGTAAGTATCTACTTTTTGCCCCAAACCGCAATTTATTTCAGCTTCGTATTAAACGTGATTGGTGCTTGTTTATTTCGGGTGATTTAAAACTAAGCGGAGACAATTCGCAATTAATCGATAAATACGGGGCAAATTTTTTACTAAGCCACACTAACAAACCTACACAGCCACACAAATGAGAACGCCAATTAAAGTATCAAGAAACAAGTGGTCACCCACTACACCCAGCTACCTCAGTATTGAACAAGACTTGAATTTAATATTTTTCCTTAGTGCACTTGGCTTACACATTTATTTCCCCCGCTTTTGCAACTATTTGTAGATATTTATATACCCCAATAGGCATCCTCCACTACAAACCCACATGTGCCAGTTCCAATAAACATTTATTTATATTTTAAACTGAAACTGTAATTAACTGTACGTCGTAGCTTCCAAAAGTAATTGCGCTAGTACTTGTAATCTGGTCACACTGTAGCTTTTCCTTGTAGCCAAACTTAGGCACCGTTAACTAATTTCCTTACACCACTGTCTTAATTGGACTACGAACAAGAACTTTCTTGCATCGGCATATAAATTCTTCTACTTCCGCTGTCCAAGCCTAACTTTCCCAGTTTGTGTGATAAGCTTTGTCAGCAAATTGGAGCCAATTTCTCTAGTTATTTTCGGCTTTCAATAGAAGAGGCGACTAACTCCGGTGTTTTTTACAGGACTACGTGACGGTTTACGATGGCTACACAACACGTGACCCGGTCGTGTTGAAGTTTTGCGGCGGCGGACAAGCAGTGCCGGCAGCCGTGTCCAGCGGACCAGAGTTATTGGTGGAATTTACAACTTCACCTTTTGGTACATTCACAGGCACATCGTCACAAGTGTTGCCGCTCTACGGCTTTCAATTAGACGTATGGATTATTAAATTAGTCAATTGAATAACTTATACAACAAAATTGATTTCAGGTTGAAGTGATTTTCGTAGATGTCATGAGTCCCACGTATTCGAAGAACAAAAAACCGTGTGAGTTTTGGATACGCGGTGCTGGACGTGGCATACTGGAAAGCCCCAAACATTCATTGGCGCCGAATACCACTTGCCTATATCATTTACAAGGCATGGGTGTGTTTAAAACTTTCGATCATCTGAGTTTGTCGCGCCGCACAAGTGCACAAGGTATGAACCAACCGCTCTCACGTTTCAAGGTGTGGATCTCGATGATGAAATTCAACTTAGACCCGGAATTCGGACAGATGGATGAGACATCAGTAGGCGCGATTGGTGTGCTGCAAACACATGAGGATTGTAGTGGCATGCTGCGCATCTGGGACGGCGCTCTACGGGAGCCGCCGGCATGCAAAGATCTCAACTGGTAAGCGGAAAACTATTTACATGCGTTTCAAGTTATCATAAATACTATTGTTTTGCAGTGCCAGCGACGCACCTGCACATCCGTTAGTCTCACATTACAGTCACAACTCGACAAACGTTATTGCGCGTTATTGCCGTGGAACGGTACCACGCACCTGTGATCGTTCGAATATCAACGAGACCTATGCGCGACCATGCACGATATCCGAAAGTTATGTGTCAAGCAGCGATAGCATAACACTGGAACTCAAGAACACAGAGTCAACGGTATTGCGGTAAGTGTCAGCTATATGGCAGCGGGCTCCTCTACCGTATGCAGAAGTCTAAGTCGTTTCATTTACTTTTAGTCCACTGGAATTCAAATTGAAGTACGAATTCATCGATCTGCACCAAGACGGTCTGCCGCTTGCTGGCGGCGAGAACGATTGTAATCGCAAGTTCGTTAGCAGTCTTATGGATCGGAAAGACCCGGCAATCTTTCGCAGCGTGCGCAATATATTTCTCTTCGGGCGTGGCGGCACACGAAACTTGAAGTGCATTTACAAGTTTGAAGGTCAACGAGGTGAGCGTATACGCATTAAATTACGAAAAGTTACTACACTAAATAGGCCCTGCATGTCGCGGGTGGACGAGGACATAAATCGCTCCTTCTGTTACGGCGATACTAATGCACGCATTGAGGTGAGTCCATCGCAAAGTTAATGAAAACAGTTAAATTACTGTGGAATCATGTTTTTAGAAAGATATTAACTTTTTCAAGCGAAAGACCTGTGCTTTCTTAACATGTAATACCAATTTTCCAGATTTTTGAACGTCCTTATCACGACTCGATTTTGTTGCCGCGCGGTTGTCTATGCAATTCGTCGAACTCGTCACATCTACCTGTTGAATACACCTCAACCAGTCGGGATCTCGAAGTTCACTTTACTGCAATAAATATGACTACACTTGACGATCCGGACGCCATCAACTTCGAGGGCATGTTTGAATTCATCAAAGGACCAGCAAGCTGCAAAGACGGCCGACGCAAGTTCGGCCCAAGCGGCACTATCCACATGACATTCGGTGATGTGAGTGTGCTTTATCTCGGACTAATAAGACGATATTGTATTTTCATTATTTTCAATTCATTAGATGGAATGCCGCACGCGACCTTGGCTAATAGAACCATCCAATGGTAACAAATTTTTATATGTGCGTCTGAAATCAATATTCTTGCGTAAATACAATCCGAAGAAAGCATTGAATACAACCGTGGTGGGTACCAGTTCTTATCGTTGCGAAACGAAGGCGCGAGTTGTGCTTACAACTTCTGAAGGTAAGCCTAAAAATAATGTAAAACGAGTAGCATGGACCACCTAAACTTGTTTTTTCGTAACTATGAAATGCATTTTTTTTAGGTTTGACAATAACCGCGTGTCCACTGTCGCCAGATTCAAAGGCCTATGAGTTTGTGGAAATTTTCAGCGCTGGCTGGAATGAGCGCCCCATTTACTCAATTGCGAATCGCTCAAAGGCCATTAGTGTGGAGTATCTACGCCCTGAGAATGGCGATTTTACATTTAATTGGATGGAATTGGTTCCTAGACCAGTATTAAGTATTGCAGGTGAGCATAGCACTTACATATATATATTTGTATTGCCAGACAAAATTCTAATGTTTCTTCAACTCATGCAGAAGACTGTCAGTACAAGTGTTCCGAGCTCGGTGCTTGCGTCAATGCGAGCGTTTGGTGCGACGGCATTGTACACTGCCCTTCCGGAGACGATGAGACTTTCCTACAATGTTCGGCCATTATGAAACTGCCCACTGAGATATTGGCCACGTTGTGTCTCATCATTGTGCTGCTATGCTGTGCGTTTGCCGCCTTCGCATACAAGTGAGTGCCATCAGCCAGAACCCCGCTAAAGAGCAAGCAACAAAATCTCATTTAGACGTTTTGCTTTCCATTGCAGGAAAATCAAACGCAAATTTCGCGGATCATCGGTGCTGCAGACACGCCTCAAATCGTTGAGTTCTATGGACACTGCGGTACTGGAGGAGAAGGAGGTGATTTGCTGACAAAACGACAATTCTGTGCGATATGTTGAGATCGATCGTGTGACCACAGTCTGACCACTTTCGATTGCAACTTTAAAATTCGTGCAGAATTGTGCCCCGGAACTATTCAAAGTGTTGCCGAAAATGGCGGAGATACGAGTATTCGTTTAAAGGCGAAGCTACAAACAAACCACAAAACTAATACGAGTATGTGTGTACAACCCGATTCACCTGTTTTTATGCATTTGAATTTTATTCGAAAATTTCGTATGTAAGTTTTTACCCATCAACTAACAGTACATATTACCATATTACACAACTCTAGCTCTCGTCTTAACGCAATGATCCAATGATCTCTGTAATGTTTTCAATACAAGAAAATGCAAAAATATACTTTTTTACTACTCATTTTAAGCCGAAAATTAAGACAAGAATCAAACCCAGCAAATTTTTTATATAAATACGTGCATGTGTGTGTGTACAATGTGTAATCCTAGTCTAGCTATGTAAAGATGTACTGCAAATCACATTTATGAATGTATGTTTGTAGGCACACACGACTCTAAATGAAGCTTTAATCATAAAAATTATGTTAATGCGATCAGCAAACTTATATACTTAATCCGTGTAATAATCTTCTTGATTTTCAAACTGAGTTAACACTTATGTGAAGCAAGCTTTTGCCTTTACTAAGGTCGGGGTTGGACACAATAGTCCTTACGGTTGCACCGCACCCTCATCTATTTATCGTAAGGTTGAGTTTACATCCCTCTCATAGGAAAGGAGCGCTTCTGGCGAGTTCAATGAAAATCGGTAGTCGACTTTGTCAAAAACTAGCCCACTTTCTTTTGGTCTTTCTTATAGAACGTTTATTAAATTGCCAAGCAGTGATAACAATTTTCTTTCAGTTTTGATCAAAACCGTTTTGATCAATGAGCCAGATTCAGTTTTTTTTTCAAATACTAAATGATATTTCCATATACTCATGGTCATTTTGGAAAATTAGCCGGAAATATGAAAATAGTAAATAAAAAAATTGTACATGGATGGATTCAAAATATTTGTATACCCTGAACACATAATATACAGTTTGCCACGAAGCTTGTAACACCAAGTAAGGAACGCCGAAGATCCAATAAAATATATATGTAAAAGATCAGCATGACGAGCTGAGTCCATTAGCCATATCCGTATATTTTCATATACGCGAAGTATCGGTCTGAAATTTTTCTCATGACCTCCCAATAGCGCAGAGCTGTATTCAATGTAGAACTGAATTGTAGACGTCCCTCTTCCCTTATTCGGAGGCTCACGTCTTCAACCTGTTGATAAGGTAATATACCTGGAGCTTAGCCTTGATAGGAAGCTTTCATGGAGGACAAATATTGAGGAGAAATTAAAGAAGGCTATAGGCGAGCTATAGGGAAAAGTTGGAAAAACAAAACCAAAGGTTCCCGCTAACAGCGGAGTGGAAATGAGTCAGATATCCATTTAAGTAACGAGTTAGTTAAATTTTCATGCACTAAAAATTCTGATCAAACTTGATCAAAAGACTTTCATAATCTTATCTCTAATACTAAAGGAGTGATCGTAGGAGTTTTTGCTAAGTATTGTGCAATAGGTATTCTCCTCCATTACCAGACTGAAGCTGAAACATGTCGGCAGTCATATCTTCGGTGTACTAGGAGACGTAGCCAAAACTTACAATGACCGCCTCAACAAATTTGTGATTCGCTTAAAGCGCTTTGTCGATTTATGAGAGTCCCCACGCTACATTTTTATATGACTTCTAGGTACCGCAAAAAAAGATTTTTCAATAAGAGCGCTACAAAGATTTAGAATATCAATGAAATTCTTTATTCCAGTGAAAGTACATTCGATGCCATTATGTATGGAACTCGATTTCTTTTGCATGGGTACCAGGGACACTCTTGTAGAAGTCCAGACGCTTGACGTAGCCCCACAGAAAATATTCTAACGGTGTCAAATCGCACGACCAACATAACATGTTCACCAAATTTTGTCCTGTTGGAAGCACATATTGTCCAAGTCCATATGATCCAATTCGGCCAAAAAATATTCTATTACCATTGAGCGGTAGCGATTCCCAATCACAGTAACGTCTCGGTCTTGATCATCACGGAAGAAGTTCGGCTAAATGACGCCGCCGGCCCATAAACTGCACCAAACCGCAATTTTGTCAAGATGCAATGGTGATTCATGGAGTACTTGTGGACTGTTGCCTGACCAATAATGCATATTTTGTTTATTGACGAAGTCATTCAGCCAGAAATTAGCCTCATCGTGGAAAATAATTTTCGATGAAAATCCGGATACTTTTCAAGTAGTTGCTCAGCCAATTGACGAACATACGACAGTTCTGGTGGTAAAGCGGCTTCAATTCTTACTTCAATTTGATTTTGTAAGGATCAAGATCAAGATCTTTTCGCAAAATTCGCCAAGACGACGTCACAGAGATGCCCAAAGCTTGCGAATGTCGTGTAGGAGACTGATTTGGGTCTTCCGCAATTGATGCGCTAGCGGCAGCAATATTCTCGACACTACGGGCACTTCTTTGTCTCACGGAAACATTTGCCTGTACCTGTGGATTCAAATTTTTCAACTAGACGGTCAATTGTTGATCTGACAGGATGATTATGACGACCATAAATTGAACGTAGCCCTTTTAAAATTAAGGCCACTGACTCTGAATTTTGGTAGTAAATTTTAATAATTTCGACTCGTTGTTGGATTGTATATCTTTCCATGGTGAAATGGCAAACCTTACTGAAGAGAAATGTCAAAATAACGAGACAAGTATGGAGCCGTTTGCTGTGCCTATCGGTCTACTTTTATAACGTCCCTATTGAAAAACCCGTTACAAACTGAACGATAGGAATCAAGTGCTTGTATGGAATACTTTTTCGTCTGACGAGATATCTTGACGAAATCTTTCATAGCTTATTGGCTTAGATCTTGTTGTAATCTCGTAAAAGTTATTAGGATTGGATCACCATAACATAATGCTGCCATACAAACTGATCGATCGGTATCAAGTGCTTGGTTTTAGTAAAGCCTATGGAAAGTGGTTTTTCGTGAATCATGCTTTTAACAGTTTTGGATTATTGCCGCTAACGCGTTGCTATACCTCGACCCACCTCAGCTAACCCAACTCTATGTAAATTCACATGATAAACATTCTTAATTTAACTAGTACTACAATACTAATTCCAAGCTAATCTTTCAAGGCTCATCTTCCGATAATAAATTTGCATACCTTTCTGAAGCAAGTTAAGTATGTAACTCTTGTTCTGAACAGTATCCGTATGAAGATGTGGCGAATCCACGGGTGTCAAACCCCACCAAAATCGAAGATTTTAATTAAAATTCAGAAGAATTTATGAAGTAGCAACAATATTGAAAATATGTTGGTAGAAAAAATTCCCCCCGGCAATAAATGCTGAATTTTCCTCAGAAAGGAGAATTAAATAAGTTCATATAATTTAGCTGAATAAAAAAAAATCCGAACTATACAAATCATACCTACATACACATATTAATATTAAGTAGTGATAACTAACCTCCGGACTTCGAAAATGTATCGCTAACCCATTGTGAGGTCACATAAGTTTTAGGAACTCGTAAATAATCCCAGCATTTATTATGCGACGCACAACATAAACAATTAATTAGAAATGTTAGTAACAAAATCAGAGAAATAGTAATAAATATAATAAACAAAAACCAAATAAACAGATACGATTGCCCTGGTGCTAAAAACAAAAACAAAAACAAGAAAACAAACTAATAAAATAGAATTAAATTGTAAGCATTACATAATACTGAAGATATGAAACCGTTATTTGCGTTATGCAATTTGAAAGTGCAAAAAGAAAAGTTTTGCAAGCAAAAATAGGCAATAAATGTTTCTTCGCAAAGAGAAGAAAATTTTCAAATGAACGAGTCAAGCAAATGAGGTTTAAATAAAGGCAGTCATGTCTCCAGAGCTCGAATATTTTAATAATCTATGTATGTTTGTATGTATGGCAGTGTGCTGCAATAGCAACAACTCTGGCTGGTTGAATTTGCAAAGCATATAGGCCAAGTTCTTGAGAATTACTATATAAACGTAGACGTGAGTGATGTGTGTGCAGCCTGTGAAAAGACTTTTAATTGTTGTTCTAGTGTTAAGAATTATGAACTAAAACCAAAAAATACTTGTATTTATATATTTAGAAACTATGAGTATAATTTTTTAATATGAATCACGCATTGTAGCGCCTCTAAGTTATACAAGAAGTCACGAAATCACGTCATACTGAGTAGCAGACCATATACATAACTACATATACGAGTACATACTGCAGAGATACGCCGAAGACGCATGTTTTTCGAAAAAATTTCAGCGAATAAAAGACCATAAACGCATAACTGCCAAATCAATTTTTGTTGTACAGAATTGTTTTAGCTTTTTTTGAAATTTTTGATAAACTGCCATGATCGTTAAAAACAAGTAACAATAGCTGTTCTTAAGTTCGAATTTTAACCTTTTCTTTATTAATATTACACCGATGGAGTTGCATATCGACATCAAAACTTATAATTGAATATAAATGGAGTAAAACTATTTAATTAAGAACAGTGTCGCGACGAATAACTGTTACACAAGTTTTGATAAAAATCAGAGACACCATTTAAGACTTTGAAAAACAAAAATTTTAAAATAATTTTCCCACATATTTTTTTAGGTTTTAATCATTAATTTCTTGTTTTTTTTTTTTTGCCGGCCGTAAACGCTTGGGAAGGCAACGCAAGCAGCCCGCATGACCTCGTCGCGTATTTCTTTCCATATTTTCTTTAACCGTCTCTTAAAGGAGCCTGATTTAGAAGCTTAAAACAATCGATTTTTTTTTGCTTAAATCTCTTTAAAAATTAATCTAAGAATATGTCCCCAAAGTTTTAGAGGGGAATTTGAAATATTTTCAAAGCTAGAAGAAAAATAGTGACCGAGCGTCTAGCAGATATAGGAGCAATTGGGAAGAAAGCGAAAGCTTTGCGATTTTTCTTAATTGGCGGGCAGGATAGAAAAAAAACTAAACTTCGTATGGAATTTGGGCAAAGTTTGAACTATCATTAAATTATCTCCTATTTCTACTAAAAAAACTAAAAAAGTCAAGTTTGAACATATTTTTAAACAACATAAAATAAAATTTTTTTGGTCAAAAACCACTTTTTTCAATTTTTAACATTTTTTTTTTAAATTTTACATTTTTTCGGAATTTTTTTAGTTTAACTAGAAGATAAATTATTAAAAAATATGAATCTCTTTGAATTTTTTGTTCCCGATAGAAATTGCGACCTGCATCCAGCCCGCCGTTCGACAAATGCACATCCGAGATGCATCGGGCAAATGCTTCCCAAAGACAGAATATCAAAGATTTCGTGTCCAAAAAATTTGTGAATGATGTTTAAATATATAACTTTAAACCCAAGAAATTTTGCTTTTATCACTTATTTCTTTCCTTCCCAAAGAAATCCTCAAAAAATCGATTTTTTTAAGCCTCTGAAGCAGGCTCCCCTCTTAAACTCGTCTATCGGGAAGTGTTTTATGTTCGAAAAAAACATTCTTTAACATTTATTTTTTAAAGTTTATCTCTTTCAACTGTTGGCCGCGTCTCAGATGGTCCATCCATTGAGTTCAATTTTCGATGATTCATTCGAGCACATCGACTGGTAACTGGCCAATGACACGTATGATGTTTTGCTTCAAAGCCTGAGTCGATGCGGGATCGTGCGCATAGACTTTAGACAAATCCAAAGACTTATTATATATCCTCACAGGAAAAAGTCTAACGGTATGATATCACATGATCTTGGTGGCCAATCGACCGCCCCAAAACGTGAAATTATCTGCACACCGAAGTATTCTCTCAATAAATCCATTGATTGATGTGATGTGTGGGAAGTGGCCCCACAGTGTTGTAACCAAACATCGCCGAGATCACAAGCTTTAATATCAGGCATCAAATAGTCGGTTATCATGGCGCCATAACGCATAATTTTTAAAGAAATATGAACCGCCGATTCCCCCGGTCCACAAATCGTACCAAAACGTTGTTTTTTCTGGATGAAATGGCAGCTCTTGAAGCTCTTCAGGTTGTTCTTCGTCCCAAATGCGGAAATTTTGTCTTGTTTGCATACCCATTGAGCCAGAATGGGTCTCATAGCTGAACAAAATTTGACTCGAAAACGTGGGATCATCTTTTCAAGAACGGCTTCAGTTCTTGCACCAGCTGTAATAAGCACACTTTCAATTTAAGATCTCGACGTTAAATTGCGCCAATTCATTCCATACGTCAGTCAGAATTGCTGCGAACGGCGCCGAATCAACTCTCCACGTTCTTCGTATACACTCAACAATGTTTTCTTCACTGTGTGCTGGACGTGGTCTTTTCGGTCTCACGCGGGATCTGTCAAAAAAAGGCTATTGAAAAAAAATACCTCTACTAGGATCACCCCTTATAACTATGTGGCATGGGCAACATATGCTTTGTTAAAACATCCTATAAATAGTTTTCAGCGCTTATTGTAATTTTTTTTAAAGGAGGGACAGCTTGCCTTTTTCAAAATACAGTAATTCAATGTCAAGAAACCTTGAAAACCTCTTGCACATTAAACCGAAATATTTTAATACTTAACCTTATCCTTAGTTGTTTCCATAAAGCTTTAATATCGCACAGGTACAGGGGTTAGATGTGGTCAGAGACATGAAAAAATTATTTTGTTTTAAGTAAAAAGAGCATCATAAATTATGGTTTTTAAAGCAATTTGCTTCTTGCATTAATCGCTGTAAATTCAAAAATAATACGTTTATTAATAGATATTTTAAAAAGCTTCTGTGTTTTTTGTTTTTTGGAGCTAATTATTTATAAAAAATTGTAATTAAAAAACCTTAGATCAGGCAATAGTTTTTCATATTTTCTAAAATTTATATAAATTCCATTAAAATGGTATACCGATCAGTTTTCGAGTTTAGTTTTGAGTTTTGTAAAGCTTTCAGCTATCTGCTCTTGAAGGCCCTTTGCTAATCATCGAATAACTCGAAAAGTATTCATCGGATTTATTTAAAATTTTCAGAGTTTATTTTTAAGGCATTACACTTTAAGAAAATGAAAACGATCGATTTTTGAAAATTCTACTCTTAACCCTGCAATGTATTTACAGTTGCTTATAATATATGCACCATTATAGTTATTTTCATTGAATTAAAATTGAATTAAAACTATTAGCAAATATACAGTTGCCGTTTATTACCGTTATTGGTTGAGGATATACACTCCTTGGAAGTAAGCTTTTTTCAGCATTGATCTCATTTCTAGTATAGCGACTACAAAGGATTTAAAATATCAATTAAATGCAAAAATTAGGTTAAAATACCGGTTTGGAAATTGTGTTTCTTTATTTTAATTTTTTTTGTTTTTGTTTTTTATTAATTACGATTATCTGCATTACTATGTACATAATTTATACTGTTTTTATTATATTTATAATTTACTCCAATACTATTAAAAAATCTGAAAGATTTATAGTAAATGTAAACACTGCCTAAAGGTAATAAAAATCATAGCTTAAGTTGGGTGTTTTATGAAAAATTGTGAATGTCAAATAAATAAGCATAACTTTGTTAAGATATCAATTTACTATAGTTGGAGGCGTGAAAGAGTTTTCCTGTTAGATAATATGTTGAAGTATGTTAGCAAAATAAGTAGCAAATTTATATGCATATTTGAGTTGTAGCATTGGAGTTTATTTCTTCTTAAACTAAAATTAGACTTAAACGCATACATAATTACATATTGCATGCATACATAATTACATGAAATTTTAATCAAATACAAACATACGCAGACAATAAAATCACAAATTAAATACATATTTACGTTACTCTGTGAACTATTTTGAGGATAAGCGAATAAAATATTTTACTAAGCAAAACGCGATCTAAGAAAATACTTCAGATCAATACTGCATAAGAAATATATTTATTCTTAATGCTATTTATGAAATGGATAAAGGAATGAGATCAACTATGAATTTATTTTTTAGCAAAGTGTGATGGTGTCAATGTAGTAGTCATGGACATAAATCTCAACCTAAAGGAGAAATCACCTACATATACTGCTCAAAGTATATACATACTTACATATATATTTAATAACTGTAAGTCTACATATATAACACGATCATAAAATACAGCATTATTTATTAGAAAAAAAAAAAAACAAAATTAACATGAGGGCAACAAATAGTGCGAATAAAAGGAAATAAAGATATACGAAATGAACAAAACAACAAATCAAGCGTTCAATATGAAAATTATGTATTGCGCGTACTTGAAAACGCAGCAGAAAATTTAGTTGATTAAGAAATAATTCATTGTAATTAAAATATAAAACATAAACAAAAACGTTAAATCCAAATTTTAAACTTACAATTTATTAAAAACAAAATACACTAAATTTGATCAGTAATTTGCGAAAATAATCAAACAAAAATAAAGTTCATATTTAAACATACGAATATTTAGCGAGATTTTTTCAAACTTAGTGCAGTAAATTACAAAACAAAAAATATTAAATAAAATTAATAATAATTATTCAGAAAGTTGAAATCATATCATAAGAAATGAAATAAATAAAGAAATGTTTATAAAGAAAAATTGCATTTGCATATGGTTTAATATCAGTTGTTTAAATAGGTGGGGAACTGTGTATCCTCCGAAGGTGCGGGTATGGTAACACCACCGGTATCTACAGCTGGCTCATGCGGCAGTGAGTCAATACTTTCAATTGGCAAGAAACAATCAGCAGACATCTGAAAAAGTTATGGAAAATAGGGTACATACATACATATACAACTATTGACAAAGGGAACCTCATTTTTGTTCCGTAATTTGTGTAGATTCTTCGAAGTGCCGGAGCGAGTCGCATCCATAGAGTCTGAAAGATGAGATATGATTTTAAACATCTATAGCAAAGGCCAAGCATGTTTAAGGTATATACTATACACCAGTCCAACGAAAACCAACCTTCATGATTAACAATTAAGCCTTTGAGATGATCACTTTTGTGCGCCTGCAAACGTTCTGAGCTGATGGTAACATAATTGCATAAGTCACACGCAATTTTTTTATATTCCTCTGAATGGTTCAAACGCATGTGTCGTTTATATGCGTTGGTTTGAATGCAGGTGAAGTCACAGTGTGCGCATTTTAATTTTTCCGCCTTCAATAATAAGAAATTTTATAATATCCATCTCTTGTTTACATGAAACTCAATTACCTTTTCATGACGTAGTTGATGCTTATATAACACGCTGGGATCTCGAGTCGAAAATTTGCAGACCTTACAATGTAGTGGCTTTTCGCCAGTGTGTTGGCGCATATGGATCTAAAGCAAAAATAATAAATGCGCATACTGGCACAGAAAAAATATTTATACATACAATCAAACTGGCCTTACGCGCCATTTTTTTGCCACACACATTGCAAATAAACGGTTTAATTTTATTATGCACGGCTTTTACGTGTTTTGAAAGTGTTTTACCATTTACAAATTTGCGACTACAGATTTCACAAGTCTTCTCAGCATAATACTTATTTTTATTGACCGGGGCTGCTTGAACCACATTCAAATCGCAATTCTTCAAGTCTTGCTGTAAACGCTTGCGCTGAACTGCGCGAAGAGAGCGTAGTACACGCATTCGCCACTTTTTGTGCGCCCGCATGTGACGCCAAACGAGCACTGTAAGTAAATGTATAAAAATATGCATATACAATTTTAATCGCAAAAGCAAATTCTTTACCGGACGCATGTGCTTTATACTCGCATTGTGGACATTGTAATAGATCCACATCTATTTGATGTGCTTTCCACAGATGTGCCGTGCAACGTCTCCAATTTGTCAGCTCTACACTACACTCATAGCATTTAAACTTTTGAGCCGCATTCGGGCAAGTGTGGCACTTGATATGCAATGCAAGTTTCGCTTCGTTTTCAAATTTGTAAGGGCAGGAATTTTTTACGGGGCATCTGAAATTTTAAGAAATTTAAAATGGTAGACCCATAATTTTGCACATTATTTACATATATGTATACCCCATAATCATTTTTGAACGGAGCACAATTCGAAAGTTTTTAAATGGCATTGGCCGTATTTCCACTTTCACACAATCCTCTTTTTGTGATTCGATTTGGAGGTTTCGCAATTCATCTGACTCCTCTACCCCAGCAGTCTGACAATCTTTATTAGTTAGTTCTACAGATTTTCCCTCTGTCGAAGGGCTTTCTGCAACTCTTAGTGTACATTTGTGGTATTCAATAAAATGGCCTCGTAAGTCCTCGATCAAAGTATATTGCCGAAAACAGATATTGCAAACATAGACAATCGAGGAATCCATACTTGCAACATTTGATCTCGTTCCTGCATAACCTGAATAGCAATCAATTCCGTCTACATTACTCATTCTCAAAAACTTTCATCAGCTTTAATTTTATTTTTATTATAAATTTATGTAGCTAATATACCAATACAATTATTGAAAGAGGAACAACAACAATAGAAATATTTACGAATGCCTCGTAAAGAGAGAACAATAAACAATAAACGAACAGTTTTTTCAATACTCTTTTCCATTCTTTCTTTATAGCAATTCACAATAAGCGCTGGTCGAAGTTCCGAAAACTTAAACTAATCAGACTAGAAAAACAGTTTCTGTTAATTTAGATATATCTGTTGTTGTTGTAATGCCCAAAAACCAAACGAAAGTAATTTCCAGGAATAGTGCCGAGTTGCCAGTCCTTGGCCGGATAAAAATCCGTGCCCGAATGCTAGAAACCGACTTTCGTGAGAACGGCTTGGAATTTAAATATTTCGTGGTGGCACCGACTTAATTAGAGTGAACTATTTTGGCAAAAAACCACAGAATTATCGCCGTTTATATGAAACTTACAATTACTAAATATATTATGATAACTTACTATCTAAAGACATAAAAATATCACTATTACGAATTTATATGAGAATTACATTAAATTAAATTATTATTAATTACTTTAAGTTGAAATTAATAAAAATTGCTGTTGAAATATTTTATATATCATGTGCACACATTTCGTAGGAATACCCCTCCTCATTCATTGCAGCATTGCCAACCCATAGTAATTCGACATAACAAAAAAATTAAATTACTTCAAATGTCAAATAAACATTTCAAACATCAACGTTTTCCTTAACATATTTGTCTCTTTCTAGCATTTGCTGATTTATTTTGACAAAATATAGCAAGCCAGACATTACTGTGGTTGCTGTCATTGGAAAAGCGAAAATTCAACCACCGAAAAGAACAAGGCAATAAGACACAAAGTAATTTTAAACTATTCGCAATTGGCAGATTATGAATTTTTAGTCAAATCATTCGTTTATATATTTGCTAAATCGTTACCTTAGTTATCGAATTCATAGCGATGGCCAGTGCATTGGAAAATTATGTTAACAATGTGCGGACAAAAAGCAGCGAAGGTGGGTTACAATGCACTTCTCGAGACGGTGCAAACCACACCGTTCAAAGGCGTAGCATTAGAAACCGGCAAAATAAGTTTATTACAGATGTTTTTCTAACTAGTTTTGCGCATTGATTGTAATGTCTTCAAACAGGAAATTTTCGCATTATGGTAGAGCAATTAAATGAATCTGTCGATATACTCTCACGTTATTGGGATTTGCTAGATAATGTCCTGGAGACACTAGATTTTCAACAACATTCGCTGGGAGTGCTGTATGTCTTGCTAGTCAAATTCAATGGCGCTGCGGTTTGTTTATGAATATTTGCATATTTTATAAGCTAATGCGAACGCTTTTCATTTGTAGAATGTGAATGCTGATCTACCACAATTGTTCACTCTATATAAAGATTTTATCAGTCAATGCAACGGCGAACAAGTGCGATATGCTACGTATACTTGTAAGTGCTGAAAGCTTAACTCTTATATTGAAACATTAATATATAATTACAAATCTTTTCTCATAAAAATATATATTATAGACTATGATCTATGTCACATGTTTACGAGCCTTATCGTTGATCATCCACACTGCATTCAGGGAATTAAAGTGGTTGCACAAGCCATCGAAAAGATACGTCTGTGTGACTCACAGCAAACCAGCATTCACTCTGATCTCTGCCAGCTGAGCTTGAAAGCGAAGTGTTTCAAAACCGCACTAAGCTTTCTAGATGTTGATATAACCACCATATCTACGGCATCTGAAATTCGAGGGCAAAGCTCGGCTGTGAGTAATACACAATAATAATTAAATTATAAATGAGTTCTATATGTATGTATATGGTATTTATCAAATCTAATTTCTCGATTACCCTTAGGATACCAATAATGATGCCAAATATTTTCTTCTCTACTATTACTATGGTGGTATGATATATACTGCTGTTAAAAACTTCGATCGGGCCTTGTATTTCTTTGAAGTGTGTATATCCACTCCTGCTGCGGCAATGTCACACATAATGTTAGAAGCTTATAAGAAATTCGTGCTGGTTTCACTAATTCTACACGGAAAGGTAGGTGCTGCCATTAATCAACTTCTTTTGTATCTTATATCTTTTGTACTTAAGGTTCTACCAATACCAAAATCGTCTGCGCCAGTGATTTCGCGGTTTATGAAGCCTCTCGCGCAGTCTTATCATGACTTGGCAACCGCTTACGCGACATCATCCAGCGACGAACTACGAATAATTATGAACAAATCTAGCGAAACCTTTATTCGGGATAAAAATATGGGTTTAGTAAAACAGGTATTAGCTAACAACTGCATACTTATGCATATTTAAATTATTAATTAAAATTTATTGCAGGTTGTAACTTCACTTTATAAGAAAAATATACGGCGGTTAACCAAAACGTTTTTGACGCTCTCCCTTTCGGATGTTGCTAGCAGAGCCCAGCTGGCCGATGCGGCCGAAGCGGAAAGATATATTTTCAATATGGTTGGTTTTTATACAATGAACATAGTAACGCAACTGCTTCGAACTGTTTTTGTGTTTTTTTTTTTTTTAAGATAAAATCTGGCGAAATTTACGCAACTATAAACAAAAAGGATGGCATGGTTGTTTTTAAAGATGATCCTGAAAAGTATAATTCTCCCGAAATGTTCCTTAAAATTCAGAAAGATATGGCACAAACGATGGACTTAATAAGGCAAATTAACAAAATGGAAGAGGACATTTTACTCAACCCAATGGTAAGATTGTGAACTAATATAATTGCCATAAATGAAATTAGTTGTTATAATTTGTGTCCTTGAACTATATTCATCTCACTTTTATTTTCAGTATGTCAAGAAAGCTTTAGGGAACCAGGAGGATGAACTAACGTCTCAGCATCCAAAATCATTTTCTGGGTAATTATGGCAACTGTTATTTAAAATTAGAATCAAATCTTAAAATCTACAATGATATTTTTAGTGATCCAACGGATTGATGATATATCAAAAGCAAATTTACTGCAACTGCAACTGCGCTTTTGTCAAACGAAAAAATGTCCGGAATCTACTTCATCTGCTTCGTGCTCAAATGCATTTCTTCTGTATTGAACAAAGAATTTGCCAGCAGCAAAACTTTGCCTATTAAGACCTATTAAAGAATTGTTTTTAAATTCACATTTTAAAGTGTATTATTATTTATAATTATTTTTTTTTATGGAAAGAAGAAAGGCAAAGGTACTTAATATATTTCATATATGTATGTACATATTCTCGCTTAACTGTAAAACAGATCTGGAAACTCTCGTGCGCGGAAAAACTGCCAAATTAGCAAACTTTAAATATTTACGCAAATGAACTTATTCCTGACTACAATTGACTTGCTTATAAAAAATTGTCACCTCGTCATGGTTCCAGAAAATCCGTAACTTCCTCCAAAAAGGCATTACAAGATACCAACGGCAACACCTGTGTGAAATGGCCCCAAACTTAGGAGAGACAGATGTTATTGTTGCAGTTGTAGTGACAACCCAAACCATGTTTTGGGGAAAGTGCAAAAATCAATTGTCATAAAGATTACTGGGGTACAGGAAACGGGCTGTTTCGACGGCCAAGGGCCAGAGAGAGAGGGGTGGGTGGGATTATCGGTGCATGCAAAAAGGAGGAGAGTTATTATCATGCAGAGACGCACGCAGATGGGTGGTGTTTCGACTTTAAAGACACCATTCACTAGAAAGGAGTCCTTGAATGTGTTGATGGCTCCGCTGTGAATGGCGTCAGTACTTGTCTGAAGTTTCTTGCGACCGAAATCACGTCAGTATAATTGTGTTAAATTCGTCAACGTATTGTAGTAATGTTCTCTTGATGTCCTTAGGAGGCTTTTGCTTTAATGATAACAACAAGAACTTCTCTGGCCGTTGCGTTGAGTGTTAAGCTATTCTAGAGCCCGCATAAAGGCCTAGTTTTAACAATTTATTCTGAAAATAGAAAAAAAGGCATCGAGCTTCTCAGTTTTATACCCTAAACAGAAAACTTCAGAAAACCAACAAATATACTTATACATATGACCGTTTCCACGACAGTCGGGTCTAAGTAACCGGACATTACTTTCGGAATGTTTTTTGCCGCTACAACAACAACAACTTATACAAATGATCAGTGTGATGAGCTGAGTCTACTTAGCTCACCTCACTATCTGCTGATTTGCTTCTTATTTTGTCGGAACCACGGATATCGGATCTATAAGATAAAATTGCCCTACAAAATGATCGAGCAAACCCAAGACCTTGTGTGGAAAACTTTTTTTGTTCACCTAATGATAAAAATTTCGGGCGAAATTTTAATATTCTTATATTGACTCGGATTTTATCTGGCCAACGGGAGTTATTTCGACGATCTAACCCTGTTTGAATCTGCAAGTTATAGGTTATGTTATAAACAATCGGCCGAAAGCACCAAAATTCAATTTTAGAGTATACTATATGAAAAGTTCTGACTAGTTTCAGATGGCATGCAAAGTAATATTTGTACAAAGTATTGTTCTGATAGTCTCATTCGAACCTGACTTACATATATTCCAATTTCGTGCATTTGCATAGCTTTTAATGATAACAGAGGATAACGTTTTCACCATTGTTGGTGGTTTAATAATTTTGTGACCAATTTTAAATACAGTTACTCCTCCATACTATGACTCCCTTCACCAAATTTCTATTTTGTAATCTTAAACTTAGTTATTTTTAAATTGTTTACAAACAGGTATCTGGAAATCAATTCGTCTCGCCATACTGATTATTTAGTATACATTGTAACAAAAAATTTCCCGGAAACGCAAAATATTTAATTATTCATCAATATTCATTTTATCGCTTTCAAATTAATCCCCACCGGATGTAATACATTTATACCAACGATTTTTCCAGTCTTCGAAACACTTTTCAAACGCACTTTTTGGGAAGGCTTTCAGCTCCTTCAGCGAATTTTATTTTACCGCTTCGATCGACTGAGAATGGGTTCCACACAGCGGCAATTTCAGTTTGGGGAACAAGAAAAAATCACACGGAGCGGAATCTGGTGAATACGGTGGTTTGAAAAAAATTCAGCTTTATCGAGATGAGTCGAGCAAGAACGCGTTTCATACCCAAAATATATACCAAAATCATTTGAACGGACTCGCGAGAGATGGCGAGCTCTCTTTCCATCTTTCCAACACTTGCCCAACAATTTTCCTTCACCTTTCTGAAATGTTCAACAGTTGAATAGACTGAATATCGTCCAGAACGAGGCATGTCTTCAACTATGTCTCGATTGTCTTTGAAGGCTTTATACCACTCCTAGGCTTGTGTTTTCGATAAAACTGAATCACCGTAAGACTTTAGCCAACTTAACAAAATACATTTTTGGAAGTATCATTTTCCGGAGAATTTAATTATAATTTCCGGGTGATTTTTTGTCACAATATATAATATATCCATACCTTTCTATTTGTTCCAGGCGTTACAAACCGTTAAACTATTAAATTAATAACGCTAAGAATTAAAAAAAAAAAATAGATCGAAAATGGTGAATCAATACCAGCATCAAATCTTACTGATGTAATTAAAAGGTTACAGTGACGGAAGAATAATTCTTAATGAGTAAACAGTAATGTAGAAATGGCGAATTATGGCATGATTGTATGAGGCTATATGTGAAAATAAATTTCCGTTAAGCATTCTCCTTCTTCTTTGGCACTACACGAAACTTCGTTAGTTGCCTCTATCCTTTGCGAAGTCAAGCCAGTTGTACCTCCCAAATGCAGACAGGTCGCTATGCACTTGCTTCCGTTATCCACCTATGGGTCTCGAGTCGAAGGAGCTTTTCACTGGAGTATCATCTGTCATGCGAACGCCATGATATAGACATCGCATTCGTTGATTTTTTTGCGCTTAACTACATACATACATATGTATATACATATCTCCGTATAGCTCATTCAGTTCGTGACTCCATCTTCTTCGATACTCATCGTTAACACGGACGTCTCCAAGGATCTCTCGAATGTTCCAAGTGTCTCATCTAGGGTGCTTATCGTCCATGTTTCTGCGCCGTTTAAAAGGACGGAAATAATGAGATTTCAAAGTAGAACCTGTTACCAAGGAGTTATTCCACGACTGATTTACAGGCTTAGATTATTGGTGGAATTTATGCTGGTTCCAAGATATACAAAGTCGTTAACTTTTTCAAAAGTTTGTCGCATCCAGGTGCTTTATCTTACTCTCGTTCACCACAACCTCTTTCGCTTCTTTTTTTGGCTTGAAAAATTTGCGCTGACGGCTCTGTTGGTAGGCCTACGATATCAATATCATCTCCTTTAGAGTAGATAATGCCACTACGGTTAAGATTAGCGGCTCGTATCACTCATTCCAACTATATTACAAAAAAACCCACAGGAGAGAATCACCCTGTCTAAAATCTCGTTTGATATCAAATTGCTCCTAGAAGTCTTTCCCGATTTAAACGAACGGTTGTGCTTAACGTCATTCGGCATAGCCGTCTGACTGTCACAAATATACTAATTTTAGTGATGGCGTCGAATAGACTGCTCCTATCAGTGCTGTCGAAAGCAGTTTTGAAATCGACAAAAAGATGATACGTGTCGATCTGTTTGTCAATGGTCTTCTCCCTGATTTTACGCATTGTCAAAATCTGATCTATAGTGGATTTACCAGGTCTAAAGCCACACTGATTGGGTTATTTGCAATAGGCTTAAGTCTTTCACACAATACTGTCGAACGAACCTTATATGCAATATAAAGAAGACTGATTCCGTGTATAAACAAGAACTGCGGTATTCGCATAGTTATTGCAACAGCAATTTATCGCTTTACTTTTAACACGGTCAACTATCTTCCCAAAAAGGTTGAGAGAGGTACATACTTCCCGCCACCATCCAAATGGGGATCTCCGTCTTTCTTGTTGACTTATATAGTATATCGGTTCTTATGTAAGAAATAGTGTTTTCTTGAAATTAAGTGATTACAATATACTTTGGTTCGGAAAGGGATGCAATCGGTTCGCACCTTCCTCTAGCTCCAATATACCCAATATAATGTTTCCCGTCTATGGATTATTTTACAATAAATCTTAAATAAAAACATACAGATATTTGTCCTAGTATAGTGCGATATAGAACTATATATAAACTGATTAATTGCAAACCAAGAGATCTGGAGTTTGAGCATGAAATAAGGGATCTTCTTACGAGGTACATTGGAAGATAAACATTCTCGAAATAATTTTATTTTGAGTAATACAGTAACGAAATCAGAAAAGAATGAAACACATATTAACATAATAGAAGCGGAAATAATTTGTGTAGAAAGTTTATATGATTGTACATACCTATAAATGCAATTATATACCTTGATTATGCTATAGTGATCCGACCTAGAATTTTTTTTGGATATTGTACGTAGGTTGCTATACATATATATTTCTGGCCTAATAATGTAAATAGACATATTTATCAACGAAAATGTTTTTTTTGTTTTTTTTTTTTTTGTCGATTGCTGTTTTGTTTCGGGCTTATACGCATAGATCCATGATTCGTCATCTGTGACGATTTTATAAACGTCTTTTGAAGCACCGCGATCGTATTTTTTCAGCATTTCTTTACACCAATCCTCACGAGCCTTTTTTGAGCGATTGTCAATTTGTGCGGGATCCAACGAGAACAAACCTTTTTTACGGCCAGGTGTACATGCAATATCGAATGTATGCTGGTGAGAGAAATGCATACGCATGCCTCTATCTGAAGGTATGTTACATGACGGTCTTGCATTATCAGTTCACGTACGGCATTGATGTTTTCTGGCATAACGGCTGTTTTTGGACCACCTTCATGGAATTCGTCTTTGAGCGAGCGTCGTCCACGATTGAATTCGTTGTACCAGTTCTTCACAGTGCTATAGGATGGTGCTTCATAGCCATACAAAGATTTTTGTTCATCGATGCACTCTTGTCGTGATAATCCACGTCGAAAGTTGTGAAAAATGATCGCACGAAAATGTTCACGAGTTAATTCCATTTTTTGGCCGAGATGAATTTTGTAATTCCCTGTAAATAAAACAATTCACGATTGAATGACTAACGTGTTCTGAGTGATGTTATGCTAAAAAATGTCAAACTTAACAGAATATATATAGCAGCCCTCGTAACACTTATTGTCCAACACACTCCACGCCGAATTGCATGAAGATATTTTCTCAACTAAAAAAGTTTTCCATTCAAGAACTTGACTTTGATCGGTCCGCTTGCATGGCAGCTATATCCTGTAGTGGTCCGATATCGGCGATGCCGAATGTAAAAAATGTCTGATCAATATTTAAAAACTGAACGACTAATTCGCGAATATACCGAGAGCTCGTCATGTTCATCATTTATTTTATTGTACATATATAAAATATATCAAATTCAACCTCATAAGGGGGTATTCTAGTCTAGAAATTTAAAAAAATCGAAATTTTTTTTATATTTTCAAAGTTTAACTATTCAAGAATATGTGTACAAGTGGATTTTACCAAATTCAAATTATTTTCGAAGATATAGGCATTTTTCTGACCCGGCATTCAAACTGGTTCGGCCGGAACTAATCGAACAAAAGACTTTACGCGAAACTTTAAACGCGTTTTTCTCAAAACTGACTTTTTCGGAACGATACCCACGATTTCTCAGGTTCTACTTGACCGATTTACTTGAAATTTTTATAGAGTCTTCTTTATAGGCTTGTCTATGGTTGGAACTAGCCCCACCCCCAAATTTTTATTTTTATTATTTTTAAAAAATTCGAAATAGTCAGAAAAAGTGATCAAAAAAATTTTTTTTTCAGGCAGTCGCCATTTTGTGAAAAAAAATTTTTCCCACTTTTCCGTAGCTCCGACCATTGCGACATTATTCTAGATTAATAATCTTTTTTGTTTTTGTTTCAGATAACTTGGAGGGTTGAAATCATGGGCATGGTCACGTGGAAATTTTTAGAGACCCCCCCACTTCGTCAACTCATAATTTTTGAAATTTTCTACTTTTTTTAGTTTTTAAATTTTTTCTGTACTCTTCTAAAATTAACAAATAACTAGTAAAAAAATGGATAGTAAAAATATTAATTGCCTTTTTTTACGACACTTTAAAAATTACCTGAAATTCATGCTTCTAGACTAGAATACCCCCATAATGGACCATCTACTTGGGGGAGTGCCGCCAAAATCCCGTCTGAATTCCCTTTGGACAGAAATGACTGACGGCAAAGTGTGGTACCGCTGCACTATCCATACCAACTTTTCGGTGTCCCAAGCATACATTTTTAACAAATTTAAATAATAACCTGCCAAATAAAAAAAAAACTAAGTCGATTACTCACACGGAAAAAAGTTATTATGGTTTGCTGTATATCCAAGTCAATAGCGCTTTGTTATATGCTCATATACAATTTCATAAATATTCAAATGCACAGTTAGATATTAATAATATTCTAAAAATATATTTTGATTTGCAACCTTTTCATTTATTCTTATAAGCACGTAGACGAGGATATTAATGGAAAATTCACCGGAACCCATTCACTCGTAAATATAATAACCGAAAAATGACGTGTTTACCGTATTAAAAAGGTGATAAGAAATGAATACAAAGCATTCAATGATTTTTTTGTAAACGTTGAATATTCAGGCATGACTAGGTTAGGTTGGGTTAATAGGTCGATCATATCAGGCGCATCACTTGGACAGCTTAAAGCGCTTATATAACATATCATAAGACCCTTACAAATTGACAAAGCATTTTGAGCCTATCACAAGCTTGTTATGACGGCTAAAGTCAGTTTCTGCTATGACTGCTAGTTCGCCGAAGGTAAGACCGCTAAGATGTTCAACCTCAGTCTTGCAAAAGCTAAAGAATAGCGGAGAAAGTGCCAGAATATTTCCACCTCACCCTCCTCCATATAACTTTGACAACTCTGATCAATAATTTAAATGACCTTCCCTAAGGGCAAGTAGTTCAGAAGATTTCCTGTGGTTTTGTAACCACACTGTTAGCTTCGGCTGTCGGAGTGAATGCTCACATCACCGAAAGCGACTGCACTTCGTAGCTAGACATAAACCGCCGGATTGACGGAGAGCTCCTTCTCAATATTTCCTCCTAGCTTCGACCCATCCGTGAAAAAGCTCAATGCGATTCTTCTCCAGCGACTCCTCGCCATCCACAAATCTCCCGTCGGTGAACGGAGAAAAAACCATGGTGAGTAAACTCTGCGATGTTGTGATCCAAGTTTTCAAGGATGCAGTTGAAGAAAGAGAAAATTTCAGCGTGTCCTTGTCCGGACCTCTTCATATTTCCAGCTTCCTTGGGTCTTAGAAGGCACTTCGCGCCGATGTAACTGCCGGATATGTGTAAAATGACATCAAGTGCTACTGTTGGTGTAGTCAGCAATGCACAAGGGATGCCAATGGTAGCCGCCCTTTGGACACGTAGCCTTTTCGAGCGCCCTCCACCAGACGAATTCGCCATAGAACATTATAGGCTTGACATAGAGGCAAAACACCACCTTTCGTGAGAGTCCTCACCTTTCCTCTACAGTAATATAAGGCAACAGATGCCTTTTTACTCTCTCCTAAAAGTTTGGCCTCCATGTAAAACCATTGCAGTTTTACTTGAGTAGATGACTAAGCTGCTTCTATTCGCCCAGTTGGATTCCACGCTTATAAGATTAACATCGTCAGCATAGACTGTCATCCGACAGCATGGAATAGATCATAAATTGAATTGACTCGGCTTATGAATTCGCACACTGACTGGCTGCCGGACATCGCTTATTCTTATTAATTGTCTTTATCTAAATCTTGAATACTTGTTATATAGAAAACGCTTCTGTGAAGGGTATTCTAGGTTCAGTTCAGCCGAACTTTACGTTTTTTCTTGTTTTTACTGAATTTTAGAGCGATATTTTCGGCTCAATCCTAAGAATATTTGCAGCCTTTACCCGCTACCAAATCATAACTCAGTCTACTCACATAAAGTACCTTACTCTTGCTCGAAAATAATATATGTATATAGTGCAATATCTGACACGGACTACCTCTCCAATATCTTAGTATCGGGTATGAAAGAACTCAGCCAATTATTGCGACATTTTCACATATTCATTTGCCATTTTATGATCGACTTTTACAATCGCCTTAAATAGTAATTGTACAAATACTAACGTACAAACATATGTAGGAGTATATTAATTAAGAAATTTATACTTTTATGAGAATTGTTCTGATTGTAAATTGCTTGGCAAGTATATAAAAACCTATTGAAATGCACAAAGTGTCTCAAGTTGTGGCGTGTTTTGTATCTTTAATGAATATCACGCCATTAATATTCCGATAACTGTCGGCCACATAGGTGGTATATACATGAGTAGATAAGATTATTAATGGATTTATATGGTTATCTACGAACGATGACTCGAAGGAATGTGTGAAAATGTGATATGAACTGGAAACAAATGATTAATTGCAAATATTTCGAAAAACCCAAAGCACACGCTAATTGTGTGTAATGTTTGTTTATTAATAAAAAATATTACTTTCAATTTACTTTCTTCTCCTGACGCATGTTTACCTTTTGAGCTTATTTAATTAACTTATGAACCCTTTTTATGGTATACAAATATATTTGAGATCGTGGACGTGTCCCGGCACAATAGTAAGCCCGCTGACCAAGATCTTTCCGCAAAATCTTCCAAAAAGTATTTGACAGTCTGCTCCACAGCAGCAATAACGTCTTCGGTCTGCACTGTACGGCGTCTCTGAGGATGCCTATTATTCAGCATCCACCAATTGAGTGAGGTCGCATCAGGTAGGTGACGCAATTCAAAGGAATGGGTTACACTCCACACTTGGTGAGTGTGAAGGAGCGACTGCAGGTCCGTAGATCGTAGCTTAATTGTAGCTTGTACCACTTATGGAGCCGCAATGACGGTCTTGGGTCGCCGAAAACTCCTCTCTGTACAACATCGCATAATGCCCATATGTTGCACAGTTTCTGCATGGTTGCAATGCAGGTTTTAGTGGTACTCCGCCTCTTGACTTGATTTTAGCAGTTTAAGAAAGGGTACCAGTGTGTCATTACTTCGGAATGACTGAATTTCCGATGATGATGTGGAGGGGGAGAGATGGCTAGTAAGCAAGCGGATTCTAGATGATAGGGTTAGAAGTAGGTAGCAAGCCCGTTGGGATAATAATTCTATTACATTCTTTACTTCAAAATTAATTTTTTTTCATTTAAGTTTGGGCTTCTTGTTTCCCGGACATGGGCCTCTGAATGCATTGTACTATCAGATAGTATCTAATAGTTCAGTGTATGTGCGGAGTTCGTGGTGAGGATTCTGTGCATATGATCGCGGCGTGTCCGCTGTACTCGGACATTAAGGATCTGCGTTAGATTGTTGTTGGTGTTAATACTGGTTCCAATATAAACGAAATTATCTAAGGCTTGGACGTTATGACTGTCAACAGTGACGTGGGAGTCAAGTCGCGAGTGTGACTACTGTTTGTTTAATGACAGAAGATATTTTGTCTTGCCCCTGTTCACCACCAGACCTATTTGCTTCGCTTCTTGTTCAACCTGGAGAAAGCAGAACTATCGGCGCGATTGTTGAGACCAATAATATAAATGTCATCGGCGTACGCCAGCAGTTGTACATTCTTGTAGAAGATTGTTCCTTCTCAAATCAGATTTGCAGCACGAACTATTTTTCCTAAGAATTGGTGGTGTTGTTTTACGTGGTGAGTCCCAAACCCAACTCACAACCCTGGGAAGGGATCTTTTGCCCTCGGACTTTAGCCTCACTTTCAAATGGATGTTTTTTGGCTACCCAGAGGATACTTGGTAGCTTGGACTGACGGACGATTAGATGTCAGCGGTGTGAACTTTAATAGTCGAAATACCGAACAGTTGAGGTCGTTCGATATGTATTAGCTTCTTGTGTGAATGGTGGGTGCATTTAAAGTGCCTTTGAGGTTCAATCCCTGGTTACCAGTCCAGTGTAGTACGAAAGCTCAACTCTCGGTGGTTTGGGCTACGTGGTTTGTCTGGAAACTTGGTTCTGATACCGAAGCCCTTGGAGTACGTTTCAAACTACTCATGCGACAAGGCCCTTCGAAGAGTATCAGTTGTGGTTAATACCCGATGGAAAGAAGAAATAACAAAAGGTCAATGTGGAGTTGAATTGCAACGGTCGTGACGGTCCTAAAAACGGCAGAGGTTTTAAATATACCGCAAACCCTACCAAAACGTTTTGCGTGTCCATTCTACATCGTCAATTTGTACTAAAAATCTGCTGGTTTTTTCAGGACGCTGATCACCACTTCAGCTCGAATTACCGACTCTGCTTGGGCGATTATATCGACCGAAAGTAGGATACGTCTCGGCAGTGGCGTAGCAACAACTTCGGGCGCCCGGGACCAAGGATGTTCTGCCGCCCCCCATTATCTACATACCTACAAGTTTCATGAGGTGGTTCGAACAAAAGTGAATTTTTACAAAATATCTTCGATATTAAGTATATAAAATTTAGGAACTAGAAGCCATGCAAATTCTGAAATTCCAAAATTCTCACAATACGGTTTTTGAGGAAATTGATAGTAAATTTACAAGACATCTTTTTAAAAGACATAGAAAAAACCCATTTTCGCCCTATATCTTGTACACTTTTGACACAATTTGCAGGAATTTTTGCCCGAATTGGAGTTTTTAAATATCATTTTTGAAAATTCGGAGAAATAAAAGTATTTGTTACATTCAAAGCATAAGGTAACTGTGAGAGTGACACGTCGCTAGACAAAGCTGGAAAGGGCATCTTTAAATTCTATCACTATTTTTAAGAAAGATGTAAGCCAAAAGATATAAGACAAATTCAAAGAGTGAAGAGTATTCGAGTAAAAATTAATATTTTTCATTGTTATTCAGATTATTTCATTGTGAGTGTAGCACTCTTTATCTTTTATAATAAATTTTGTAAAAAAATTTGTTGAAGTTTTTTTCTGAATATTAAAAAACAGCGAAGATCGTTTTGCCGTCCCCCAAGACGTTGCGCCCGGGGCGACGGCCCCCTTCGCCCCCCCTAGCTACGCCACTGCGTCTCGGGAACCGAACTCTAATTTTGGTAATCTATTTGCACAATTTGCAAACGTTGTTCCTGAGTAAGTCTGTTCATTATGAAATGGCAAATCTAAATGAGTATAAATCTAGTAACAGCTATCAAAAAGAGTAACTCCGAAAAACGTATAGCTTCAATGAAAACCACACGTATAAAAGGAAACACCCGTTATATATATGTATATTAAACAAAGGTTTGTTTGTATAAATATATATTACTTGAAATTTTTTTAACTTTTACTAAATGAATTCCTAAATACCATAGATAACGACTAGCTACTGCGAAAATCTATATAATTTTAAATGTTCATGTCAAGAAAAGTGTACAATGCTAGTCACGACTTAAGCTATTAAGTTTAAAGTTATATGGATATTGGCAATAAAATATAATAGATTTAATTGCATGCGGTTTAATCATATAGCTATCTTTATAAATACTATCACAACTTGTATGTATAAATTCTCGATTTCCCGTTAAAACGCATGCCCAAGAATGCTGGTTAACTGTTTACTATACTACTATGAGCAAAATTAGTAGGACTTTGTTCATAATTTTAAAATTCTTAATTTATTCCTCAAAAATCTATGTGGTACCCCTCAAAATAATCCTCCTTGCCCCAATACTGTTGTGCCAACGTTTTTTCCAATCCTCGAAATAGTTGTTAAAGTCAATTTACGGATTGAACTTCAATGCGCGTAGTAATTCACGCTTAATGTCTTCAATGCACCACACCTCGATAATGGAAGAAAATAGTTAACTTAACCCTGATTTTTGACCTCCTTTGAATTGTTTTTTCGGCCTCGGTTCATCTTTGTAATGATAATAGGCCAATTGATTGTCTCTCTCCGGGTCCTAAGCATATAGTAGATCCAAAACTCATCGCCGGTAATAATACCTTTTATGAAATTTTGGTAGTCGGGAAACATTGTTTCACAGACGTTAACGCGACGCTGTTTTTCGACAAAATTGAGTGATTTTGGAACCAATCGTGCTTTAACTTTTTTTAGACCCAAATTATCTTTCAAAATGGTTTTCAATGATCCTTCCGATATTCCAATGATGACAGTAAGATCTCTGACTGTTAATCGTCGATTATTAGGCACTAATTTCTTTGTTTTATTGACGTGTGAATATCAGTTGATGTTGATGTCCGTCCTGGCCGTGGTTCATCATCAACGCGTTCTCGACCTGCTTTGAATAATTTGTACCAATCGAACACACTTGCTCGCGACAAACAATTATCACAGAAAACCTTTTCTAATATTCTGAACGTTTCGGCACCAGAAATCTGATTCTGCACACAAAATTTAAAGGAAATTCTTTGTTGAATAATTTTACTCATCGTAAAAATCGCCGAATGTACTTTATGTACTTCAGAAAAACAAGTCTATACTAAAAACTAATCATTGTCTTTCTAAAGTAGAAAAAAAATTCGACGAATGTGTTTTCGCTTGAAATTTAAATTAAAAAGTCTTACTATTTTTTGACCACAGTACAATACAAAGTTAATAATATTCTCTACTTCTACAAATATTTTGGCAACATAACTGTTATATATGTACATAGCATTTTAAAATCGAAATTTACTGTCTTTCTAACATTTATTTTTGATTTGTTACAGTTCAATAATACTTAAAGAACGGATATTGCTTTGTAAATATATACTACACTTTGTATGCAGGCGTCATACATGGCATCTAAATATTGTCACCTAAAATGCAAAACAACGTATCATCAAAAAATCGAAATTGAGCTTTCTATTGCTTACGATTCACTACATCATATTGCATATGTATGTACTTGTATATGTGGCATAAAATTTTCAGCTTCCGCTGTCAGTCATAACCAATATGTAACCAATTTATAACCACTTCATAACCAGTTTATGACCAAAACTCAAATTTCAATTTCAATGTGATTGGTTTCTATTAACCAATATATAACCAATATATAACCAATTTATAACCACTTTATAACCAAAACTAAAATTTTGTTTCAATGTTAGTGGCTTCTATTATATCGTCTTCCTTTCGCTTGTAAACTTATGAAAAGTGATATAACGTTATTTTGCATTTTAGGTGAGGATATGTACTTTGGTAATTTATATGTTTTACATAGATTAAGTTGTACGGAAGCCTATGTACATTATATACTATATTCATATGTACATTTGTAGATAACATATTTTGTATTAAATATTATTGTAACTAATTTTGTGCGCTTTAAAGTTCATTTACTCGAATTTACAATATTTGGTTGTCGAAAAAGTCTTTTCGTATTTATTTTTTTATATGATATGACACAATTTGATTGGTAGCACTGCAGATATACTACTGCAATGATATCTATTGGCAAAATAATCAATATTTTCATTAAGTTAAACTAACTTAAGTCAAGTTAATATAGGCTTTCAATTTCTAGTGAGCATGTAGACAAAACTTTTAGCACTATTTCTGAAAATTTGATCATTTCTAATGCCAAGAAAATACAACCTAAGCATGAGTCTCGAATAAGTGGCTCAGTGTGACTCAAAACATCAAAATAAGATTATCTCGACTTAAGCCTTTTTAACATATTACTGTCCTACCAAGTGATTAGTAGGTGTATTTAACGTAGTTCATAAGTATAACTTAATTCTGATATGACCGTGATTGCGTCTGTTGGACTTTGATGGGCAATATTTCGTGTTCGACCGGAGTAAAATCTAAACTGTAAATTACAATTAAATTTTTCATGCATTAAACGCTCTTATAAATATGCATGCGTGCATATGCACCTCAAGTATATACAATATTATTTACATTATAGTACATATCTACATAAGTTTATGTGTGTGATTGCGTGAAACGCCTTTAAATCTGTTTTACGAAACGCTAAGTGGTCATAGCGCTCTTAAATGCCTCGCTCTAGAAATAATAGAAACGAGTTTTTCAACTGCATTATACCGTAATTAACCTCGTAAACACATTGTTGCTGTAAGCGAGCAGTATAAATTCGTGTTTGTTGTCCGTATGTCTTGCAAGTAATTTGTATATTTTTTAAATATCTTCGAGCGAGGCAGTCAAATGCTTTAAAGTGGATCTTCTGGCGGATTGATTTTGATGTTGCCGAGCGCATTCATGGCATGCGCGAACGTGACCGATGGACGCACAGTCGGAGCGGAGAGGCTGGAAGCGGCGACCTCTCTGAAATTATTGCCGGTTTCGATAAATTGCGTTAGTCTGGTGGTGGAAGTGGCTACAGTCTTTATGGGCGCGTTATCTCTGGTTGTTGCTGCAATTCTCGACGATGCTCGGCGCTTGGCTACCCGGCGTGAACTGGGATACAGCTGGCGTTCGCTGACGCAAGACGACATGTGATCTGTTATAGGTATTTGCGACAAGCGATCATAGTATTTTATCATTTTGTGCTCATGATAGTCCGCGTTCAGTTCGAAATCATCCGTGGACTTGCCGTGTTTTTCAGTGTCTACAGGCACATAGGCTAGGTAGCACGGTGCTAGAGTGACAATTATTCGCAGCGCTGCATTTTTTAACGGAAATATTGCAAAGTCGGCAATCCAAGATATCGTTCAAGCACAGCGATACAGCGGCACAAGGGGAAAATAGCAATATGAAAAAACAAGCAACTGAAATATTTTAGCTTTTACATTTTTAACGCTGAGCCACACCAACAATCAAGCCATCAAAGCCATAACAGCGCCACCAACACCGTCATATCATAGCCACAGCTGCAAAGGCGTGCAAACTTACCGTCTACGGTTGGGTATGGTTGACGGCGCGGCATGCTGTGGGCTACAAGCTGGCGCCACAATGCCAAAGCACTGCAACGAGTCAGCTTGTTCAGTGCAATTAACCTGTTTTTGCCTTTCGCTCGTGCAGAGCTTCGTTCGAACTCAAGACGATGCCGCTGTTACTTCTGCTGGGCAGATTGTCCTTGTACTCCATGCTCATTATGGTGGAAATGGCCGCATGTGCCACCGGCAGATTGTCGTAGATGCACACGTAGATCCTGTGGCTAACGTAGACCACAATGAAGCAAAGGATGACCACGAGCAGCAGTATGAAAACGTACGCCAATATTGTGGGTATATAAACGATCGTGTCCAGCATTGTGTGGCAGATTTGTACGGTTCGTTGTTACAGAAAATTTTATTGTTTTGATTTTCGTTTTCTTTCGATTTTTTTTTTTGTTTTTCTTTTTTAAATAATGACTTTAAACTTTCTGAAAATATATCTACTCAGCGTCAGCAGTTCTTACTGAATGGCACGGTTGTGAATGTGGAACTGATCGCCTTGTTTCTATGAATATTCCGCAGCGCATACTCTCCGCAAAGCGTACGTACGTCGTTGTTAATCATACAAAAGATATAAACAAAATATTCTTTGATTGCCGCTGCCGTTACACGAGGTGACACACTCAAATGCTCTGAACCGACTATTCGCGGTCGTTCCTTTGTTTATTGTTTTTGCGTTAAGTCAAATGTGCAATCGGCTGCATGACTGGTTAAACTCGTTGACTAATGCGGCATATTCTATTCAGTGTGTACGTGCGAGAGTGTAGCTACGAGCTGGCCGCGGTGGAAAAGCGTAGAACTCTCATTGGTTTAATTGAAAGTGTTTGATGTTGTTGTTCGTTTAGGTTTGATGGGTGCGGCGAGAGGCGGCATTGTAGCCATCGCCTCTTCTATGCTAGTAATTGCGTTCTCTGCACTCGTTGCGATAGCTATCGATTCGTCTATCGATGAATGCCTGGCAAACGTCGAGCGTTGCTTAAGTAGCTCGCAAAGGTAGTTATAAGCGGTTTGGAAAGAACGAAGTTGCGTAGCAAAATTAAATTAAATTTTATGGTGTTTCAAGCTTGTTTGTTAAGCAACAGATATGTAGGAATGTGTTTGCATGAAGTTGTTCCTTTGCAATGGTTTTATTCGTTGTGTAATGAACTGAATGCCCATATCGGCTTGTTACTTCATTTTGATGCAAGATACCGTGACGTATACGCAACCTCATTTCTCAAGCAAACTATAGAAGATATAATAAATATGCTAACTATGTGAATTGTTGTGCATTCCGTCGACGTTGTTAGGGGAGAAAAGCGAGGAATCACTTATAAAGTTACTGGGATTTTTTTTGCAGCGTTGCTAAAAGCCTAGTTTTTTTACAAGAAGCAGAAGTGAAGTCATGGTATGTTCTTTCAGTAAAAGGCCATTTTTTTCCGCGTCATCAGGCCAGCACTCCTTCATCAGCCTAATAAAATTTCTTCTGATTTCTTTGTTATTAACTTTCAGCTACTTAATTGTTTTAAATTTTCTGATCTTTGTATGTACATAACGGTGTTCAATTTTTAACACCTTTTTATTTCTTTGCGAACTCATGAAAATGTTATTGAAAAAAAATTCCTTCAAAAATTTGAGCCCTTAGTTGAATCAACAAGAAGTTAAAAGCCTCCAATCGACACAACTGGAATAAATTTGTTTGTGTAAAAACATCTAGGACCAATGGGAGTATATCGGCAACTTACATGGCGACCGAACAACTGGTCATAAACTATTTCTTTATTCGCGTAAATACCGCTTATGTGGTTATAGCCGAGTACTGCGTCGAATACTTTCAGATCTGGCGCGTTTTCGTCCATTTCAACAACATGAGCTAGCAGTAGACCCTGCAATTATACAAACTCTTATTTTAGGAGCCCAAAGCACTTCTTCTTTCCATTGAAGTCTTCTTGATAGTACTCTGTTTGGAGCCAAACATTAAGGTTATTCTTAAAATACCTCGTCTCGATCTTGATATTATAACTTAACTGATAAAACTTAGGCGGCATTTCAAACAACCACCCAAAGAAGAGCAAAGCTTCCTTCTACATATGATATGTATACAACTCTATCTGGAACAAACTTAATAATAAAACACATCACACTTGGCAAGATTCAAGGGGTTTCAACCCATATGAAGACACCACCACTGAACAATGTGATAGTGTTTAACGTGGGATCCTGCTGGCGACAGCTTATCTCCAGGGTGCTCAAAAGCACAACGGATCAATACAATGCGTCGATCTGCGCCCTGAAAATTGGGTAACGATTTTCAGTACCAATCGGCAGTGTGGCATAGACACACTAACCACCTTGGTAGGGCTCGAGGCCCATCTAAAACCTCTGCCGTACTTTGGGTCCGGCACCCGGTTGCAATGCAACTCCACATTCGACTGACAAAGTCAGTTCTTCCCGCGATTTGGGTTTTAACCACAGCCATCACGAATCTCCACAAAGGGCCAAACCCAATGAGCAGACTGGAGCGAACTCCAGGGGCTACTGCTCCCCGTGGTACCAGGTTAAAGTCTTTTGTATTGACCTTGCAGCTGAAGCTACGACCAGTTGAGCATCCATACAGCCCTGGACTGGTCGCCAGGATCTTAGTCGCCTCTTACGACAGGCATGCCTTACCGCGGGTATATTCGGTTTCCCGAACCCGGAGGGGTCCCCTCGTACCCGCAGGGGGACACCACCACTGAACAGTACACCAACTGCTAACAAAAAGGATGGACCACCCGATTCGGTGAAGATTCGATTCGTCAATCATCTCGAGCACCCTATTTATTCGCCATTAGCAATATTTGATCAGGAGTTAGAATGGGCTTATGAAACCTTAGTTACTCTCACGCAACTTTGTTCTGGGCATACACTTCTCCCCATTTTTCGACCGCGTCGAACAAGCTCGTTTTCTGGACTTTCCGTTTGATGACAATTGAAAACATAATTAATTTGTACTGCAATTCAAACTGGCTTACAGCAGTAACAAATAAAACTATAACACACTTTTGTATTGCATATGACAACTGAACTCAGTATACTTTAATAATTAGACAATATCGGTGACTTTGAATTGTTGAGGAGTACGTTACGTTAAGCAATTGCGGGTTTTGCCCTATGGTTTCTGGAAAGTAAATGCCATTAGGTTTGCCTTTATAGTTAACTTTTACCTAAAAATGGGAGGTTTAGGTTATTTTTCCTCCTACACTATGGCAAAATATTTTTGTGTCAACCCCTGTATTAGAGGTATGGCATTTCTTGAAGAGTTCCCTCAACATTCAAAATGTTAGCAATAATTGAAGCTGTTGTTCGGTTTGGGTAATTACTGTCTGTTATATCAATTATGGCATGTTCTTATACAGTGAGACTTACCGGCTTCCGGCTCCTTATCCTAGAATATCCCAAATTTGTTCTATAATAACATAGAGTGTGACGCCCTGTGCGCTGATCTAAGCCCCAGTTACCCCAGATGACATTTCATATTGATAAAACATAGTCAGAACTTACCTATAAATGCATGTCACCATATCAAATAACCGTAATTTCAATTAGACAAATATTTAAGTAGCACAAAGACATGTATACAATTAAAGCGTAGCATCACATAGTCACCAGAAAAGAATCTCTCGCTTACTTTACTTTCATCACAACCAGTACAAGCTCGACGCATTTTTACTATGGATAGTCAAAATTTTCAAAAAATCGATCTCATTTTACATTTTCTTCAAGTATCATATCTTTGAAATATTATCTGAAAATATAAAGTAAATCCGAAAAATACTTATCGAGTTAGTATCGATGAGTAGCAAAGGGTTCTTGGGCGCTCTGGAACTTTCGAAAGCAGATAGATGCAAGCTTTACTTAAATTGAGTGTACAATTTCAAATGTGTTTTTCTTAAAACTATGTTTTTTGAACTGGTGGCCACTGTAACTCGAAAACCGCTCCGTATACTATTTCAATGAAATTTATATATCGTCACCTGAAATGCAAAATAACGTAACATCACTTTTCATACAAGGACCTTTCCAAACTAAACAGGACTTTAAAAAAAAGAACAGAACAAATGGTTTTTTTGGCAAAATCATTTTATTTTATTCAAAATAGTATCCTTCTGCTTCAATACAGCTTTTTGCACAACCCAAAAGCATGTCTAACAAATTTTTTAGCTCGTTGGCCGGTATGGCCGCCAGTATCCCGGTGCAAGCCTATTGAATGGCCTCTACATCTGTATAACGCTTTCCTTTCGTGGGCAAATGCAGTTTTCCGAAAAGGCTGAAGTCGCACGGTGTCATATCAGGTGAACAAGGGGTGTGGTTAATGGTTAAAATGTGACAGTTTCGATGGAATTTCCAGCGATCACGGATTGGCCCACATGTTAATCGTTATTTATGGTCGCACGACCACTTTGAAAACGTTAAATCACTCGTGCACTCTGCTACGGAATAGGCAATCATCGCCATAAACTTGTTTCATCAATTGAAACGTTTTGGTAAAAGTTTTACCAACTTTAAAACAACATTTAATGTTGGCTCTTTGTTCGAAGCTCATTTTCGCACCGATAACACAAACATACTGACACTTAAAACGCAATAACTTTATTTCCAATTGATGAAATGTCATGAAATTCTCACTGGACAATCGATAAAGATAGCAGATTCTAACGCACCAGTCGACATATAGATGGCGCCACCAGGGGCGCTAGATTCAAAGTCCTGTTTACTTTGAAACACACCTTGTAGGTTTACAGGAGAAGCAAAAAACCGTATAAAAAGAAAACTACTTTAGATATTGAAACAAAATTTTCAAATCTGCTTTAAAAGAAAACTATAAGTATATTTTAGATAAAAAATTAAGAAAAAATAAAGCAAATCTTATAGTAAGTGTTTTACGTTATTTTGAATTTTCAATTCTGAAACAAAATAAGGTATGATCAATCTAAAGTTGTATAAAAATAAAAAATTTTAATATTAATATTTTTATTGCATATATCAGGCAATATTTGAGATATCTGAATAAAAATTATACTGCGTGTTTTACACATAACAGTATATCTCTGTACATAAAATAGACAAACTTGGACGAAGACTTGACCTAACCCCCATACTTATAACTAATTTCAGGATTTTCGAACATCCGGCTGACTTTACTCCATATGATTGGCGATTGTATGTGAGGTACCTTAGTGAAACTTAGGGATCATATTTTAGTAAATAGTTAATAGAAAAATCCCATGAAATACATATACTAATTTTCATTTTTCTAACAAACCTCAACCGGTTTTGATTCTTACAAGTTGCAAGAGTATAAAATGTTCGTTCGCACTCGAACTTACTCCTTTCTTTCTTACTCTTTCATATCTTTCATATTGTCGCATATCTTTGAATATTGACGCGTTAAATTGAAAATATCCACATGTCACCATAACGGTAATTTTGAAACAATGCATCTGTTCAATTTTTATTCGTATATATTTATTTCATGAACATATGTATGTATTTATGTATGTATGTGTGTGTGCAACGAAGCATTAAAATGTATTCAATATTTATCTTAAAGTAGCTACACTTTGTTTAATCAGTAGTACAAGCATCGCATATGCAATTCAGTTCACAATTTAATATACATATACATATATATATTTATAAATACAAACGATGATTAGATAGTATAAATGTTCGATAAATTTAACTTGCATATGTATGTATGTATGTATATATAGATCAGTTTTCTTGCACAATACACATGTATTGGCATGTATATAACCTACTGTGTGTGTTGTTGTTCTTATAGGTGAATGTTTCACAGCAATCCAATGTGGTTTTTTTAAAGTTATGCAAGACAAACGAGACAGAAAGTCGCCAAAGCGACGACCTTCAGTCATTGTCAGTTTCCAATACGAATATAAGATATTTATATAGAAATTTCGTTTCGTTTGATAGTCATATTTATTCACTTTAAAATATTTCATGCCAGTGCATTGTATGTATGTACCTTCAACCCGCCGGCGGGTGCTTTACCTATCACGCAGCAACTTGTTAACCTGTTGCGCCGCTTTAGCTGATGTTAGTAGAACTAACGGGCCAACATGCAGCATTCTTTACGCAATTTCTTAACACAAAATAGTAAGTATGTTGTGTGAAGAATTGTGTAAGGTTATAAGTAATTTGTTGTTATACAAAGTTATGGATATACATACATATATATTTATGTGTTTCGTGTTTTAGGTTGATGTATAATTATTTTAGTTTACAAACGAGAGCGCACCAGCACTTTTTTTGATTTTATGAATCTTTAAATACGTTTTATTATAATTGTTATAAATTAGTACTGTGCCGTTACCGGAGTGTTACATTTTAGTTTTTGTTTTTGTTTCAACACACTAACGTTGTGGCTTTTGGTCAGTGCGCCACAAGTTTAAAAAATGTTCTATTTAAAAAGGAAATTAATGATATATTTGTGTGTCGCTTTCAACGACTTTTCAATTCATTTAGGGTTCTTCATAAGTGTTTCACATTAAAAGTAGTCTATATTTCATCCACATTTTAGTCAAAATTTTAATATTTTTCAATTCAAAACAATTACAGTTAAAGCATAAAAACGGGCGTTTGGTTTCATGCCGTCTTAAATGCATTTTGTCGTTAGGATATAAGTTTACGGTTAACATTTAAGTTCATATTTACTTAAAGCGGTGTGATAGAAATAGGTAGACACATGGAAGCTAGTTGGGCGTTAACAAGTTACAACAAATAGGGAAAGGTCCATAGTTTTTAATATTGTTTGTATTATTGTGTTATTTATTGCTAAAAGAGCGCGCAGCCAAGTAAAGTAAACCCATAGCAAGCCAAATATACACAGAAATTATGTTTACACATGTACATACATATATGTAAGTATATTAGTAACAATTTTTAACACGTTACAAATGTAAATCAAACATCGATAATGAATATTTTTGACAATTTGACGTCAAAATGCATATAAACATTTGCAGGTTTGTAACAGTAAATATTTATATTTTCGCAAATAAAGTCTTACATATTTACAAGTATTTGAATTTCGACCGAAAGCAAAATTTCATAAGTTATAAAACTATTTAAGTGTACATTCTAAAAGCTTTGAAAGTATTGAGAATCGGAAAACAGCAAAATTTAGTAAGTTATTATGAGCCAAAGTGGCTTGTATGGTGCGTCAAATAGCTGCGACCACTTGTCGCGCCTTATCATGTTAACACATTCACTTTCCGAAGAGTGCAATAAAACCATGCAAACAAGACATTAACCCACACACTCGCTAACGGTGATGGTTTTTGTGCATTGGCAATTTTAAACATGTAAATGCTTGATACTTGATGCTTTTTGCGCAAAGTGCAATTGTTGTTGTTGTTTCCAAGAAGAATGCAATGATCAATTAGAAGTATGCGAAAGCCTAAAGCTGTGTTTTCTTCACTGTTTTGTTTTGTTTGGTTTTGTTTACTTTTTTCTCTCAATTGTAAATGTTGCGTCTATTTTTAACAGCCCACGTTTCCACGTTGCGATTGCTCACAGTTTTTGTATTGAGTTTTTGTATTGAGTTTAAAATGTTTATTTCCCTTTTTTGTTTCAAATTTTTTTTGATAACTTGTTGTCTTTGATTTTGTTTAAGTTTTACGTGTGTAATAGTAGGTAGATAATTTTTCCGTTGATTTAATTTCCGTCTAATAAAGCTGACACAATCCCATGTTTATTCCCAACTGAAAGTTACTACCTCAAAAAATTTCGATCTAAGTAAATGTGGAGTCTCTTAAAATGTTGAATTGCTGCCTTAAACAGATAGCGAAACGAAACTGTTGTATTGCGTGATGTTACGCTTCAAAATGTCGGCGCAGAGTCCCAGCACGCGCTCGAATCTGTAGAAATAAAATGTATTTATATTTATGTACATATATTTAAATTTTTATAATATGATAGAATTTAAAAAAAAAAAATTATAGAATTAATATTGACGAAGTTATAGGTTACGTTATTATGTTAAGTCCCACAATAGATGAGTCGGAGATATGAGCATAAATATAAAGGAACAAAATTAAGGTCTTGTATTTGAAAATTTTTTATGTGGAAAAATAAAGTACGGTTCCCGCAAAATCGGTACGAATTTTGGTTAACACATTTCAATAAGTAAAAGCCTTTTTTCTCTAAATGATGATTTCAAAGTCGTTGGCCAGCATTGCTCGAAAACGGCTAAATCGATTAATTTCAAATTTTAACACGAGCTTCTTAAATTTATTTTTTAGTAATTAAACGAAGACTTTTTCTCACCGATAAATATTTTTTTTATAAATAATTTAGGACCGAAATTTTGATCTAAAATGGATCTTTTTTTGAGAAACCGCCATTTTGTCAAAAAATTGTATTTCGCTTATTCCTTTGATTTGCTTTACTAGATTAGAGCTCCCGGAGATCAGCTGACCTTCCTTTCCAAATAAATATTGTTACTAATACTAAGTCTTAAAATACAGTTAAAAGATACCATAATATGTGTTCAATAAAATTAAAAGTTTCTCAGAAAAAAATCGCTTTTTTTAGCCTTTTAACTGTATACATATCATATAACCCCATAATTATTCCCATAAGTTGTTGTACAATACTTCGCCTTTAACAACATTGAACCTTTTTTTTTGCGCTACTAGATGTTTTTCTTAATTTATATATTATAATTGATCAATAGTGCTCAATTGGGCGAAACTTTGGGCATTTGGGTGGGCTCATGTCTTTTGTAACGAAATCGATGCCATTATCTTTTGCTGAATGAATGGCAATAGGCGTTTTTGTAAGCATTTTTTCAAGTATAAACGGACGTCACTGTTAACGATGTGTTAATGCCACAGCTATGAATCGCTTGTCATACCATTGCCTATTTCCCAAATTTGTCATTTTTTGTATTTAAAATTTGGGGCCACAATACCGCGAATATTGGAGTAGTGTCATTTTGAAACAGGATGCTGTTTTAAATTAAATTTAATGTAAGTTGCGTCGCCCATAACTATACACTCTTTAAGGGGGTTTTCTGGTCTAATATTTTGAAAAAATCGATTTTTTTTTGCATATTTTGAAAGTTTAGACTTTCAAAAATATGACCTTGGAAGGATTTTTCAAAATTCAACTTATTTTCGGAGATACAGCAGATTTTGTGACGTGGCGTCCGTGTTCACTAGTAAGTTGCGTCGCCCATAACTATACATTCTTTAAGGGGGTTTTCTGGTCTAGTATTTTGAAAAAAATCGATTGTTTTTTTGTATATTTTGAAAGTTTAGACTTTCAAAAATATGACCTTGGAAGGATTTTTCAAAATTGAAATTTGGTATATATATTCTTCTTTTAAGGCTCTATCGTGTCTTGGATTTCCAAAAATTTTGATTTGAAGTATTTTTAAAAAATTCGAAAAGGTCGAAAAAATCGGGTAAAAAAAATATTTTTCTTTCAAGTCGACGCCATTTTCTAATTTTTTTTTAAATGGTCAACCCGATAATGATATCCTTACTAATGAAGAATCTTCTTGCTTTTTTGTGTTTTAGTTCTCTACAAGGGTTGAAATCACGCCAACCACGACGCACCGTTTTTTTGAAGCTCCCACTCCACCGGCCCGTATCTCGACGAATTTTGTTTTTTTTTCTTTCAATTTTTTTTATATAATTAAAATGTCAATCAAAACATATAAAAAAATGTTTTTAATTTTTTTTATCTTAGTTTAAAAAATGCATACAATTCATGCGTCTAGACCAGAATACCCCCTCAAATGTTATCAGCACTTGTTGATTGCCACCCAATAATTTTTCTCCTATCTGTTGGGATGTATAGTGGCATGGTAGGCAACTAACCCCGCATGGGTATTCGTTTCGCTGTGCTCTTGCTAAAATATTATTTTAAATATTCTGGCACGATCGTTATCCGACATATCGGAATTATTTTTAATTGACCTTCATTTTGTGCACAATTATTTTTCGATCATGTAGATAACACGAATAAAAACTGACAAACCACAGCACAAAAACAAAACTTTCATGAGATAACGGTACCATTATTGTCAAAAACATATGTGAAAATGGGTTGCATTCGATGATTAGTTATGCGACAGTAGCCGCTAGATGGCGTACCGATTTGGCGTGAACCGTACTATCTTCACAAAATTCAGCATGATAACTGCCAAATATTACATTGCGCACGATAATTCAATGAGCACTAGGACTACTACTCAATTACTAAGCTTAATACGAAAATGTGTAAATCAACTTAGCAAATAAACAAAAAAATAAATAAATTTTATGAACGCAATTACCTCGCTCTATCCAATTTAACACATTTCAATGGTCCTCTTGCTACCACAGTGGCCGCTCTGGGGCGATCCAACAGCAAAGCGATCTCACCAAAGTAGTCACTTGGACCCAAACGACCAACCTCAGCGGGTTCATCTCCTTGCTATTAAGTGAAATAAAATTCAATTAGTAACAATATATAAATAATTATTGGTAGTTGTGTTTATTTTACCTCAGCTCTTCGTTGGAGTACAACCGCGGTGCCATCTAAAATGATATAAAAATCATCGCCTGGTTCACCTTGTTTGACAATTGTTTCGCCATCTTCGAATTGTACAGGTTCCAAAGCGTCGGCCACAGTAAGACGTTCCCATTTATCAAGGCTCTCTGTAACATAAAAATATGTTATGTAAGTAAATATCATTGACTAGTGATTATTTACAAAGAAATAATTACGGACTCTATATTTTACGTATTTTACGAATTCGTTTAATTTCAAACCAACTTACCCAAAATTGATACACGCGATAAGAATTCTTCGTACATTTTCCTTTTGCGTATGGTGGAACCCATCAGAATTCGGCGATAGGAATCGCGATCGATGCCCCAAAGTTTGACATCGGTTTTAGCTCGCACAGTAGCGGCACGTGGCGTGCCATAGATGAGCGCTAACTCACCGAAACTGCCACCCTCGCCAATTGTTGTAACCAATTCGGAATTCACAAACACCTGCAAAGTTTAGAACGTACAGTTACAGAAACTATTTTTTTGTTATTTTGTTTTGTTGTGGTACACACCTCAACCTCACCGTGATCGATAACATAGAAATTGTCACCTTCGTCTCCTTGCTGAATAATGTTCTCACCCATTAAATGCGTAACTGGAAACATGGCGTCGAAAATGTCCGAACGCTCATTTTCATCCAAATGCGAAAATAGGACGTTTTTGGCGATCGCCTTGGAGAGCGCGGCCATTGTTTTGTAATCCTTAGGGACAACTTTCTTCACATAACTTGTGGCGTCTTCTTCGGTGACCGGCTCGGCTGAGATGCCGCCACGTCGTCGCACTGGCGGGGCGGCCGTTTGTGGCATTGGACTGAGATCTTCGAAATCATCTGGACTGGTCACCTGTTTGTGGGCGTCAAGCTTAACTTGTTCCTGTAATAAAGCAATAAAATATGTATAAATGAGCAGCACTAAAATATTACGAAATGATGTAATACAAATACAATTGTGTAATGAGGCATTTTGTAAATAAAGTGTACACATATGTTATGTATTTACAGTATTACATACAAAATGTGTATAAACAAACCCTCAGATCGAAAAAATTGCTGACTTGTTCAATGCGATTACTAAATCACTTATGTAATTAAAGGTGTAGCAAATATACTTGCACGTGTGTAAATATTTACATTAAATGGAACAAATCTATTTATGTATTTGCATACTCTGTAGGAAAATCGAAATATTTTGAAATCACATGTGGGCAAAAAAACAGTAAGACTTTTTTATTTATATTTTGCATGAAAACCCATTCTTTGAATTTTTTTCTAGTGTTTCTAGATTATTTAATCGATAACGCCTTGACGACAAACCACGCCCAGGACGGCCATCAATATCAAATCATGATCAACCAGTCGTTTCTTCTTTTCGCTACGTGGCGCCAATTGGATATTCCAAGCGAAGCCAGGTTCTTCTCCACTTGGTCCTTCCAACGGATTTCAGGTCTTGCTCTTCCTCTGCTTCCCCCGGCGGGTACCGCGTCAAATACTTTCAGAGCTGTGTTTTCGTCCATTCGGACAACATGTCCTAGCCAGCGTAGCCGCTGTCTTTTAATTCGCTGAACTATGTCAATGTCGTCGTATATCTCGTACAGCTCATCGTTCCATCGAATGCGATATTCGCCGTGGCCAACGCGCAAAGGGAAAGCTCGACTGGTCTCAAAATCACCAATTTTTTTCGAAAAACAGCGTCGCGTTAACATTTGTGAAACAATGCTTTCCTACTACTAGGATGTCATGAAACGTAATACTACTGGCTATGAGTCTTGGATCTATGTTTGTCACTCGGAGACAGACGATCAATAGGCTAATTTTGTGGCGAAAATTGACCGAAGCCAAAAAACCTTGTCAAAACCGGTGAAAATCAAGTTTTCTTCGATTATGGAGGTTTGTTGCACTACGAATTCCTTACGACTGTCAACAAGGAATACTATTTGAGTGTTATGTGGAAGCCTATTCTGGAAATTGACTGCAACAACTGTTTCGAGGATTGGAAAAAACGTTAATACAAGTGTATTGGGGCCAAAAGGATCACTTTCAGGTGGACGACATAAATTTGAAGAATAAATTAAGAATTTCAAAATTATGAACAAAATCTTAATACTATATTTTTTTTTTTTGAATGAGAACCTATGAAATTTTGCAGACGACCTGTTAATCCCCAAGAAGATGCTCATTTGTAGGAAACGCTGAAATCGAACGAATATAGCCATGAGCTGTCACACAAACTGAACCCTTGACAATTCCATACGGAGACGCGAAAGCCTTTATAATGGGGGCTTGGACTCAAAGCGATTTCATTTATCTTCAGCTAATGGTTAAGAAAACACTAAATTCTCATAAAACATCGAACATACTCGTATTAACCTAAATAAACTGTTTAAGGTCAACTGGAAAGTGAAAGAATTGTTCGGCTTAAAACCATTGTCGGCACAGGGACAGACAATTATCATAGAAAGACTATCTCGAAATTTATTTCAGATAACTCACATACTGACCGATATATGCAGTACAAAATGGGACGTGAAAAATTTTATATACATACATACATATGTATATGGTATATGGTATGTATGTATATGGGATCTAGCGGTGCCGGGTTTTACCTATTTTCAACGCAAGGGCATTTTTATATCAGGAAATTTATTTATTTTCAGAGCAAAGTTAGCGATAAGGACAGAGCTTCACATTTTCCATGTTTGGTGACTTAAAGTCTATGGCCCAAATTCGATCAGTTTTGGTCGTGAGGTTACATTAAGAAGCTCCGGGTTAGAAAACAAAATTAATTAATAGTCAGTTTCGAAGATATAAATTTAACATTTGAAACTTCGGGACGATTTGTAGGAAGATAAATAATCTTTGGGAAACAGATGCGAAAAATAAAGTGGAAGCGTAAACATTTTGAAGCCCAATTGAAACGATAGGGAAGTTTTATCAATTTGATCGGCCTATTGTGAGCTTTGGTGGCTTGGAGCTAACGTATACCGAAATTTTAATGAACGTGAGTCCACAGCAGGTCTGTTCGATAGCTTCAGAGTATTAGCTGTATAAATCAACCTCACCCAAAATAGTTTTATGGGCTTTTGTTTTTTAAGTTTCGTCTTTACCAGCCTCTTTCAAACGTCCATTACATTCCACGTATTCGGTTCTCACATAGAATGTACGGAATTCAGAATTTTCTAATGGTTGGTTCGCCTTATTCAGAGCTCGAATAGTAATCATTGTGGCTTTTTTACCTCGAAAAATTTATCAAACCTTAAGGATTAAAGTAAAAGGCGCAAACACATGATAAATTTGCCTCAAATGGTGTGGTTATAAATAATACATGCCCGACTGTAAGCAAGATAAAATAAAGACTTCTTTATAAACGCGTCAAGACTTTTTGCGACTTTTCCTACTGCCATTATTGCGGCAGAAAAGTACAAAAAAGTTGTCAGAAGATGGATCAATGATTGAATTCTGCGACAAATGGCACAGGATGTCAACTCACGAAACTTATACGCCCCGTGGCATCAAATGCTAAATGCTGCAAGCAAATCTCTACAAACCAATCTGTAACAACGAGTTTATCGTACATTCATTAGCTTTTATTATTATTTCGTTTTAAATTGAAAGACGGCATGCGACATTCCACCATTCAGGCAGCGGAAATTCAAGCGAAATTGACATTCCCGTGCTCACCACCAATCCGCAGCCTTTAGCTAATACCATATACACATACTATATACTATATAAACAAGCAGATATGCAAACATATACATATATACATAAATGTACATATATATGTGTGTAAAATATGCAAATATGCTGGTTTTATGTAGAGTGTAGGCGTTTAAAATGCACATTTGCAAAGCATTCTGAAGAGCCACCATCCAACTGAAATTTGTACTTCGCTTCTTTCTCTGTGTCGGCTTTGTTTTGCATATGTTTCCATGTGTCGTTAATAATTAAATTGTTGCGCCAACAACAATATCTATATTTTATCTTGCTTACAGTCAGAAATTCATGTACGTAACGGGTGTCTTTTTAGACTAGTGGTTTTCAATTACTTTTTGCGGAGTCTGTCTTTTTGACAGCTGCCATTTCAAATGGGCGAGACTTAAACCGGAACATGGTTTAAAAATTAACCAGATTTATTATCAAAATAATGGTTGAATTCGCGTCTCATATTCGGTCGACACAAACGCCCAGCAGAGTCGATAGTTTAAGCTGACATGGATCGGTTTCGCACCACGTTTACTCTGGTGGATAATTCGTATCCTCAGAGACAACGTATAGCACGCAGCAGAGACGAGAGTATATATGACAGAAAACACGAATGAGTTCACCCGTCACCGCGCGTATAAATTCGAGCAGTGCCTATCCACTTTATGGAAGATTTTGTGGAAGGATCTAGATTTGCTGGCTTACAAAATTCAACTTGTGCAAGAATTGAAGTCGAATAGCCAACATGCCCGTCGCACGTTCTGTGTATGAGTCCAAAACTAGATGGCTACCGATACCGATTCTCATAAGAAAATTTTGTTTTCTTCGCTAAAACATCACTTTGGTTTGAATGGGTATGTTAATAAACAAAATTCTGTATTTCGAGCGACTATAATTCACACACCCTCTTGGAGACCAAATACATCCTCACTATCTTGTGCGCTCTATTGGCGGAGGAAATCATTGGTCCTTTTTTTCTATAATGAAGAAATGAACCCCGCCATGATGTTAAAGTCAATGGAAAACGCAATAAAAGTTTTTAATGAATTTTTCGTGCCTGAATTGGAAAATGTTGGATGTGGCCGACATCCGATTCGAAAAAGACGGCGCTATCGAAAAAATAAATCAATGGAAGGAAACTTGTGGTAAGCTCGTTATCTCGCGTGGTGAGCCTATGGCGTGGCCTGCAAGGTCGAGCAATTTGACACCGCTGTACTATTTTTTGTGGAGTTATTTGAAGTCGCTTGTCTACGCAGAAAAGTCCGAGATGTTTGACATATTGGAAGACAAAATTCGGGGCGTTATTGCTGACATAAAGTAGCCTAAAAAGCCTATCGGATGGAATTTATATTGACCCAGCCACGGTGGTCAATTGTCCAAAACCAAACAAAGCTAAAATCTTGGCCATACAATTAAGTCATATGCATTTTATTTCTTCTCACATATCTAAAAAAACACACCCTTTATGTGTAAACACACACTTAGGGGCATAAGTATTTATTTTATAACCTAATTGACAGAAGGTGCGAGGTCAGAATTTTTTACATTTTACATATACAGGGAGTTGTATGTATAAACGTATGCAAATGGATACCGAAGTCTGATAAAATTTTAACTCACAACTTCTAAAAGCTCTGTGACTTAGTTTAATAACAATTTTTTCTTTATGCGCGTAGACACCGCTTACGCGGTTATTGGCACAAGGACATAACAGCCGCGGATGAGAATTGCTAAATGAGACGGCGAATCATCCCTCCCCAGGGTTGTGTGCTGGCAGTCGAAAACAGAAGAAAACAGTCAATTCAACCGCTTGTAATTCACGGTACTTGTCACGCTTTATACAATAACCTGGATCATTCAATAATACGGTGATAAACCTTAGAGTCCTCAAAACTTACAATGAGGGATTATCTATATAGAAAACGACGTACTCCTGCGGAAAAGAGAGATTGCTGTCGCTAGCGCATCAATTGCGGAAGACCCAAATCAGTCTCTCACACGTCGTTCTCAAGCGTTGGGTGTATTTTGCGAAAATATATTGGTCGAACTTCTTCCAAGATAATCAAGACCGACAGGTTACAGTGAATGGAAATCGCTACAGCTCAATGATAACCGAATATTTTTGGGCCGAACTGGCTGATATGGACTTGGACAATATGTGGTTCCAACAGGATGGCGCCATAAGCCACACAGCGTATGCCACCGTCGATTTATTAAAAACCAAATTTGGTGAACGTGTTATCTCACGAAATTACATAGTCAATTGGACGCCTCGGTCATGCGATTTGACATCGTTAGACGATTTGCTGTGAGCCAACGTCAAGTATATGGTCTATGCCAACAAGTCAGCGACGATTGATGAACTTCGTACGCATACAGAACGTGAAATTGCAGCAGTATCGACCAATTTATGTTTGAAAACCGTCGAGGTCTTGCCTTCTGCAAGCCTGCCCGTGATGGCCATGCAAAAGAAATCGAGTTCCATACATAATGGCATCGAATGTACTTTTACAGGAATAAAGAAATTCATTGATATCCCAAACCGTTTTTGATTTGTTTAAAACTTTTATAGCGCTCTTATTGAAAAACCCGTTAGATCTATCCTTATTTGTGGGATCTCATCCGTAGCAAAGTTTCACAATTTATAGAAACATAACTATGGCAATTGGGTTCAATCTTTAAGTGATATATATGAGATTTTTTTCAATTCCTGTCTACTAGTTGTTGGGACAAAAGAAAATTGAATTGTTGTTGTCTTTTAATTAAAAATAGTTGTAGAGCAGAATGCAGTCATTACCGTCCGCAGTCAATTAAAGTCATCGTTATGAGCGTACATATGTATGTATGTATGTATGTGTCGCAGGTGGGCCGTCGGGTGTGTGTATGGAACTACTTGGCGGGATGTTTTTATTGTTATTCTTGACACAATGTATGTATGTACATATCTATGTATAAATACATTGTAAAACTTTACAGCCAATAATCTTTTTATGTGTATGCTGTAACACGTACAATATTGCAACATTTTTCCTTTCCGCAATTCTGCTTTAATTATTGTTACACATATACAGTTATTTGTACAGTTATATGCGCAGCTAAATATCATCCTATTTGAAATATATACATACGTAAATCAAAACAAATTAATTAAGGTGGCAAAGCAAGCACACTGAGGTATAAAGAAAAACAATATATACTCGCAATACGAGTATACTTGGACATACTCGTCTAGTATGTACATATGTATAAGTAAGCAAACAAACTATATTCGCTTATTAAGAATAAAACTAGTAATGTAGTTTATTTATATTTACAAAGGCAATTGCTTATACTATGTACATATGTATATTACTTTATAAGTGATCAACCAAATATGGACTATTTCAGGTTGAGCGATATTTCATCTACACCAGTATTTAGAGCACGTATACGCCCTGCAGACCAGTTTGTGAGACAAGATACTTCCTGTACAAATCTAACTTAACATAGGCTCCGTGAAGACATTTAGTTCATTATTGCTTGTATTCAATTCAAGTATGTATAACGGCAGATCGAAGCACAGGTACTTTTTTCAATAGTCTTTCGTCGGCAGATCACGGGTGAGTCGTGTCAAGCTGTCACGTTAATTTGCCGCATGTGGGACAAAGAGCAACCTGAAGAGATTCCAGAACTGCCATTTCATCCAGAAAAAACAGCGGTTTGTTTTGGTTTGTGGGCCGGTGGAAGCACCATACTTGTCCAAACTGTGACATTCTGATACTTTGCTTCTTCGACTGCATTCCTGAAAATTTAGATCACTGCGTCGCGAAATCTATTCCTAATAGCTTTTTCACTTCTCACATACGAGGGACATTTGGATGGGACGAAGCAACTATGTATATACGCTTTAACAGGAATGGGTTGTAACTCAGAGAGAGGCTTGATGAAAGAGTTTTCTTTTAAGGGCTCCAGCGCTGGATCTATGGATTTCGCGTGAGCTTGGAAAGCGCTTGTTAACAACTAACTCCTGTGCGACATCAAGACCCGAACGAATCGTAATCGTATGAGTTCTTACATTGCCCAATAGGCTTGTAAAAGGTAAGGCTGAAAGGTGACGTGGAAATATACAATAGGTACTCTTGTCTAGCTTTTGTAAGTCTGAGGTTGAAACATCTCAACAGTCACATCTTTGACGAACCTGGTGAAATTGAAGGAGTTGAGATCAGCCAACTCAAAAAATTTGTGAGGCTCAAAGCGCATCGATGTTTTATGAGAGTCTTTCCGATAAATACTAACGAATATTTAGATAGCACAATGAACCGGCTTTTTCAGCTGTAAAAGTGGGATCCGTTTTTGGTTCGATCTTCTAACATTACCTAATTTGGCCTAGTATCTACAATGGTTGGTGAGAGTTAATCATTGTCAACCATAGTTGAGAGTAAAAATCATTGTGGTTGAAGAGCTCAAATTGCACCGCTCTAATGATACTAGTACTTAACCTTTCATTGGAGGCGTTTTTTACGTGGCGAGTCTCAAACCCAGCCCACAACCCTTTGGAGGTGATGTTTCGCCTTCTTACTTTAGCTCGCCTTCAAACGGATGTTCTTTGGATACACAGAGGATACTTGGTCTAGGACCGGAAGTCAAAAGCTGCTTGAGCTATATGTGAAAGAATCGTTTCTGGCTAGTCCCAAGTGAATGGCGATCAGAAAACTTTCCGCACTTGCGTGAACTTCTACAAATGACTGCCTCCGTTGGAAAGATTTGGTGGAGAAGGACCTGGCTTCGCTTAGAATCTGCAATTGGCGCCACCTTGCAAAAAGAAGAAACGACTTTCGCGCTGTTATTAATTCGGATATAACCGCGCAAGCGGTTTCTACGCCAGTAAAGAAGAAGAAGAAGTCAGTCGCAACGTCCATACCATGTATACAACATAACACCACTCCACCCATCCAAGGAATCATCCATTCCTGAGCTCACATCAAGACATAACCACAGAAGCCCCCATAAATACCGTCTTAAGTGTAGGTCATATCATTCTAACAGTAATTATTTTATAGTTAAACGCAGCTCTTTCGTGGTGAAATTCCGTGCATAAAAAGTGGTTGTCGGCAACAAGCAGTTAGAAGTTCATTAAGTAAATAAATTAATATTTATATACCGTTAAAAGGTTCACGGTCGATATTAATGGCTCACGAACCGATGAGATGAGTGCTCGTTAAACTGGCTATTAAATGCTTCAGAAATAATTTATCAGCTTTCATTGCCTTCACCAAATGTAAACGAATGCCCCGATATCACGTCAATTGCCGACCACGGAGTCGTAAAACTATCAGTAGATGTGTAAACACATAAACATGCGAGCAAGTAGCGTGCGAACTGACGCCACACTTAGTTTTTATTAAACCGGGTGATTGCTTGCGATGACTTTGGTTGCAATTTCAATCCGCAGCATTTGAGGGAAAGGTGTGAGAATATGCTATAGATATGTTATAGATATGTTTTGTGTGGTCATATGTATATAGTTATACATAGTATTTGGGGGTTATCATTGATATGAAGCTCTGATGGAAGCCAAAAAACGAAAAGAGAAATATAATATTTAAAGGATTAATTGGGAAGCGATGGACTTTTTACCAAAAGTGGTATTTTGGCTCTATTTAACGTAATTAGGCGACTAATATTTTCTGAGGATCGTTGTCTGATATACGGCACTCGAAAAAACCACACTAGCTTAGCAGCTGAGGAGTGTTCAAAGAGCGGCACGCATCGGCATTTGGGGTGCACTAAGTGCATCACCAACAATGACACTCAGACACATTCTACACGTTGCATCTGCAGACATAGCTGGTAGGTGTTTACCGACGAATGGGGATATTAGACTTAGGGAAGTTGTGTAGATGATGGGCCCCGGATAAGAACACACTGAAATTCTCCACTACTTCGATTGCATTTCTTACAATCTAAATCACGGCATCTGGTTTCACACATGCGACGGATTTTTGAGCGGGGCGAAACCGTTGGATATGAGATGTAATGAGATTTTTCACGGATGGGTTGATAGTTAAGATGGAGGTAAGAAATGGAGTCTTTTGTCGGGAACTTTCCATCAACTCTAGTTTCAGGCTACTAGACTATTGTAGCGTCTTACTAGCTGGGGAGCCTGCTATCAAGGTAACAATAACTGTACTGATCCGAAGTGCAGCTTCCTTCAGAGAGCCGCACATTCACTATGATAGCCGAGCCGGTATACTGGTTGAGCTCGTTCACTGTGGGCTCAAAACTAGTCAAGCTGTGCATGACTTTATTATCAATAGCTTCAAGCTTCTTCGCTAGTCAACAACCAGAACTTATGCGATTGCGAGATATTTCAAACCCAGAGTAAACCGTTAAACTACTTGCTTTAATTGAGCCAATCTCGCTGCTATTGTAGGCATTCTGACTAGACACTGCCCAATAATTTCATATGTGGTGCGACTAGATATTTTCTTGGACGCTCTTTCACAAAGCTATACAAGAAGAGCTCCAAAGAAAACAGGACTTAAAAAAAAAAAAGCTGAACAAATGGTTTTTTCGGCAAAATCTATTTATTTTATTCAAAATAGTCTCCTTCTGCTTCAATACAGCTTTTTGCACGTTTCAAAAGCATGTCGAACTAGTGTTTTAGCTCGTTGGCCGGTATGGCCGCCAGTATGCCGGTGTAAGCCTTTTGAAAAGGAAGAGGTCGCATGGTGCCATATCAGGTGAATACGGGGAGTGGTTAGTGATTAAAATGAGATTTTTGGTCAAATAATCGTCCTTCGAATGTTGGATGCTGAGCATTTTTTGGTCGTCAGTCAATTTGTGCAGAACAAACCGTGCACACGCCTTTCGTGTGAGACCCACGATTTCGTAAGCTCAAATGTTCGGTCAAATTGCGATAATTCGATGTTTTGGAGATGTTCAATTCCATTCCCATGAATTTCAATGATGATTGATCGTCATTTATGTCCTTTGTCCACTTTGACAACGTTGAAACCGCCATAAACTTGTTTCATCAATTGAAATGTTTCGATAAAAGTTTTACCAATTTTAAAACAAAATTTAATGTTGGCTCTTTGTTCGAAGCTCATTTTCGCACCGATAACACAAACATACTGACACTTAAAACGCAATAACTTCACTTCCAATCAATGAAATGTCATGAAATTCTCACTGAACAATCGATAAGGATAGCAGATTCTAACGCACCCAGGAGGTGCTAGATTCAAAAAGCCCTGTTTACTTTGGAACGCACCTTGTATAGAAGAAACTGAGGTGACATCATCTTGACAATATCTCCTCTATTATCCGTCTTCTGCCAAACTTAGATTGAAATATCTCGGTAGAAATACCCTTCGTGAACCTAATGAAGTGGCTAAAATTGATAATAGCTTTGGCAACAATACTTGATAAATGTGTTTCGTGCTAGACTGAGGAGCCTGGTAATGGGTATGGCTGCGCAGATGTTAGCACCCGTTGTGAATAAATATTTGTCCCTAAATTTTGATTCACAAATTACATAAGCAGTAATTAGTCGCGTAAATTTTTGTTCACAATAACTAAACGGTACTGTAATACACTAACAACTAAATCCACATGGGTTCAAAATTACTGGCCCGCATTCATATGTAGATATGAAGGTATTTTATAAGTTTACTTCTTATTCCGAACCGAGTTGCGGTCAACTGCGCCACACTATTTTATTTCTACGTTTCTGCAATTGACATTATTGCCGCAACTTGACGTCGCCACACCACATTTCATTCACACATTTCACTAAGTGAAACCCACGATTTCGACCACACATTTGTGGTTAAAATTTTACGTGCAAACACAAGAAAACCAACTCCGAAGCTTCTGCATGGTGGTATATCACTTTCTGTTCCGTATTTTACAATAACAAAAGTTGCGTTATTTATAAGATCATCGAAGGTTTGCTCGGATGTTTTGCCAAAATGATACTAAATGCAAAAAAATGGAAATCAAATCCTGAAACAAGACGCCGAAAAGAAGCTCTTTCACGGACACAGTTGAGAAAAGTTGTGGCTTTGGCCCGAGAAAAGCCATTTTATACCTCAAAAAAATTAAAGATGAGTTAAATCTTAGAGTCACTGCTTTCTCAATAAGAAAAAGGTTAATAACAGCTAAACTTTATGGCAGATGCCCAAGAAAGGTGTCATTACTTAAGCCCCGGCATGTGCAGGCTAGAGTTCAATTTGCCGAAGAGCAACATATTGTGGTCTGACGAAACAAAAATTGTTTTATTTGGTTCCCGAGGACGCCGATAGAATGTACGGAGGCCAATAAACGCTTCATTTGATCCTAAATATCTTTCACGGAGGGTAAAACATGGGGGTACCAAAATCAATGTATGGGTGTGCTTCTCTTACTATGGTACAGGTCCGTTATTTTGGATTAAAGAAAACATGGATGCCAAATTGTATGTTGAAATAATGGAATCGACTTTGCTAGCACACGCTGAGTGGAAAATGCCGTTGAAATGAGTCTATCAACGTAGGATACCATCTAGACGAGAATGGAGAAGAAGTTCAATAGTAGAGGAAGATACCATCTCAGTCTATACCGACGGGTCCAAAATGGACTGTGGAGTAGGCACGGAGGTATTCTCCGCTGATCTAGGCATATCTCTCTCTATACGTCTACCGAACTCGGCTAGCATCTTCCAAGCAGAAGTATCTGCGAAGTTCTATTAAAGCAACTATATTTACGGATAGCCAGGCGGCCCTCCTGGCATTGTCTTCACCCATGACAAATTCCAGTATAGTACACAACTGCAAGAGAGCACTAACCTCAATAAAAGACAAGCTCCAACTAAACTTGATCTGGGTTCCCGGCCACAGGAACATTTTCGGTAACGAAAAAGCAGACGAGTTGGCAAAGGCAGGAGCTTTCCTCAATGAATCCGAGGCGGAGCTAATACCAAGCCCGCTAGGATCGATAAAAGGAGAGATCAATAGACAATTCCAACAAATTGCAAACAACAGGTGGAAAAACATTAAAAAACGCGTCATAACTAAACAATTATGGCCAACATATGACAATAAAAGAACCAATGACTTATTAAATAGGTCAAGAAAAAGTATTTACAGAATAACAGCTACTACAACAGGGCACTGGCGATTTGGGGAACATGCGTACAAAATGGTTATGCCCTACAACGACATCTGCCGCAGCTGCGGAGTAGCAGGAAACAAGGAAACAATCTTCCACTTTCCCTGTGAATGTCCAGCTCTAGCACAGATCCGACACAAAACACTCGGAATCCACTAAGCACCAAACCTTGAATGGATTTCCACCAAAAACATATCGGACATACATAAGTAGTTTCATCGAAACCTCAAAATGGTTTGAGAGAGAAAGTGAAACGTAATAACAGATACAAAAGGTTCTACGAATAGTGTATCAAAATGGCACATCAAGTGCTAATTGAGCCCGATAGGGCTGCACTCCTACCTACCTACCTACCTATCAACGAGATAACGACCCCAAGAATACCAGTAGGTTGGCAAAAAATTGGACCTTAATCCAATTCAGATTCTTTAAATACACTATTTTTTGCTTCACTTAAATTTCTGGTTATGCCGCTGCTATTATTTCCAACACACTTGTATATGTATGTATGTATGCATGTGGGTGGAAGCAAATATTGCCCAAATGAAACATTTAAGTAACTAAAAACAATTCTGATTTTGAGTGTACAGCATTTTAAACACGAGCAAATCATACACATTTGTTGCCGTAAATACGCCCGCGAGTAAATCTGCTCGCCCTTAAGCGTGCTCTGTTTTATGAATCTTTAAAATTTGGCAAGTGCTAAGCAAATAAAATGTATACATATGTGGTTTACTCGAAGCAGAAGGAAATGCTGTGAGGAAAACAAAAAATAAAACATAAAATAAGTCCACACATGGCATGTTTTCCTCGTACGCCACAAAGGCTTATTCTTATTTATATAAACTTATGCTTTGCATGTGAAACAAGAAAGATATGGTGTGGTAGAAGAATCGAGTATAGTACGCCAAACTTTACACCCACGCCACAATAAAGGTGTAATAAAGGCCTTTTAATTCATGAGCAGCGTAAAGTGGAAATCAACAGAAACGTGAATGTGAGACACACCTGACTGAATTTCAACAGACCACACAAATATTAACAATAAAATGCATTTATGCCGCTATTAGTGCATTCCATAAACGCTTGTTGTTGTTTTATACGCTTCAAGTGCCATAAATTTGCGTTTGTGTTCCTAGTAATCATTTAGGAACGAGAGAAATAATTAGTTTTCATAAATAAAAGCAATCCAGTTTGGAACTAATTTGTGTTCAAATGCTACAATATATAAAAAAAATACATAAAATAAATTTAATTTCTTAAGGTTCCTTCCACGAATTGGATCAAGACGTTTGCCCATAAAAATAGTAGCGAAACAACAACAAATTTCGAAGTCAATAATATTTAACTTATACTTGGTCAGATGGACTCTGTTCCCCAAATCGGCGAAATGTGTGCATTCGCACATCGTCGATAAGCATCTGCAGTCATCACTTGTGCTGAGAGTTGTCCGTGAAGAGTTTATATTAATTTTTATTATTAACTCAACAACAATTTTTCTTCACTAACATGTCGTACTTTATGCCTGAAAAAGGTGTTTTTACGTTGAGTTCTTCGTCATTACTTTGAGGGGCTATACCAGTGTGGTACTTTCAAAGAATCGATTTTTTGTGTTTTTTTGATAGTTTATATTTCCAAAAATATCCTGTGAAATCGGCAAGGTCTTATCTTGAATAATTTCTGAAAGGCAGTATTGTAAAGAGCGACCGCTGGCAGGTATAAATGGAAATCAAACTTTAAACGCTTTTTTCTCGTAACGACATTTTTCAAAATTGCTGTCATCGTAACTCAACGACAAACTGACCGATCGACTTCAAATTCAAGTATTCTTGAATATATTTACTATACAATGACCTACGACCTTTTTGATTGGTTGAAATTTGTCAATTTGGCATTAAAAAAACGACAATTTTTTAATCTAAAAAACGGCATTTATTTCAGAACTACGCCATTTTGTTAATTTTTGATATTTTTCTAAAATCGTAGGGTATTGTGTAGGAAATACCTTCAACTTCAATAACCTTTTTTAATTTTTTTGTTTCAGCTACTCAACTACTGGAATCATGTCAGCAGTTGGGTAACTTTTTTTAGTTGGCACCTCCGAAGATGGCCATAACTTCGTTATTTTTCAATACTATGATAAAAAGATGGAAAAATGTTGCTGAAAATATATCTTATTTTGTCCAAAGAACTTCGAAACATTCGATTGAGTGCTTTCTTTTAAAAATTTTACGAAAATCGGTTAATTTTTCATGGGTTACACTGGCATAGCCCCTTAACATGAAGAAAAACTCCGGAAAATCATTGCATTTTGGTGGAAGTTTATATTGAACATGCTCTAGTTAAAAAAAAACGTGCTAAAAATAGTTTATACGATTTAAACGTGTTGATTTTTGTGTGGAACTGGGATTTTCTCCAAGAAAATTTATTCTAAACACAAGAAGAGCTCGCGGAATTTTTAAAGGTATCTCAAGCAGCCATTTGAGAACGTTTAAAATCAGCCAAATATATTCAAAGGCAAGGAAATTCGTTGTCATGTGAATTGAAGTCAAGATACGTTGAAGTACTGCTGATTTTGCATGTCAGAAATGCTGTTTGCACGCTAGAAAGGCGTGCTGTATTGTAAGCTTCTACAACCGAGCGGAACTACACCTAAAGAACGCTACCGAGAACTCACAAAATTAAAGCGAAATTTACCGAAAAACGTTGGCATAAGTGTATTAAATCTGGTGGGGATTACTTTGAAGACGACAAAATAATATTGATAAATAACACTGTGGAATTTGGGGGGGTGAGAAATTCCAAGTCAGGGTGATGGTACTAGGTCAGTATGGTGAAACCCTCAAAGAGTTTGGCGTTCGTACGTGTCAGTTTTTTTTATGACCTTTTAAATTTTTTCCTTATCTTGATGTTTTTTCGCTTAGTAAAACAAACAAAAACAAAAAAAAACAAAAAAAAAAAGTCTAGGCAATATTTATTAAAATAAATACAAATAAATAAATAAAATAAAAATAAAAAATTATAAAAATGTTTAGTTTATTTTTTTAGTAAGTTATGACCAGAAGTCTGGAGTTATAGGGGAAAATTTTTATAAAAAAGGCGATAAATGACACTTTTTTGAATAAAAACAAATAAAACCAAATAGAAATTGTAATTCTTAATTTTTCTAAATTTGTTTCATCAAAATCGGACAAGTGGTTCGCGAGTTATGTTTATTTGTTTTTGCCAAAATGTTACAACTAAGCGAAAAAACATCAAGATAAGGAAAAAATTTAAAAGGTCATAAAAAAAAAAACTGACACATACGAACGCCAAACCCTTTTAGGGTTTTACTATACTGACCTGGTACCATCACCCTGACTTGGAACTTCTCACCCCCCAGATTAGCTTTTGTACTGTGTAATTAAATATTTTGCGTTTTATTTATATATTCCTGGTAATTTTTTGTCACAATGTATATTGTATCGTTTTGTATTCTTTTACGATAATTCTTATCATGTATTATTCTTTAAAAGCAACTTCAAATCCACCGAAAAGTAATGATATTTTATGACCTCGAAGGTAAAAAGTGAAACCACAAGCTCCATAAATTTACGAAATTTTGACTGTAGACATGATTGATACTGTTCGGTTAGTAACCAGTTTAAATAATGTGCACCAGTTTTCACCTTACTTTTTTATCACTTTTGAGGCCAATAAACACATAACACAATATATCAATTGTTTTGGTTTAATGTGAATTCTAATTCTAGTATTCATTCATAATGGCGACGAACGAAAACGTGATATGGGGGGTTACAGTTTAAATTTTGTAACGAAATTGTATTTAAGGCTATGATAGTGTTTTCCTTCTTCTCATGAAACACAACACGTTTGTATGATTGGTCATGTTAGTGAAAAATATATGGTAATTTCGAACAATTTGTACTATTCTCAATTTAAATAATTGGGAAAAAACATTTAAATCGATGCAACTTGTAAAGTATATCAATATATCTAGAAGAATTTTCACTTCACGAACCGACAAACCAAATTAAATTAATTAAGGTTGTTACAGAGGAAATGTGCCTCCGTTACCTTGGACAATACCCTATCCAAAATTTCGTAAAGAAACCTGGTCAAAGTAAAAAGTAGCAGCTTTATGCTATACTGGTCCATTATCAGCGAATCCAACAATTGAGCAGACAGACAGACAAATTGACATGGCTCAATCGACTTAGCTCATCAAACTTATTATATACCATATATAACGGGTTTTAAGAGCGCTAAAAAAGTTTTGGGATATCAATGAAATTCTTTATTCCTGTGAAAGTACATTCGATGCAAATATGTAAGGACCTCGATTTATTTTGCATGATCACCACGGGCACGCTTGCAGAAGTCCAGACGCTGAACCCAATTTTCTACGGGTTTCAAGCATAAATCGGCCGATACTGCTGCAAGTTCGATATTCGTACGAAGTTCTTTAATCGTCACTGGCCCCACAGGGAATAATCCAACGGCGTCAAATCGCACGACCGAGGCGGCCAATTGACTGGGCCATTTCGTGATATAACACGTTCACTAAACATGATTTCAAGCCGTTTCAGTTATGTGGATTCCAATATTTCCACTAGACGCTCAATTTTTGATCTGACAGGACGATTGAGACGACCATAAATTGGACATAGCGCTCTTAAAGTTGAGGCCACTGGCTCCGAGTTTCGGTAGTAAATTTTAATAATTTCGACTCGTTAGAGCGTATATCTTTTCATGATTAAATGGCAAACCTTACTGAAGAGCAATGTCAAAAGAGCGGGAAAAATATGTCGTCGTTTGCTGTCCCTATCGGTCTACTTTTGTAGCGTCGCTAAACAAAAAAAAAAACCTCAAAACCCCGTTGCAAATATATTTTTATAGGTCCACCGACGTTTCTTTCTAGATGTTAAAAACTTCGTGGCAAACTTAATATACCGCTGTTGAAGGTATAACAAGTTTTTTCTAGTAGTCACTATGATGTTCGCGCAACAAGCCGCTGAAGTAATTAACGCACCAATGTCAATTGCAGAATGTCTACAAATCTGGTGTATTCGTAGAGGTTATTGATGCATGAATTAGTAAACATATTTACATGGACATACACACCGAAATATTTAAATAATTTACACATGTTAAATTAAGTTAGCAGGTTTGCTAAGAGCAAAAAATTTTTATTAAGCTACAGATGTATGTACATATGTGAATGTGTCCACACATATAACCCATTTTTGCCGAATGTCGTACATTCAGAACTCCCAAAGCATTTTTTTTTAATTTTTTCGAGTAAATAAATTGATGCTAATCATTTAAGAATATTATCCACTACAATGGAAATTAACACATTTCTTGAAAAATTATAAACATTCCATCAACAACTACATACAGACACTGTATTATTGGTTAGAATTGACAAAATTTACTCAATTCATTAATTTAATTTAGATCAAACTGTCATGCTTAATTACGAAGCGATAAAAATTAATCCATGAAAAGCAATCCATTAATCCATAGGAAAATATTATTTTATTATCACTAAATAGTAACACTTCGTATGTACTTGTATTTAAGTCTATATAATAAGGAGTTTGAGCTGCTGACAGCAATATTGAAGCATGACAGTAACAGTTAAAACTTAACTATCACCCAGTATGTTATTAAGCCAAACCTAAACCACTAGGCTATCCTACTCATTAAGCGAAGATACACATTCATTGTGGTAAATTTCTTTTCAGCGAGTGTTTTATTAAGGTACAAAAACAGGAGATGCTCGATGTTAGCCGAAAAACACAGCTTAACCGTTTTTGGTTTCAGCAGCTCCTTTTACACAAAAAATAGTGCTTCTTAACTTACGAAAATATCTTTTATCTGAAGAAATTATTAAAGCTTTTTAAATTGTAAAATCTATGAACTCAATTCCAAAGACTGTTGTGGGGAAATTCAACATCTCTTTTCTAAATGGGAAAACTATGTCATTCTCCAACACTAAAAATTTTATTAAGAGAAATAGGGAGAACGCTTTGAAAGCAAGTCCTGTAGAAAGACCAGGGTGAATTTTCTCTGAGGAATTAACGTTTATTTCCACACCTCGCGTAGTCTAACACTATCAATACAGAATGGAATTCTGTCGTAAATATTATTGCCCATGATACTATAGATGAGGAACTGATAGGGCTGCTTTAATATAAAAAAAGAGATCTAACATAATTTGAATTTAACAGTTTTATGTTTTAGGCAACTTCTTTCATAAAAAACAAAAAAGTAGCAAGCACTAAAATATCATTAAAGGGTTACATGGATTTCCTCGGGTAAAAACAGCATTTTTTCAACAATTTTTTTCTCATATAAAAAATTAAATATTTTATTAGAATTTTTTATTGTTACAAACATACACTATTAACAAAGAAAATCTGAAATTTTTGGAAAAAAATATATTCAACTCGGCTATTGCGAGGCCATTTCCAGTGACCCCTCGGAAAAAAATGCGCCCGCGTTAGACAGGATAATTCCTTACAGGATCACTTAAAAATAAAAAATACCTGTTTTAGTTAAAACCTTAACTTAGAACTTGGGCGAGGAAAAAAAACTGAAATTCGGATTTTTGGCAGACATTAAAAAAAATTAAAATTCCGCAACATTTTTTTGTCAAATAAATATATTCGAAAAAAAATTCTTCGTCCACGGCTTTAAGAATTGTATATCAAAGACCTGTGTAAGATTTTATAAAAATCGGTAGAGAAATTCTCGAGAAATCTTGCCAACCGACTTCAAACCGTGCCAAATTTAATTTACCCTGTGCAGAATATAATAAATATTACCTTCTAAAATCAAGAATATTATTTCTGTATTTTATTTAACCCTTCCTATATATGTATGTATATGTACATAAACATATATTTATACATATGTATGTACACACACTTATTTTAAAGTCCGAAAGTAAGCCTGAACTCCAACAACAAGACAATTTTAGCTTAATTAGGATGTATTTTTCTGCTACCGCACACAGATGGGCAAACAAATACCATCATTAGTGGAACACGATAACATAGTTATGCTTCCATATAGTACATATGTATGTATATACATATATGTACATATATAGTAAGTACCTACAATATGTGGCCATTGAATTATGAACGAAGGAGGAAGAATATCATTTTATTTACTATTTCTGATGTGGGCAAATTAGCTTACATAAAATTTCTCTGCTATTTTGCAGCTGGGACTACCTAGCCTCAATTAAGCCACATTTTGCATTTCTTAATAAAAGTCTCGAAGTCGAACTTTCTTTGGTGTACTTTGAAAAAAAAAAAAAGAACATGCAGCTTAAGATAGCTTGATTCTGTTATATGACACTTTTCTAACTTAATAATAGTTTACGAATATCACAGCACTCCAACGATGGTATGCTTTTGAATTTTTCCAGAAGTCGAAGAATTTTCACCTTAAAGCAAACGTTATAATAAATTGCTGGCGCACACAATTCAATGGCCAGCGACTGTACGAAAAATACATACTATATGTTTACATATAGTATGTACTTTGTACAATATATGCAGACATTATTAAATAAGAGCGAGTAAGTAACTAGTTAAATTAGTGACTAACATAATGATTGAAATAGTGAATGGAATTCTGCAAACCTCTGACATATTTACTGCGTACCGCGGGCCGCTGAGGTGGTTTTATTGCAATATTGCTGATTATCGCTGCGCGTTTATGCAAGTACAAATATGTAGTACTATGTGCGTATGCAGTAGACAGCAGACGGTGCCGATTGTGTAGGGGTATCCCACGCCCTTTTTAATAGTTGCGGAGTACGTTGGAACTAAAAGCCACGCCAATGTATTATATATGTATGTATGAGTTGTGTTCCTGGACGTTAGCGTATGGGAAACAACCAACTAAATCTACTATGCAGTGAATTGCTTTTATTATTGCACTGTTATATGCATTTACGTTGTTGTCACACTGTTGTTGCACCACCACTCGGTTCACTTGTTAACGAATTAGGTTTTTTTTCACTTTCTGCAGCTGCTTCCTGCGAGTTTTATGCTTCACTTTCAAAATATTCACACACACGCCTACAATGCAGAGCTACTGGCGCACTTATTTTATGTAATTCACTGGAAGACTCAATTGACTTTCACAAGCACTAGAGCACGCATTCAGTTCGGTTGCATTGAGTTAGCTTTTTGCCTTAAATTTAACACATAATTTTCGATTAGCATAATCAACTTTGCTTACACGAAACTTTCCGTTGCCAATGACAAATCCAATGTCAGAACATTATTAAAAATAAATATTCATTTGTTGCTTGAAAATTCGCATCAATGTATGTATGCGAGTGTATGTATGTACATATGTATTTCGGAACATACATGCACACATGTACATATATAAACTGTATGTATAGAATGGCGGAGAAGCGCGCCACAAATATCTACACTCGGTCGCGTTGAGGATAAACGGCAAAATGCTTCCAATATTCTTAGCGGCAAATAGCCAATATTTTCACCCGGCACACGTTAAAAAACTCAAAAACTCGCGCAGTCGCTACCACGGACGCTGCCGTCATTCAAAAATAAACTCTTCAAATTTTTACCCACGGCAAAATATTTATGTATTTCTAAGGAGGTGCACAGCATTCTCTTACACAGTGGAGGCGCACTAGTCACGGAACGACTACGAAAACATATACGCATGTAGAATTAAATAAAATGAGAAAAAAATTATGATCTCGTCGACGATTTAATGTCACATTCGCAAATTGCCGCTTGTTTGCAAACACACGCTTGCACACGTTTGCACATGCATAAGATTGTAGCAACACGTCAGCAAGCAATGCATTGCCCCAAATGACTTATGCAGGTATGTATGTACTTATATTTACATATGTATATTCATAAATAGATACATACATATGTATGTATGTAGTCGAAACAATAAAAAAGACGTTTTTTGGATTTTAATGGCTTCAATTGTTTGAAAGCAGCACGAACACGGCAAACTAAATTAACGAATTCCGCACGAGCAAGCAAGCGATTAGCTATATAGCTCTGACTGGATAATAAATTGAAGAACAGTTAACAGTTAGAATAGTGTAGCTATTTGAAGTTAGCTACAGTTGTAAAACTTAAACACATTAGAATAAAGTGGCGTGTTATAATAAAATGTTATGAGCATTTCGGAAATTAAAGGCTACTCGCTGTTAAATACAATAAATTGTTTTTGCTCTATGTTGAGTGCGCACTTTAAATGTTATGATTGAGAGTTTCGTGTTTTTGACAGTTTGTGGCTGTTTCGCATGTATGCCTTAAATTATTTATTATAGGTTTAACTTATTGTAATTAGCGTTGTATGCGTTTCACTGAAAAACTTTTAAACAAGAGATTGCTTTCTTTATATGCATAGAGTGTTATCAACTAGAAAGCAACGAGTAAACAAATTTAACCAAAAGCAACGGTAATTACCAAATGTGTTGGCAAGGTTGTTGGAATATTATTCAGGCTAAAATGCTACTGAAAACGAATGTAGTATGTATTTTTTGCTTTTTTGCTGTAAATTTCCTTGGAACGATTGTAAAAAGGTATGTCCTTAATTATGATGTCAAAAATTAGCGCGATCTGTCAACCAGTGTGTTTACAGCAGCTGTTTATGTCAGTCGACCTCAGTAGTGTTTGTCGAATTTTACAAAATTTTTTAACGTATTTGTGTTTAGGCCAAACACTCAACAAATATCATTGAGCAAGCACCGTATTCACCTTATTTAGCTCCGTGTGACTTCTGGTTATTAAGCAAACTCAAATGATCGCTCCGGGGGAAACCGTTTTGAAACAATTGAAAACATTAAAACAAATTCGACCCGAGAGCTGAAGGCCATCCCGAAAAGTGTCTATAAAAATGTTTTGACGATTGGAAGAAGCGTTGGCACATGTGCATCACCTTCAAATGGATGTTACTGTGAAGGCGATAAAATAAATTTGGATGATTATTGAAAAATGTTCGTTTTATTTATAAATTCCGGATACTTTCTTGACAGAATGTATGTAATTAAGTGGTCAACATGTAAATCAATATTTATGCAACTTAGAAATTAAGTACAATTATTGCCATTTTCGATTAATTTGCTGCACGATATGTTTGAGTTCTGCTCTCTTAACAATAAGCTAACAGGTGAAAGCTGCAACAAAAACTAGTTGCATGAATAACACAGAATATGCGAATGCAATATTATTTCCTTTATGAGTCCTATGTAACTTATTTGATTAGGCCGTTAGATTTGGTATATACAAGTTGTTTGTTCTATTCGCCACTTAGTGAGTTTCGGCGAACCTTATTTGGTTAATGAGAACATAAGGTTTCGTTTTTGTTATATTTTGTTTCTGAGTTTTTAGGAAAATTTGCGACCGTACATGCACTTTAATTATTGCAACAGTGATTATGCGGTAACATCACTGCGTTAAAGAGCGTTTAATTGCAATTTTGATGAAATTGCATTTGTTTTGGATTCACACTTTTTAAACACACACCCATAAGAGAGATTTTACCGTCGGTTAAGAAGCGTTGCAATTAAGTTAAATGAATTTATGTACTTTATGCGTTGACAAAACACTAATACAAAATGGCTGCACACTGATTAACATGTTCCCACATGCATTGGTAGTTGCATATGTATTAATTGCAATTTTTCATTTTTTATATTTTTTATGAACTTTATAAACATATTTTTAAGGAAATACATGAATAAAGAATTTAGTACAAATATTTTTTTTAAAACAGAAATTAATTGCTGCTAACTCAGCATAAGCATAAAATAATTTATGTTGCACCACTACTACCACACATCGCGCTTTTGCAATTTTTTACCGTTTCGTTTTTATTCCACCTACACTCACTACTTCCGACCGATTATGGCATCATCACCGGTACCTGAAGCCGATAATAAGCACGCGCCTAAGACTTTTCCTATCGATTGGCCGTGTCTCGCGCCCGTGCCATTCCATTCAATGCGAAGATTGCAACTAGTACTGTAGCGTATACTAAAGTCTGAGCTAAACTGTTGGCGCAAACTCACACAAACACAAACACACAGCCCCCCATACATTCAGGCGAACGTGTTGCGGAAAAGCGTGACGATGAAAAGGTGTGTAGCGGCAGCAATGACGGCAGCAGCGGTGTAGCAAAACATAAACACGAATTACACACGCTTATATAAAGATTTGTACATTATATATGTATGTATATAACTTAATATATGTATGTATATATATGTATGTGTATGTATATTATATATGTATGTATGTATGTATATATGTATGTGCACATATAGATATAAATATATGTAGTTACATATGCACATATATGGATATGTGTACAGCTCATGCTCAAAGCATTCCAAATCCATATAAGACATGTGCAATTAACCAAATGCTTGTGTATGTGTGCGTGTGTCTATGTTGGTTCAATTGTACATTCAAACAAACTTAAGTACCTTTTAAAACATTAGTACACATCAAGGCAAACATTATACATACATACAAGCATACAAATGTATGTACATACATACATATGTGCTTGTAGTATTTGGGTACACAACACTAACGAGTGGTGGCTACAAAAACAAATAAACAAGAAACAATAGAAATAGCAATAATAGAAATAATAAACAAATCAACAGCCATTTAAATCCATGTAAAGACACAAAGCCACACACACACACACACACACATCACCACCAAATGTATGCCACGATAGGCAATGGACGTAAAATACATAGTTAGTTAGCCAATACGAGTAGGTACTAGACTATGCAACTACACATCTCTGTTGCGTTCATTTGCTTAGGAAAGTAAAAGTGCAAAGAGAAGCTCTAAACAAGTCCAAGTCAATCACAAAGCTTTGCTTGCACACGTGTATGTATGTAAGTAGTATATGTATGTACATAGTACGTGCATCTCAATAAGGTGATACATCGACAATAAAATCTCTCACCTACAGCAGCAGTAAAAAGCAAACAGAACAACTTTTTCAAGTGCGAAATTGCAAACAAGCACATACAGATATGTATGTAAGTGTGTATGCAACATAAGTGTACACTGTGAGAAATGAACGCCTTCGCTTCAATAATTCTACTGCTTAAATTGAACTGGCTAAGGCAAACATCCATCAAAGGTGATCCATATACATATGTATGTATATGCCTCATGCACTTAGCAACTATTGTTTACAAAACATTAAACTGTTGTTAGCTTTTTGTACGCTGCTATTACCTTTTTTTCTAAAATAACCTTTAAATAATTAATCACCTCTTCGACTTGTAAAACCCTTTCTTCATATTGAATCCATAAATTTTGCACACATCTGACTTTAAATATATACACCCAGCCTTAAATTAGGTATTGCCAACTCAAACTTTTGGTTTGGTAATTTCGATTGCATAGCTATATTTGACTTGCGTTCCAATCACATTAAAACACTGAAAAGGAAAAAGTCAGAAGGAACTTGAAATTGTGGACGTGGTTGCGGTCCGAAAATATTGGTTCTCATGTGAAATATTAATTAAAAAGTCTTACTATTTTTTGCCCAAAGTATAGTGGTGCGATCAGAACAATTTCTTCGGAGATTGCTCAGTTACGTTGCAAAGTGATTCGAGAAAATTTCATGAATATATATATCACGTTAAATAAAAAAGCTTTTCACTATTTCTCATAGTGATTTTATCTCAAATACAAACTCTGAACACTCGAAATTCCCAAGGAAAATCGCTTCGCTCTATGGGGTCTTGAGAAGTTCCAAGAAGATCAGACGTTTTCGAGCCAAATTTTGTTTCAGCCTTGAAGTCCATTTCTGGCTCAATGGCTATGTAAACAAACAAGAGCAGAGCTCCAATTTCATCTAGAAAAAAAAAGCGGTTTGGTGGTCGGTGGAATCATCGGTCTATAGTAGTTCTTCAAAAATGATGGCGGTGAGAACGTAATCGTCAATGGAGACCGTTATCGCGCAATGATAACCGACTATTTGATGCCTGAAATTGAAGATAATTTCACGTTTTGGGCCGGTCGATTGGCCACTAAGATCGTGTGATATCTCACCGTTACGACTTTTTCAAGTGGGAATATGTAAAGTTAAAAGTCTATGCGGTCTATGTCATTCGCCAGTTTCCAGTCGAAATACTCGAACGGGTCATCGAAAATTGGACTCAACGGATGGACTACCTGAAGTGTAGCCGGGGCCAACATTTGAAAGAGATAATCTTCAAAAAATAAATGCCAAAGAATGTTCTTTCGAATGATAAAAAAAAATACTCCCCAATAAATTTGTGGTTATGTGTTTTTTCTTTAAAAAAACACGCAACGTTGGAATGGATCACCCTTTATAATAAAAAAGATGATTTTGAAATATAATGCGTTACTCACAATTTTTTCCGTTCAAACTTAAGAGAATTGTTTACAAACTCTACGTATTTTCATACGCCAAAAGTTAGAAATTGTTTTGACACAACGATGAACATTGACCCTCACGAGTGTAAAACAATGAAAGGGAAAACAGACAAGAATAAAAAAACAATTTTGGGCATGACGTCAAACTTTTCCGGCAGCTTTCAAAATTAGGTAATTAAGAACAAACAGTATGTACAGTGGAACAAGTAATTTACTTCAACAAGAACAATGTAAAATAATCTCTTTTTTGGAGATCGCATTTCAACCTCTGTGACAGAAACAACTGTCATCGTCAACTTATGGAATGCTGGTAATTTTTTGGAAAAAACTCCTTCAAATTTTCCGAAATGTACCACACACCAATATGAAATTCGTTAAAACAGAAAATAATTAGGTAAAGGAATATTTGAGAACATATTTATATTTCACAAAATAGTTTGGGATATTTTCAATAATTACAGCTAAGCAATTTAGGCAAAAAGAAAATAGCTAAATATAAACAACGCTGAACCCAATTTTCGACGGTTTTCAAGCATAAATCGGCCTACACTACTGCAATTTCACGTTCGATAATCGTACGAACTTCATCAATCGTCGCTGGCTTGTTGGCATAGATCTTAGACTTTATGTAGCCCCACAGGAAATAGTCTAATGGCGTCAAATCGTACGACCGAGGCGGCCAATTGACTGTGCCATTTCGTGAGATAACAGGTTCACCAAACTTGGTTTTCAATAAATCAGTTGGGATATTCACTGTGTGGCTTGTGTCGCCGTCCTGTTGGAATTATATATTGTCCAAGTCCATATCACCCAATTTGGTCCAAAAGTATTTTTTCGGGCTCACTGGCAAGGGAACATTTTGTACTGTGCCTGTGGATTAAAAATTTTCCACTAGACTAGTTGATCTGATAGAACGATTGTGACGGCCATAAATTGGTCGCAGCGTTCTTAAAGTAAATTTTAATAATTTCGACTCGTTATTAGATGTTATATCTTTCTATGATGAAATGACAACCTTACTGAAAAGAAAAGTCAAAAGAGCGGGAAGAAATATAGTGTCGTCAGATTTTGATGGTATACAAATATATACATTACTACCGTAAATTTTCTCAAAAGATGCAAAAACCTTCGTGTTCAATGAGTTTAAACTTACAATGAATTTTTTCCAGTTTTTTTCAAATTTCAAACCGACTTTAGTCGCGTTCGTGAGTTACGAATTTACTACAGTTATGAAAAAATAATTATTTAGCAAAATCAATGACATTGAATGTATAATATATACATATAATATATATTTCGTACTGTGTATATACAGATTGCCTATACCTATGCATGTATATTTACGGTGTGATCAAAAATGTACGAATATAAAAATATGGATTTTGTGGATAGCATCGATTTTTGAAATACATACGGTAACTGGTATTGAAATGCTCACCCTGCAGAGCGCTTTAAATTTCCCCCATACAAAATTGCCAAACACCGGAAAGTATATGGCTGATAACCTTGATAAGGTTAATCGAATAAACCCTAATCACATGGTCAATGGGTCAGAATGAATGGCTTACTTCGCAGCTTTATTTTTATTGCGAAATAAATTCTCACACCCCTTAACGAATATTTATAACTGTTATGCATATACATATGTATGTATGTAAATACATAAATATTTAATAAATAAAACTTATTGTGCACATTATGCAACGAAAAGCGCAGACTAATTTAAGTTGACACCTTTCAAACACATTCGCACATAGACATGATAAAGCTGGTGCGCTAATTTTCATACAACTGACACTTGTCGGCATCTCCTTGCATGCGAATATTCAAACAAACATACATACATATGTACACACACAAACTTATTTTGCATAGCATGCAAGCACATTTGCAATAATTTAATAAATTGGCAGCTTTCTCACTGCACTCAAATAATTTATGTGCTTACATTGTTTGTGCCGTTACAATGGAACTGTCAAAATAGCGCGCAACACAATATTTTTGTTGGCAGACACTTTCATTTTGTTGGTTTTCATTCCGTTTGATTTATTATTTTCATGAAATTTCTGTACAAACTGCAGTTGCGGCCACTTAAAGGCAAAGTGATATTTTTAAGCTACAATTCCTCGGCATTTGCACGTCGAAGGGAAGTTTTCCCAAAGTAGAAATGTTAAAAAGTTTCCAAGTGCTACATCCCACTGCTAATAGCAACCCTTTTGTTGTTTGAAAGCGGGTAGAGTAATCGTTTGTGTGATTGTGAGACTTCGCGTGAAGGCGAAAGTTTCGTGTTAAGGGAATTTCAGGCAATACATTCAAGCTGCCACCATACAAACTTTGCTCAGCATCAGCAAATAGAAGGCAAAAATGTGTTATTAACATACAGCTCAGCTACAAGCCGGCAGAGTAACCTAAAAGGATTAAGTGGGCGAAGAGTAAAATTTAAAATCAACCAAGCATTCTGGAATAATTTATAAATTTATTCTGAATTTTTCATACACATACATACATACATAACACTATAAGATTTGAAGGAATTTACTTTTTTGTAACAATACCAACAATGCATCGCGATGCCCCCAAACCCTTTATCATTCTTAAAAAAATAAGCGAAAAATTGAATAAAGCAAATAAAATCCAATAACCCCATAGGAATTATTTATTCAAGACACCCAAAGCACTTGTTAAACCTCAATGTCATGAATTTGCATGCAAAATGTCTAGAAAAAAAGAAAGATAAAATTCCCTGACATGTTCTTATAATCTGTCAATAGTAGGTGAAATCAATTAAGCATGCTTCTGTATTGGCGTTTCTTTGCAATTTGCGGATTCATGAAAATTTTCCGCCTCTGCTTTTTGATTTTGTATTAATTGAACCGAAGTTTTAAATTAATTAGTTCGTCTCCATTTTTTTTGCGAGGTTATTATTTAATGTTTTAAAAATGAATGCTTTGGATACCGAAAAGTGAGTTTGAATAATGCAGCGGTATCATGATCCGCTATCAGTCATTTCCGTCCAAAGGGAATTAAGACGGGACTTTGCTGACACACAAGTAGGTGGGTCTTTATAAGGTTGGCAAACATGTTTGCTAAATCTGGAAGTATCGCAAGAAGACCGTACCAATGAGATCTGTCTGGTTAAACTTTCTAGATTTAACTATTCATCTGGAATTTAGCCCAAAAATATCCTATGAAAACGGCTAAGACCTTGCTTTGTTTTTGAATAGTTTTTGAATGGCAGCATTCTATAGAGCAACTGCTCGCAGTTATAGATGGGAAAGTTGAAACTTTAAACGCATTTTCCTCGAAATGACCTTTTTCAAAATTGCTGACAACATAACTCAACGAGAAATTAACCGATCGACTTCAAATTAAAACTGAGTTTTCTTGAATATAGATCTACGATCTTTTTGATTGGCCTTAGAAAAACCGATAATTTTTTACCTAAAAAAACGACATCTTCGAAACTACGACATTTTGTTAATTTTTGATGTTTTTCAAATGTCGTAAGCCATTGTATAAGAAACACCTTCAACTTTAATAACCCTTTTGAAATTTTTGTTTCAGCTACTCATTCGGCCGGAATCATGTCAGCAGCTGGGGAACTTTTTTTGGCATCAGAATACGGCTATAACTCCCATTATTTTGCAATATTTTTGTAAAAAAAAAATTTATAATATAGCTGAAAATATACCTTATATGTTCAAAGAACTTCGAAACATTCGATCGAGTACTTTCTTAAAAAAAAAAATTCACGAAAATCGCCTACTTTTTCATGGGTTACACTGGTATAACCCCTTAAACATGTTGAATTAGGTTTTTTACTCAGAACAACGCCGATTAGGTATCCCTTTCAATAGCGTTTGGTTCCAGCAAGATGGAGCAGCTACACACATAGTCAGACCTATCCAAAGAAAATTAGAAAACGAATGAATCAAGAAACTTTACCATCCGTTGGCTCCCAAGATCACCTGATCTGACTGCGAAGGTGAGGTGAATCAGAAGTCAGAAATCTGACTGAAACAGTCCATTAAATCGACTTCAAGCAATGAATAAGTTTCTAATTAGGTATCACATACTACATATGTATATGCGTGACTGACTATGGAGGTCATTTACGATCCATAATTTTTAAAAATAATTAAATATATAAAATATAATAAAATTTTCTATACCATAAAATATGTAATGCATTGATTTAAAAAAGGTCTTGCGGTTTGTTTTTGTAGCACGATTCGTGCGCCATACAAATGAAGTTTTGTATGGAAAACTTTTTTTTATTTTTCATGCTATCTTCACGGTGTCATGTTCAATACACGATTTACTGTACGAGGCAACGACACAATCACCGATAAAACTGTTCAGATCGGACCACTATAACATATAGTGGATAAAAATTTGGTTATTTGTGAAGGATATTACAAGTTCAGTGCAACCGTTTTTTATATATTTATTTTATTTTTTGAGTTTCATAGATGAGATCTATCCACATCATACCTTTTTTGCAGTCGTTGTTAGCGTTTGGAGAGGTTTTGGGTTGTGATTATTAAAAACATACATTTCAATTTTTTAAGTCGTTAAATTTGAAACAAATTCCGCTGAACTCGAGAAAATAGGTGAGTTTGTGTTGTTGCATCATTCAAAGGTTTTAATTAATTATTTAAAAATAGAGCAAAGAGCTTAAGATTTATAAATTCTTATGCAACTAAACTGGACGCAAATGAGAAAACTAAAACAAAGGACAATATAAAAATATAGCTTTGAACAATTGTTTCAAATAATACATATTTATGTATATTCATATATAGAAACTCTAGTTAAAGAATTCATTGCGTTTATATATTTGTATTTATTTAAGTACGAATGTATTTATATATAAATACTTTCAAGTTGTGCAGGTCATAAGTTAGCGCCTGGAGGCCAGAAGCGTCGTTAGAAAGTTAACACAACAAACGTCAAGAATACTGAGAAGAATGCACTGGCTTAAGTACTGTACTTGTAAAATAAAAAAAAATGTTTTGTTTTAATTAGGACAAGTATTCAAGCAATGCTGGCTTATTCAACACGAACTAAAGAAATTTTTATAAAAATCTGAAAATGCTAAAAACGAAAAACTAAATGGCTTACTTGTAAACTCTGCATTGGATAAAATATGTTTTAGACTGACTTTTTTACAAGCAATTTACAAAATAGGTTATCGCTTGAAGAAATAACAATAATTTTGAGATTTCTTCCCAAATTGATTTATTCTCACTTGATTTGCTTACGGAATACTTTGTGGCATGTTCAGCCTCACTTGCGGCAATATTCTTTGCTTCGTCGACTTTAACATCTTCAATTAAATTGTCGCCTGGACAAGAAGACAAACAGAGTCCGAACTTTAAATTAAAAAACGAATACAAATTACTCATAATCGGAAGGTAACACTGTTTCGGTTTAAGCTTTCAATGGCGAACTAAACACAGGATACGCCGAATACCCATCAATCCGAACCGGTAAATATTATTGATTATAAAAGCAATTTCAGAGTGCACATAGTAGATTAATTTCTAGTTAAGTATATGTACACACATTAGGTTGACATTTAAAAGCAAAGTAATTAATCAGCTTTATTGTAAATTTCTTGTGAATAAATCATTCCCATGTATTTTTATTTTCACGCGAAAGAAAAATTCGCATCACGAATTTCGTGTAAAATGTTCGAATTTCGATTATGCTATTGTGAACCTTGGCAAGCTGTCACATAAGGTTTTGTTTTGATTTGTTGGCATTAAAAAATGTGTCAATATAAATATTATAAAGCCAATTATGAGAATTATTTGAAATAATAATGGTTTTAAAAAAAACTTCTTGACTGGTCCCACGTTGGGTAGCAACTTGAAACTCAATGGTTACATTTTTCATTCTGCAATATATTTCGCTGGAGGTCCCCTGTTATTTGAAGAATCATTTAATTGCATTCAATAAACGCGCTATTTCATATTGTCTTCTTTTTTAAAAGCCTATATCAGGATTTTCGGCCTTATTGTAGACCAAAAACTGTATTTGCTTATTACCACAAAGTGCTCGTATAGAAAACTTTTTCATTTGACGAGATATCTTCACAAAACTTGATATATCTCCGAAGAAATTATTCAGATCGGACCACTATAGCATATAGCTGCCATACAAACTGAACGATTGTATTCAAGTACTTGAATGGAAAAGTTTTTATTTGACAAGTTATCTTTACGAAATTCGGCGTCCATTATTGTCGAAGATGAATTTTCCCAAAAAGAAATAATAGAACGGGCCATTATAGCATATAGCTTTCATATAAACTGACCGATAAAAACTAAGTTTTTGTCTGGAAACTTGGTTAGTTGGTAACGTCGTGTCTTGTTTTCATTTAATATTGTAAGAACCACCATAATCATCACAGATATACATATGCATATATTTACAAATAATAGAAAGTTGTGCGGTTCAAGAACAAATGTAAATATTAACACAAATAATGTGCACGCCCAAAAAAAAAACTTACTAATAATAAAATAAAAGTTAAATATAGTGAAATGAAGAATAATGTATGTAAGTATATGTGTTTAACAAATAAGGAGTTCCAAGGAAATAAAATATGATACTTGCGTGTCATTTATATTTACATTTTTGTTTTTGCTGACGTTACGGAAATGTCAACCAACAAATTAAGCTAACCGGTACAGACCAACTAATCAGTCGACGCCAGAAAGGACAATGGATTGCTACAAAGGACCCAAACACTCTTACTGTTCATCACAAGGCGCAGCAGTTAAAAGGTGTGCGTGTCGAGCAGACATTACGTCTGCGGCCACAAATAAAAAAGTAATGCAAATGAGTAAATCAGCGCGTAAAGGTGTACACATACTCGTACATACATATACTTACAGAAATATATTTTTAAAGAAGAATGAAGGGAAAAGCCAAAGTTCACGCAAGAGAAATGCAAAGCAAGCTATGCGCTCATACTTATTTGTGCACGAATACAGCTTGCTCATAACGGTAGTGGCGAAAAGTGACAATAAATCGCGCTTTGCCAGCAAAAAGTGTGGCCTTGAAGGAAAAGGGAAATACGAAGAAGAAATGATATGGAAATGTCAGATGTTTGTAAGCAAAGCGCAGTAAAGTGAGTAAAAAAAAATAACAAGAAAGTTAATATGACGTTAAAATATATTATTTATTCAAGAAATATTTATTTTTAAAGAAATCTACACAATGTATTCGAGCCAACTCTCGACTCGGCTTTGAGCATGTCACTTTTGACAAATATAAAGTTTTTAGAGCAGTTACTGCTTGTCTGAAACATTATCTCTAGCAAAAAAAATCAACTTAATTACCGAAGATTAAATCGAACGGGCCCAACCAATTCTTCAAAATTTCCAAATTTCTTCGGAGATTGTAACATTGCCTTTGATAATAGTCAATGCCAAGTTTGGAGAAGAGAACTCGTCAAATAAAAAAGTTTACCATACAAGCACTTGATTACGATCGTCCAGTTTGTATGGCAGCTATTTGCAAAAGTGATCCGATGTGAACCATCTCTTTGGAGATTGCACCATTGCCTTAGGTAATATTCCAAATTTCCTTAATATAGGTCGTCAAATAAAGAGCTATCCATGCAAACCCTTTATTCCGATTGTTCAGTTTGTATGGCAGCTATATGCCATAGTGGTCCGATTTGAACAATTTTTTTTTGAGAACGTACCGGTTCATGGCATAATAAACCATGCCAAATTTCGTGAAGATGTCTTTTCAAATAAAAAGTTTTCCATTTAAGAATTTAATTGCGATTGTTTAAGTTTGTATGGCAACTATGTATATGCCATAGTAGTAGTCCAATAGCGGCTGTTCCTACAAATGAGCAGCTTGTTGGTGAGAAAAGGGCTGGTGAAAAATTTCAGAGATCTAAAAACCTGAGGCACTAGTTCGTATATACATATATATGTATATATAGAATGGCGGACGGACGGACAGCCAGAAATGTCTCAGCTAGTCACGCTGATCATTTATGTATACATTTTATATGTGCTCTGAATGTTACAATCTTCGTGACAAACTTCAAACCCTGTTCAGGGTGTAAAAATAGATATAAACAAGCAATTCTTCAAGATTTTCTCAATAGAAATAATCAACATTCAGAATTTCCTTAGAATATTTTAGTGGAAGTAAAATCAAACGAATTTCATGCACATAAAAAATTTAGGAAATATTAAAATGCACACCAAATAACTGTTTACAGTAATAAAGCAATCCACAATGATAAATGTAAGAGGGAACAAAGTAACATTTCGACTGTTCTAATATGGAAACAAAACAATGCTGCACACCTTTCACCGCGCGCCGTTCCCGCCACAAACCTTTCGACCCTCGCCTGCCGCCACTGCACTCTTTTAATTAACACGTTTTTCATGTCACCGCACACATACGAGTACACCGGCCAACGTATGACCAACCGATACTAGCCAATAACTAACGGCCGAGTAATAACTCCTCGACGCTGTCTACTTGGCAGGCGGTAAAAACGCAAGCCTTGTTAACAGGCCATTAGCATTACTCAAATAAAATGGTAATTAATCAAGTTGCAATTCGATACACACGTAGAATGCGTACGAAGGAATTGCGTGCACTTCGATTTTTCCGTTTTCGATTTTAGGGGCGCACGGGGACCGCAATAAACCGCACTCACTGCTGAAGACACTAAAAATACGTATATCCTTCAATGTGCACGGAAGCGCTTTCATCTCATTGTCGATAGTAATTTATGCGAAATTGTATGAAGCTTGCAGTGCCATTTATAGCCACTCATTCACACTATCGCTCACTCACTCACTCACTACCTTACACGTAGACGTTCCAATGACAACTGAATGGCGCACAATGAACAAAATATACACGAACGATGATGATGTTGGCGGCGCAGAGTGGCACAGGATGATTTCGAATCTCCGACGAGAGCACTGGCACAACACACTAACGACGTCATCGTCACCACAACACAGCGTCCCGCCAATAACAATGAGCGTCAACAACACCGCTGGCCCAACAACTGCAGTTAAACGTCACGGCAGGACACACATGCGAAGTTGTTGTTGCTTTCGTTCTGGCTTTGGAACGACTCCGTTGGGCATACAAATATTTATCCATGTACACACTCCATTTAAATCTCTACACAGTAGTACCACATAAATATTGATAAAAGCACCGCTGTGTTGGCGACATAGTGACCTTCATCGGAAAAGCGCTTAAGTAGCGAAAGTAATAGCATACCGATATCGTACGAGTATGCCCACAAACAAAATCAAAGGAGCTCAGATTGGTTTGGTGCTTTATTTAGCGATAAATTTCAGCGAATGTGGGAAATACTTAGCAGTGACTGCCTGTGTTTACCATTACACAAATGTATTTCCTCAAGCATTTCAATGTCGGTACGAAGCTCTTACGATATACATACATACTATGTGTGTATAATAAGCAATGCGTTTACGTAAAGGGTGGCGTTGGTCCTGAGCAACGTACGTTGTGTGAGAAAAGATGAGAGGCAAACGCAAAGCTTTCTGTGTCCACTGACGAAAAAGCTCAGTAACAGTAAACACCGGTTTCAGTATTTGTAATTTAATATTAAGTAAAAGGTGACCAGAAATCATAAGTTCCGAATGTATAAGCAATAATTTAAAGGATAACAGCTCATAAAAAATTACATTCTTAAAGAACGGAGCCTTGGGAGGCTATGCGTGCTTTTTAAACTTTCACTGTTTGGAATTCTAATTTTTGAAACTATTTACTTTAAATATTCAATATTTTTCTTAGATTAGCAATAATTTTTTTTAATTAAAATTTACTTTTATTGATGTCACATAGCAAGCCTCTAGAACTGATGCTTCGATGATGTTATAGTTTTTGGCGACCTACATGTCTGGTTAAGAGTTTTTTCTAATCTCGGGTCTAAAACTATAGAATTCTTATTCGACTTAAGAAGAAATCCACCTTTCACTTTGGAAATGTCTAGGGAAAAGTTCCTGCTAAAACAAATTTGAGTGATAGAAAGTGGTGACACAAATTTAAAGAGAATTTTACTCAAGCCATATGAATAATATATTGTGACGAAAAAGCACCTGGAAATTGTTATTAAACAAAGCCTTCAAAGATGGTCGAAATATCGTTATAGACATGCCACGTTCTGGACAACCTCTTCAAATAATGAAAATCTTAAAAAAAGTGAAGGATATAGTGCTTAAAGGTAAGTGTTAGAGAGATGGCAAAAGAGCTCGACATCTCTCGCGAGTCCGTTCGAATTATTTTGACTGATATTTTGTGTATGAGACGCGTTCTTGCTCGAATCGTCCCGATAAAGCTGAATTTTTTTTTCAAAAAGACTACGACGCAATGAATACCAACAATCAACCACCGGATTCACCCGGTTTGGCTCCGTGTGATATTCTTTTCTTCCCCAAACTGAAATTGCCGTTCCGTACAACCCGTTTTCAGTCGATCGAAGAGATAAAACAAAAATTCGTTGCAGGAGCTGAAAGCCATTCCAAAAAGTGCTTATGAAAAGTGTTTCGAAGACTGAGAAAATCGTTGGCATAAGCGTTTTACATCTGGTGAGGATTAACAAAATAGATATTGAGGAATAATTAAATCTTTCGCGTTTTATTTACAATATCCGGGTACTTTCTTGTCACAATGTATATTAAAAAAGCCTATACAGTTTGTAGATGTTTTATATTATTCCGAAGAACTTATTCGACGCTATATTTTAAATCATCTAAGGTTCGGAAGCTTTAAAATACAATAAAATTGATAACAAGAATTTGATTAGATTTTAGTAATAATATTAACATAGTGCCTCAGACATAATTGGAGCTCACAGATTTTTTAATTGCTGGCTGAACTTTCTTATTTTTGGAGTTTACTAGGATACGGTCCATCCAACAAAGTGAAATCGTACAAGTTTTTAGCCACCTCCGCAAGAATGGCGTATAAAAGAAACAACTTTTTCATCGCAAAAACGAACGTTAGAAGGTTATCTTAGGAAGAACTATTAAAAAAGACTTGTTTAATATTTGTGAGTGTGTGTAATATCTCGATTCTTAGTGGTAGGAGCAGCTCATAGGACTGAGATAAAAGTGTGCTTAGGTTATAAGTTGCTTCAAGTTATTGTAAAAGGAAAAAATATGCAATAATGCAATATCTATTCATAAGAAAAATTATAGACGCTTCATTAAAATAATGGAGTTATCTGAAAAACATTATTTTATTTTTGGTTCTTACCAAAATTTATATTTCAGCAAAATTTTCGAGATAAAAACGAGTCTTAGTTAAATCTATTTGTATCCTCATTGTGACCGACTTAATATAAAGGGTGATTTTCAATGAGGCTATACTCTTTTCGAAGTTAGTCCTTTTGACAGCTGTTACTTGATTTAGGTATCCTCAGTTTGGTTTTCTAAACTTTGGAGGATGGAGCCATATGTTGAAGTTGACGCAATTGAAGAAAGTTCTCTGAGCGCCATTCACTAGGTAGTGGCCAGAAACTATTATTTTAGATATGGCTCAAGCAGCTTCCGGTCTTAGACCAAGTGTCCTCTGGGTAGCCGAAAAACATCCGTTTAAAACGAGCTAAAGTGAGTCTATGTGTCTAAGTGTCTATGCCAATAAAGAAGACGAAGTTTGGTTTGACATTCCATAATGTACAAACTTACTTCGAAAATCGTGCAAATTTATTACCAAAATTTCGATTTCGATCTATGAACTCACTTTTGGTTGAACGGGCACGTTAAATATAAAATTGTCGTATTTGATATGTTAATAATCCCCAAGGACCTGCCCCTATGGGCAGAAGGAATCATTGGTCCGTATTTCTTTGAAAATGAAGACGGTCAAACTGTTGTAGATAATGAGGAACGCCATAGAGCCATGACTAATAACTTATTCGTGTCTGAATTTAAATGATGTTGATGTTGACGAGCTCTGGTTCCAACAATACCACGTTGCATGCCATTCAGCCAACGAAACATTGAGGAAAATTTTAGGTGAGCGCATTATCTCGAAACGTGGGTCTGTGGCGCGGCCTCCAAGTTTACAGGATTTAACACCGCTAGATTATTTTATGGGGACGAGACGATTGACATCTTGGAAGATACCATATTCGGCTCATTATTACTGACATACGGCCTAAATTGCTACAAAAAGTGGTCAAAAATTGGGCCTCTCGGCCGGAATTTATTAGAGCCTGCCGTAGGGGTCGTTTTCCCAAATAATTTTTAAAATATAACGGCAACGGGGCCAATTGCTAAAAGTGGCATCTAAGCCGGAATTTATTCGAGCCAGTCGCAGGGGTTACTGGCTAAAATAATTTTTAAGACATAACGGCAAACTGTTATCTTTAAAATAAAGCAAAATTACATTTTACAAAATTACATTTTACAATTTTACAATTAAATTTTATATGTATGTATTACGTTACAAACGTAACGTAACGCGGCTATAAAATATTAAATAGCAATAAAACTGCAAATGAATGCACAAAAGTGCACACAAATGTCCGCCCTCACCTGTGCACTTACGATATCTTCCTCGGGTATTGTCGTGCAGGAGGTGCGCACATGCCGCACCCGATGTATAACATCCAAACTAAGTCTGTGCTCGTCGCGAATCGCTTCTGCCGCCACGCGAGATGTTAAATGGCCGCCATCGGAAAAAGACCGGATGCGAACGGCCCCATGCTCGTCTGTGGTTAAACACACCGATTTAAAGCGATCGATCACCGTCCCTTGCATTTGATTGACTCCCAGCGTATTGCCCATGGCAATTGTAAATACAAAAACACCAATAAAATAAATATGTATATGAATTCGCACTCAAATAAAACTGGGCTGCGTATGTGTGTATATCGCGGCTTTCACACATACATATGTATGTAAATAAGGAAGCTATTGATAGCCAACACTAGGAAGGCGCCAATCCGACAATTGCGATAGAGAGTCAACACTCGCGAGACCGTAAACTGTGCGGTGTGTTATGTATGTATGTGGGTTGCACCTGCAGCTAGTACCGCACGCCTCAAGGATCCGGGTCAGACTGAAATATGCAGATTTCACACAACAGCATCCGCTGTCAGCCTGCTACATATTTTACAATTTATAATGACTAGAGCAATATTAGCAGTCAAAGCGTCAACTTTTAACTTAATTACAGCCCAACACAATGGTACGCCTTGTATTTTGCACTAAACGGGCACGTTTGTATGTATATGTAAACAACAACAAAGATCCAATGCAAGGAAAAGGTTACACACACGTACATTGAGACGCTGGGGTGGAGTACTGTTGCGCGCTGACCAGCTGGAGGGATATACGGTTTTAACAGGTGGTTTCTACTCCAACAACAAAGTAATGCCACGGTAAATAAAAATAAATACACAATGAGCGAGCGAATATGAGTTGTATGAGTGACAGGATATTTTTAGGGGTTTCGTTATTTTTTAATAACGGTATTAATGGATAGAATTTGTGGCGTTTAAAAATTAATCAAGTGTGAAACAGTTGAGAGTACAGTGGCGGCGAAAAAGTTGTGCAAGTGGTGAAAAATACATACATATGTATGTATATGTATAGAAGTTTTGCTAAATACACTTTTAATGTTGAACTTTTCGGCTACACCGAAGCTTTAATACCTTTAACAGATCAAGTTTTATTACAAGAACTTTAATTTGATGAATCAGTTTGTGTGTTAGCTATATGCTATGGTAGTTCAATTTCAACAATTTCATCGGAGATTATATTGTGGTCTTGGAGAATAATCTGTGTAAAATTTAGTGAAGATACCGGATCAAATAAAAAAGTTTTCCAAATCAGAAGTCTTAGTTAAATCTATTTGTATCCTCATTGTGGCCGACTTAATATAAAGGGTGGTTTTCAATGAGGCTATACTCTTTTCGAAGTTAGTCCTTTTGACAGCTGTTACTTGATTTAGGTATCCTCAGTTTGGTTTTCTAAACTTTGGAGGAGCCATATGTAGAAGTTGACGCAATTGAAGAAAGTTCTCTGAGCGCCATTCACTAGGGAGTGGCCAGAAACGATTATTTTAGATATGGCTCAAGCAGCTTCCGGTCTTAGAACAAGTATCCTCTGATTTCGATCGTTCCTAGGGCTGCGCTTTATGCTGATTGATTGTGCCTCCCATATTTGTGCGAAATTTCATATCGATATCTCAAAAACTGAGGGACTAGTTTATGGAGCTGAAACGAGGAGGCACAATCTTTTTATAAGAGTGTATAGCTGCTGGCGTATGCCGATGATATTGATGTCATTGGCCTCAACATCCGCGCCGTTAGTTTTGCTTTCTCCAGACTGGATAAGGAAGCGAAGCGTATGGGTCTGGTTGTGAACGAGGACAAGACGAAATATCGCTTATTATCAAACAAACAGTCATCGCACTCGCGACTAGGCTCCCACGTCACTGTTGACAGTCATAACTTCGAATTCGTAGATAATTTCGTCTATCTTGGAACCAGTCACCAACAACAATGTCAGCTTCGAAAACCAACGCAGAATAACGCTTACCAACAGGACTTCGGACTGAGTAGGAAATTGAGTAGTAAACTCCTTTCATGACGAACAAAGACCAAACTCTATAAGTAACTCCTTATTCTCGTCCTGCTATATGGTGTAAAGGCATGGAGGATGACAACATCTCTTGAGTAGACGTTACGAGTTTTCAAGAGAAAAGTTCTGCGGAAAATTTAAGGGCCTTTGCGCATTGGCAACGGCGAGTATCACATTCGATGGATAATGAGCTGTAAGAGATATATGACGCCATTGGCATAGTTCAGCGAATTTAGAGACAAGCGGCAGCAATTTTACGAATTCTCGCAAGTCTGCTTCTTCAAATCTAATATCATGTGAAGGCACCGAAAAGCTAATCGCAACCAAAAATGTCTTAAAAACAGACAAGAAGCGGGATTTCTAACAGATCACCTTTTTAAAGGTTTACGAACGGACATACCTAGAATATAGTTTAAAGGGACAATACTGGGAAAATTATCAATAATCAATGTGTTCAAAACTTAAGTTACGGATCTCCTGCTGCATTCTTTTGGTAATACATACTATATATCTCTAGTCACGGACTGTAATATCTCTCAAGCAGAAGTGGCAGCCATAAAGGTAGCAGCAGATGTACTTCTCCGAAGTGCGACTTTTTTTTAAAGAAGTATACATCCAACGGAGGATGGAGTCATGTGTAGAAGTTCACGCAAGTGAGGAAAGTTCTCTGATCGCCATTCACTTGGGAATGGCCAGAAACGATTCTTTTACACATGGCTCAAGCAGCTCACTACTTCCGGTCTTTGACCAAGTATCCTCTGGGTAGCCTAAGAACATCCGTTCGAAGGCGAGCTAAAGTGAGAAGGCGAAACATTCCCTACAAGGGTTGTGCGCTGGGTTTGGGACCCGCCACGTAAAAAAACACCCCCAGTGAAGAGCTATAACCAGCCTCGGATGCACTCATAATTCCCGTCCTGCTGTATGGTGCAGAGTCTTGGACGATGTCAACAACGGATGAGTCGACGTTGCGAGTTTTCGAGAGAAAAGTTCTGCGAAAGATTTATGGTCCTTTGCGCGTTAGCCACGGCGAATACCGCATTCGATGGAACGATGAGCTGTACGAGATATACGACGACATCGACATAGTTCAGCGAATTAAAAGACAGCGGCTACGCTGGCTAGGTCATGTTGTCCGGATGGACGAAAGCACTCCAGCTCTGAAAGTATTCTACCCGCCGGGGGAAGCAGAGGAAGAGGAAGACCTCCACTCCGTTGGAAGGACCAAGTGGAGAAGGACCTGGCTTCGCTTGGAATATCCAATTGGCGCCACGTAGCGAAAAGAAGAAACGACTGGCGCGCTGTTGTTAACTCGGCTATAATCGCTTAAGCGGTTTCTACGCCAATTAAGAAGAAGAAGAAGATACATCCAACGAAATAGCAGAGCTGCTATACAGCCATTGAGCTCTCTAACAGTGAGCTGAAAGCTAGCCAAGGAGTGCGTGATCTCACTAACAGTAACATCAAGTTGCTGGCATATTAAAGTTGCCTGGGGCAAGGCACACCGGAATCGACGGAAATTGTAAAGCCGATGAGCATACCGAAAAACTCAGCCATACCCTAAATTCAGCAGGTTGGGAACGAACAGAGATTTTCCTGCCTTCGTGCATTCGGGCGCTAGATCTATGAGTTTCGCTCGAGCTCAACAAACGTTGATCAGCAACCAGCACTTGTGAAGTTGCTAAAACCTTCTGACCCAAACTGCAAAGCTCACATCGCCGCAATGATAACACAAGGGATCAGCAGTCCAAGTAGGATTATTCGCGACTTCACGAGTACTCAACCTTCCCTTCCAAGGGAACCTCCAATTTATCGTTACTATTTTTGTAGTATGATTTCTCCTTTGCCTCATAGACTTCATAGACCTCAGTGACCTCAGTTTCGGTGCTCATTTTTGCATTAGACAAAAAAACAGGAAATAGCTGCTGAGGCGCCAGATCTGGTGAAACGGTAGAAGCGGTAGCAATTTGAAACCTAATTCAAAGATTTTTGCTGTCGTTTTCACTAACTGGTGACACGTTACTTGGCTTGGTGAAATAGCTCTTTCTTTTTTTCGAATGCGACCGTTTTTCGGCAATTTCGTCCTTCAACTGGCCAATAACGCCAATTAAGCTATATAAAGTTGCTGTTGATGGTATTTCCTGTTTTAAGGTAGTCAATAAAAATTATCATATGCGCATCCCAAAATACAGACGCCTTCGGTCTCCAAATTTCATCCATATATCTCAATTATATTTCAAGCCATCGTAAATATTATGAGGGATATGATATTTAGAGCAAAGTCTAGACCGATTTTATTCATATTTATCGTTAAATAATATTATGCTTATAAAATTCCATCAAAAGTCAACGGTCTGACTGTATTCAGTTTTACCATACACAAGTATAATATTACCGGAAAATGCAGCTCTTTGAATGTATTTAAGATAACTGATATATTGACCAATATTCATATACAGTATAACGTCAGGGAGATTTTGACGAGTTTTTATCCGCTTTAGACACCGTGGCATGCTATTATCATAAAAAATTCTCTTCGAATTTCAATAATATGACTCACATATTAATGTTGTTATTGTTATAACGGTAGAAAACATTCCTGGAAAAATTCGAGAAACGGTGACGAGTTGACAGTCCTTGGCCGTATAGTAATCCGGGTTCGTTACCGCTTCTAAGACCCGACTGTCGTGGGAACGGCTCACAGATTGATTTAAATATTCGGTAAAAAGTCAACCATTGGCATTTAGTCCAAATATTCGGGAATATGGGAACTTAAACAGTTATGATCGCTTTCCCCCATTTTCACATTGTACTTATAGGTTTTCGATTAACGGATTTCTTTCGACGTGGCAACAGTCTGATTTCGCTTATCTGTAATACCAACCTTCCTATAATGCCAACGGACAGGGTTACAAGTTCAATTCTTACGCAGAATTCAAATCTTCTCGTCATCATGATCATTCACATAGATTCACTGACAGTAACATTAATAAAATTTCTTATATATAGACAAATATCTTCGCAGTGTTTGTATACACTCAGTACTCGTGGCAGAAACTAACTACTCCATACATATCTCGATTAGTTTTAAGTGTTCTACCAACAGCTACAAGTTGCAATACTATAAAAGTCTTATTTCATAGTTCTCTGTTATCATTATTAGTTTATTATACTAACGAGTAGAATATTTTTAGATTTCCCAGTTCTATCAAAAAGTTGTTTTACCGAAATGTGGAACCAGCACTTAGGCAAGGTTATAAAGTTGGTAATCTGAGCAAGCTTTGTGCCATAAATCATCGAAAATACTGCATCGAGCACTGCTGTTACTTCCCCGCCTTCAGCTTCGTGATCTAGTCTAAGCTAATTATTTTCCACAGGAAACAAATGGATTAAAAATATACAAAATTTTTTTCATTTATTCACACACATTTTATGCCAGACTACTAACAACTACTAAACACGCTTACTCCATAAACACGAATTGATTTTTTTTAATTTAATATCACTTTCCTTGTTCCTAATCCCTCGTCGACTAAATTCTGCAGCTTTTTCTCTTTCTACGTTTGCAGCCCCGGCGTTTTGGACGCCGTTTCTTGGCGCAACGCCTCCTCTTAGGTCTGCGTCTGCGGGCACATCTCGCCTTTCTTCTGAGACGTTTTTTCGCACAAGGATTCGGGCATACTATACAAGTGTCTTGGAATGGCGTCACGCGCATTTGTGTCGGCTGCGCGGGTAACGGTGCCGGTGGTGGTGGTGGTGGCTTCCTTTTCTTCGGTGCATAAAAAGCCTATGGTAAATACTTAGATTGAACTGAATGATGGATCAGACAAAATTCACACTAACCTCTTCAATAAACTGCAGTTTGTCCTCCTTGGGCATATTTCTCCACTCCCTGGCACCGCGACGTATAATCTCGACCGCCGATAGCCCAGTATTGCGCAAACGGAATTCTCTTAAAAAGTTTAAATATGGATTCCGATGAAGTGTCCCGCTAGGCCGGTGGCATTTTCCATTTCTCGTTTTCAAAAAAGCTGTTTTAGATGGCGGTTTAGGCGTCGATAATGTTTTTTGTATTTCCATTTAAATTTTTTTATAATAAAATATATACATATGTATTTATAATTCAATATTTTTACACTAGAATTTGTAATGCTTGTGAAAAATGAATGAAATGAAAATGTAATATCAAGAAAAAATCTTGAAAATATTTTCAAATGCTTTGTGGTAAATTATTTCCCAATTATATGAGTGCTAAACATGTAAAGTGTTATAATGTGTAATGATACCGTATAATAGGTA
>NC_052503.1:38047955-38111935 GCF_016617805.1 Bactrocera tryoni
ACAATAAAAGTTGCTTCATTCAAAGTGATATAATACACAAGCTAATGATCCGGGTAACTAAAAATAATATGAATTCAATTCGAGTAGCGCCATCTATGTGTCAGGCCGGGAACTTTTCAATTTACCTATTATACGATATCATTACACATTATAACACTTTACATGTTTAGCACTCATATAATTGGGAAATAATTTACCACAAAGCATTTGAAAATATTTTCAAGATTTTTTCTTGATATTACATTTTGATTTCATTCATTTTTCACAAGCATTACAAATTCTAGTGTAAAAATATTGAATTATAAATACATATGTATACATTTTATTATAAAAAAATTTAAATGGAAATACAAAAAACATTATCGACGCCTAAACCGCCATCTAAAACAGCTTTTTTGAAAACGAGAAATGGAAAATGCCACCGGCCTAGCGGAACACTTCATCGGAATCCATATTTAAACTTTTTAAGAGAATTCCGTTTGCGCAATACTGGGCTATCGGCGGTCGAGATTATACGTCGCGGTGCCAGGGAGTGGAAAAGTATGCCCAAGGAGGACAAATTGCAGTATATAGAAGAGGTTAGTGTGAATTTTGTCTGATCCATCATTCAGTTCAATCTAAGTATTTACCATAGGCTTTTTATGCACCGAAGAAAAGGAAGCCACCACCACCACCACCGGCACCGTTACCCGCGCAGCCGACACAAATGCGCGTGACGCCATTCCAAGACACTTGTATAGTATGCCCGAATCCTTGTGCGAAAAAACGTCGCAGAAGAAAGGCGAGATGTGCCCGCAGACGCAGACCTAAGAGGAGGCGTTGCGCCAAGAAACGGCGTCCAAAACGCCGGGGCTGCAAACGTAGAAAGAGAAAAAGCTGCAGAATTTAGTCGACGCGGGATTAGGAACAAGGAAAGTGATATTAAATTAAAAAAAATCAATTCGTGTTTATGGAGTAAGCGTGTTTAGTAGTTTTTAGTAGTCTGGCATAAAATGTGTGTGAATAAATGAAAAAAATTTTGTATATTTTTAATCCATGTGTTTCCTGTGGAAAATAATTAGCTTAGACTAGATCACGAAGCTGAAGGCGGAGAAGTAACAGCAGTGCTCGATGCAATATTTTCGATGATTTATGGCACAAAGCTTGCTCAGTTTACCAACTTCATAACCTTGCCTAAGTGCTGGTTCCACATTGCGGTAAAACAACTTTTTGATAGAACTGGGAAATCTAAAAATATTCTACTCGTTAGTATTAATAAACACTAATGATAACAGAGAACTATGAAATAAGACTTTTTTACTATCGCAACTTATAGCTGTTGGTAGAACACTTAAAACTAATCGAGATATATATGGAGTAGTTAGTTTATGCAGCGAGTACTGAGTGTATACAAACACTGCGAAGATATTTGTCTATATATTATAAGAAATTTTATTAATGTTACTGTCAGTGAATCTATGTAAATGATCATGATGACGAGAAGATTTGAATTCTGCGTAAGAATTGAACTTGTAACCCTGTCCGTTGGCATTATAGGAAGGTTGGTATTACAGAAAAGCGAAATCAGACTGTTGCCACGTCGAAAGAAATCCGTTAATCGAAAACCTATAAGTACAATGTGAAAATGGGGGAAAGCGATCATAACTTTTTAAGTCCCCATATTACCGAATATTTCGACTAAATTCCAATGGTTGACTTTTTACCGAATATATAAATCAATCTGTGAGCCGTTCCCACGACAGTTGGGTCTTAGAAACGGTAAAGAGATTGGTATTGAAGATGGGCGGAATTACATTGTTCTTACGCCCACAGAAGACGGGCGAGTACAAAATTTTCGGTCGCACCCAAACTTAGATTTTCCTTACTTGTTCTTAAAGGATTTTCACTCTATAATTGAAATGTTAATGAAAAGTCACTGAGGAAAAGCTGTAAGCCCTGCCATTGGAATTACACTTGAGCTGAAGTTTATTAACATATGATGTACAGTGAGACCCTTATGCTTCCTGTTAAGGTGCACAACGCACTCCTCTCCAAACAGTTTCTTCTGTGAAGCCTTTGCAGTAATTATTCTGGAAGGGAGCCGCCTCTTAGAAATATCAAGAGAACTTTTCTACAATAAGTCGCGAGATACATCATTACTACTATGAGCAAGAAATAGTAGGACTTTGTTCATAAATTATTCTTCAAAATATATTCCTCTTGGGCCAAATACATTTGTGCCAACGTTTTATTTCATCCTCCAAACAGCTTGTCAAAATCGGTTTCCCTGAAGCAATAGCCAGAAATCACACGGAGCTATATTAGTCTAATACGGTATATGCGGCACGATATTGATTGAAAATGTGACGAAAAACTCACGAAAAAACAATGCCATAAACAACAGTGTATTATCGTTTTGCCAAAACCAAGAGTTGTCGGCCCTTAATTGTAGACATATTAAATTCAAATAGTAATTCAGTAGTATACCGGTGTAATTTCGGATACGAAAAACTTCAAACAAGTACTGGACGTCATTCAAAGTGAGCGTATTAACAACCTCACTGATTACCTCTCATTGAATGGCGTTGATGTTGTTGTTGTAGCGAGAGAGTTCTGCCCAGTTGACATTCCTTGGCAGGATAAAAATCCTTGTGTGTCCCGGTTACGTAGACCCGACGGTCGTGGGAACGGTAGTGATTTGCGTCCTTGCAATCGAATCGTGTGACTATCGCGCTTCTTCGTTTTGGATAAAGTTATCCAGAAGAGAAACAACCGGATTCTAGAACTACCATTAAGTGACATCGATGATGTCGAATTTTTTAGGAGTAAAATACTGGACTCTGTACAATGCTTGTATTAAATGTATCAATTAATGGTTTGATAAAAATCCGGGTTCGTTCCGTTAGCGGCTTTTAATTCTGGGTTGCGAATGATCTAGAAGAATGGCCCCAACGACAATTTAAAGAGCCATTCCCACGACAGTTTAAGTAACCGGAACGGACCCGGATTATTATGCGGCCAAGGACTGGTAACTGTCATCATGCCTTTTCTGCCGCTACAACAACAACAATATAAAGAGAGGAATATATTATAATAGTAGGTCAATGTGGTAAAAAATCTTTTCAATGGTCAGGAAGAATTATGCTACTTTTGCCAATATTTAACCTATAAAGGTTGATAATCGATATTCGTACAGTCATCACCGAATTTTTATTTAAAGAACATTTACATATTTACTTATTTATGATCTATGTATTTGCGGCTATCAGCCAGCCAACTATAAAGGCTATCTTTAGTTCATTAAAGGCGACAGGTCATCCGATTGTTTTCATAGACAATGCAGATTTTCCTAATACGTTGCCAAATTCAATTTGACTTTGATCACTGACTACGATTTCCCTTTTAAAGGCCTTGTAGGGGGCCCATATATATAAGCAGACTTTGGTCCTTCCCAAAAAATTTCATAAGGAAAGTTATTTCTTTCCTAGAATTACAAAAGATTATTAGTTGCGCACTGTGAAACATATAATACTTGCAGGATAAAATGAATAAATTAATCGACTATAGTAATTATAAATTAATATTAGTATCCTTTGACTTTATCAATTAGTATATATTTTACTGCGGAGCATTGAAATTCGTTATTAAGAAAATTTTTCGTATAGAATAATTTTAAATTCTAGTGCAAATAAATTTTTAACAAATAACATTATAAAATAATTATATATAAATAAAGGAAATGGATCCTAAAAGCATAGAATCATTAGCATTTACTTTTTCGAAAAGTCTGTGCAAAATGAAAAACAAACACACAGATAAACCTAAAGGAAAAGGCAAATGCCATCGTCCAGGGCCATTAATGCGAAATCCCTATTTGAATTTTCTGCGCGAATTTCGAAAGCAAAATTGCGGCCTTACAGCTGTTGAAATTATCAAAAGAGGTGCTCAGGCTTGGCGAGCGGTACCAAAGGAAAAGAGATTGCGATATATTGAAGAGGTTTGTTTTTTTAACGAATTATATTATATATATATATATATGTATATATTTATTTATATACTTTTTTAAAGGCATTTTATGCGCCTAGGCGAAAGGGTTGCAGCGGCGCACAACAGTCACCGAATCTGAGCTCATGTGCGCCCAAAACGAAAAAAAGAAAATCGATTCGATCTTGTTCTTCAAAAGGTAGTTTTCATAAAAAGAAGCCAAAATCTTCCTCCAAAAGGAAAACCGCAACAAATGCGTGCGCGGGTAAAACTAAAAAGAAAAGTAAGAAGCGTCCTAAAAAAGTCAAGAAAGCAAAATGTGGACAACATAAAAAACGACTTCAGAAACGGAAGCTTAAATTTTCGAAATCTAACTGTAAAGGAGCAAAGAAACAAAAGCGCATTAAGAAAAAGCCAAGCAAATGTTGATTTGCTTGATTAATTGCAAAAATGTCTAAAGAAAATATGCAAATCAAATTGGCCAATTATTTTTAAAGAATTGTCTGTGCATGAGTGTCTCAAAGAATTAAATATGTTCGTTTGTAAATCATGTGTAAAATTACAAAAATAATAAAAATATTTGCAAAAATTGCTAACAAAAATGTTTGAGTTCTGTTTCAATATACAAGTATATAAATGATCAGCCCGATGAGCTTAGTAGATGGTCGTCTGTCGGTATAAAGGTACAATCTCTGAGGGAAATATTCAGATCGGAGCACTATAGCGTATATGTAAGTATATACATATGTACATAGCTGTCCTACAAAACGATCAATCAAAATCCAACCCTTATATTGCCCTGGTAGGGAAAACTATTTTATTTCACAAGATATCTTCACTAAACTTGGCATGAAAGGCTACGGTGCAACTTCCAAACATATGTATTTTTTAGATGGTACCAATAACGAACGATCAAAATCTAGTTTTTGTGTGGATTATTTTGTATTTGTGAAGTATCGGTGCAATCGCACTTAACGTTTTTTCTTGTTTTGATATCATCAATAATACCATAAACTGAAAATGATCACTGTTCATTCAAAATACATTCCATGTGCGTAGGTGGAACATTTGATTTTTAAACTGCGCACCTTCCGTTTTAATACTTCATATTCAGAATAAAACTTAGCGAAACAAACAAAAAACATAAATAATATTTCCTTTGATGTAAAATTGTCCTATGGGTGTATTTCAACGCTAGTGCTTTGGATTGATTTCATAAGTATACATTGCGATTAAATAATTTGATATTGAGATCAGCCAAGGTTAAAGTAGTAATAGTATTGGTATTATGTACATCTATTATTATTAGAAATACCTAGCTATAGAAATACAATATACTAAGCTATGGAACACCGAACTGCTGCTGCTGAATATGAAACGTGTTTTGGTATTTAAAACGGATTTCAAGCACCATTATATCTGATTTCACAAATATACTTTCTCAAGTGACAAAATCCAACACCATGGTTCCTTACACTTAACTCTCTTTCAAGCGTAGGTAATTTAAGTAAAAGTTTATAAATATTAAGAAAACGATAAATATACCTTACGGAAAACACTTTGAATTGAGAAAAAATATTATTGGAAAAGCAAAAATCGAATATAAAGTATAATCAAGATTAATTATAAAAAATATACTTAGATTCATAAACACTTGTTCACCCATGTCTACATATACATATATACATGTACGTCAACCCACATGTTTATATACATATGTTTTATTGAAATTAATGATAAGTGCGCACAATTACTGCTTAGATTTCATGATTCAGTCGACACCTACGCATCTCATCACCACCACCATAACCCAGTACATTTTGTATTTTCGTTTTCATATCATATTTTCAGCAAAAATAAAAAATCTAGTATGAATTACCTTTTCTAATTTCTGAAAATATTGACGCAGGAACTGAATTGGGTTTTCCGGGCGACTAACACAAAGCTGTACAATGCAATCCTTGAGTACACGTTGAATACCATGCGCCTGAATGTAGTTTTCGCATTCACGCAGACTTTGTTGTTCCTCTAAAGTATTGGCCATGATTGCAGACAAGCACCTTTCCACAACTACCAAATATATGTATATGATAATATGTGAGCAGGGTCTTATTTGACGACTACTTAGTGAATGCTGATGGGCGCTGGCACGAAACAGCAACAAAACTTTTGGGCACGACGACCTTAACTTTGTAATGCTACTCTTGATGGTGTATTTCAGTTGTAAACGTATGAAACGGTAAAATTACAATAGTTTCAATATTTTAATACATGTAAATTGTTGCCGAGTAATATTCACGTTTTATTTTTTCCCAAACACTACACTACAAAGTGTAAAACGCAGCTTATCGTTTTGTACTTTCTCGTTTTTGTAGTGTTTTTCTTTGTTCTCTCTATTCACTCGCTTTCATTTGCACCCTATTGCACACACTGATTTTCTGGGTGGTTTTCTTTTCTGCTTTGACACAAATTTTATTTATACACTAAATTTTATTTATATTTCTCAACTCGTTCAATTGTAATCTATATCTATCATAAAGTGTTCAACCAATAGCAAATATTATAAATTTAATCGGTCACAAATGTTTCTTTTTGGCTACACAAATATTATAAACAATTGGTTGAAAATGTAATTTTGTCGTTGTTTAGAAACGTCATACACAGCATTGCCAATGACAGCCAAGTTATTAAAAATTTAACAAAATTCAAGTTTTTTGTAAAGAAAAGCAAAAATAAAAACAAGAAATCAAAAAGTATGTGAACTTTACATATATCTTAGGAAGCTCTATGTTTTATTTTCGCAATTAAATATTATAATTTTTAGTAGAAATATTATATAAACTTAAGTTAACGCCGGTAAATTTATGCAAAACAACAACCTTTAGTGTTGGTAAAGTAAGATTCGGTATTATTTTCCAATTGCTACAAAGCAACGGCAACTCTATACATTTATTTATTGACAGCAATGTGAAATCTTATTCCTCAGCACGTGAAATTTCAAAAATAACAAAAGAAAAATTTGTTGATCCACATTTATTTTGTATATATCATATTGTGTAGAGAAAATCAATAATGAAGACATTTTCATCGAAACAAGACGAACGCAAAGAAAAGAAGAAAAAGAAGTTGCTAGCTCTTGCTAAATTGGTACAACTAAATGACAATGATCGCCGAGACACTGCGACAAACCAAGTTTCAGAGGCCGGCGAGACTCCAACTACAAACGAAGACGATGGCTTTGTAAAGGTTTATGCAAAATTACTCATTGTATATGTATATGTTCAATTAACGTTTAAAATAAATATATACCTTTAGGTGACACATAAAAAGAAATCTGCCAAATTAATTCCACCAAAGTCCCAAACAAAAAAAGTAATAACAGAGATAGCTGTAGAAGATGAACCTGAAACAAAACGTCCTAAGCTTACAAAAAGTGAAAGTACAGACGGAAGTGGCAGTGACACTTCCCAAGTGTCGTCCACCACAGAAGAACAACAACGCTTAAAATTACAACTTACTGAAGAGCAGTATAAGGAATTACGTCGCCAATTAAGACAACGTAAAAGGGAACTGGAAAACGTGCCTATATTACGATTGCGTGAATTCGGCCAACGCGCCTCGCTAGAGATGCCTCAAGGCCAGCGTACACCCATATTTCTAACAGACATTCAACATTTGTTAATGTCAGCACTAATCGGAAAAAAATCACCATGCAGTCCGGATAGATGGTGTTTCTTAGAGAAACCGTTGCGGCTTTCTCATAGTGTTGTTTTAATACTAGAGGGCCTTTCACTTTATCACTATCTCTCGAATGAAAGTAAATTCGCCAAAACAAATGAAATATTTCAGACGCGTTTAGAAGTTGTTTTGCCACCACTTAAGGAAGGCTCTATTATTGAGGAAATGGCACAGGTACCACTAACGAATGTACAAGCACATAAATTAATTGAACAACATGGTTCACTAGAGTTGGCTGTTGAAATGACTAAAGATCCTACGTTACTAGTTAAAACAATATTTCCTGTTGCTGAAGCAGCAACAGCACCCAAGGAAAGCAATTTGCCCGTAGGTGACAAATTTCCACGCACAAAACTGTTGCTCTCTGCTTTGCAAATGGTGGATGAGGGTTACCCTATGCCGTTACGTGGTGAGCTTAGCAACCGTTTCAAAGAATATGTATTTACCAAGGACAAATATGAACCTGTTACGGACAGCAGCCCAATGTTTGGCGTGGATTGTGAAATGTGTCGAACAGTCGTTGGACACAACGAGCTCACGCGTGTTTCAATCGTCAATGAAGATCTCGAAACCGTTTATGAAACACTTGTAATGCCAACAAATAAAATTGTTGACTACCTGACGCCCTACTCTGGAATAACAGCGAGCATCATGAAAACTGTAACAAAAACAATAAAAGATGTTCAGCGGGAAGTAAGGGAATTACTACCGGCGGATGCTATTTTGGTTGGCCAGTCGTTGAACTTTGATTTGAACGCCATGAAAATGATGCATCCTTACGTGATAGATACAAGTATGTGCTTCAATTTGAGTGGCATTCGCAGAAGAAAGGCCAAACTACAAACGCTTGCTATGACATTTTTAAAGGAAGCAATTCAAGAAAATGCAGATGGTATGCAAATTATCTAATTTTAATTAAATATGATAATTTAACATTTTTTCTTCTAATTATAGGTCACGACTCCGTTGAAGATTCGTTGGCTAGTTTAAAGTTGGTGAAAATGAAGTTGGCAAACAGCTTAGAGTATGGTGACGAAATTCTATCACAAAAGAAACGTTTACACGACATTATGCGCTTGGCTAGTGGTGATAATATTAAGAATAATCTTTTGGCGCATGCATCCCAACGAGACAGAAGAACAGCAATCATCACCAACGGCGCGCTTCAGCAACAAGTGAAGGAAATCATAGCAAAGACAGAAGATGATGACACAGGGGACACGCTGAAAAGTGTTTCCTTCTACGAATTGGAAACGAATAAGAGCGCAATTAACAAAGCACGTGAAATTGCGCTGGAAAACTCACTGACGATTACTAACCTGCGTTTAGGAGTTGAGGAATTTCAACTGGATAATGCGGAAAAAACTGTGATGAAACTTGACAAATGGATTGGCAAATTATGGCAAACCGTTGCACATAACGGTATGTTCTTAGTTTTGATGGGTGGTTCAACAGAATGTGCCAGTGGCGTAGCAAAAATTGCTATTAAGAAGGATGCGGCAACAGCAGCAGCCAGCATAGCGACGACCACTCCTATCACTGTGTAGTGGAAGTAAAAATGTTTAGATGAAGTGTTATATGATGGATAATGAATTCGTGAAAATTTAATACAAATTTATTTAATAACGGGAGATTAATAAATACATGTTCTATATATACTTTTTCGAAAAATTGTTTTTTTTTTTAATTTGTATTTGTTTTGGTTAACTAATGACGCTTCTATGGATTTTTCAATAACAACGATATATTATATGAAGATTTATACAAACGTACATATATGTTAACCATATATGACATAAATTATTTAAATTTTATTTATAGTAAAAATATATACAAAAATACAATTCAGTCGATATCTTCAATATTTCAGCGGAATTGTATAATAAATCCGTTATTGTAATATAAAAACATTTGTTGCTTTTCTAGTGTCTTGCACGAATGTTTCCTACCTCACTCAAACATTTCGTGTGGAGCCAACAGTTCGAGATTTGGTGAGCGTGAAGCATATTTAACTGTTTGGATTGATAACAAAGTTACGAGGGAAAATCAAAGCAAATATTTTCACTCACACATGGGCAAAATATGCTCACAAGCGTGCGTATGCGTACTATAATTTTAGAACGAAGCTTTTTCAGAGAGAGCATATAGGCATACATATGTATGTATAAACATTGCATATTTTTGGGAGCTAAAAATTTGAATTCATTCGTGGTGTTAACATTTGATCATTTTACAAAATTTATCGTTTTCTAAATACCTATACACATATGTATAAGGATGGGTATAAGGGTTATACTATAGCTCTTCAATGTTTATTATACTCCCGTAACATGTCATAATAGCGTATAACACTTTTGTTTACCAAATTGTTGTTTTCACTTGGGAGTGGCCAGAAACAATTCTTTCACATAAGGCTTAAGCAGCTCACGACTTCCGGGTCTTAGACCAATTATTCTCTGGGTAGCTAAAGAACATCCGTTTGAAGGCGAGCTAAAGTGAGAAGACGAATCATCCCCTCTGGGTTTGGGACCTGCCCCAATGAAAAAGTTTAAACAGCTACGGTTAGAGAATACAAATTAAGGGCAAGCACGGGAATGTCTGGTCCCTTAATTTGGAAGGTGCCGCTGCCCAGCTGGTTGATGCCCTCGTAAACAAAGAGGCTGACATCATCGCCGTCCAAGAAGTGCCGCGGTCGGGACAAGCACTGAGACGAGTAGGTCCTTTACTACAGTAGCCATATAAAGGAGGGCAAATTCGGTGTGAGATTCGTGGTGGGAGACACCGAGTTCTGGCATTCACCCCGATGGATGAACGTCTAGCCACAAACCGCATCAAAGCGAAGAGAAGGACGATATGATTAAAGACGGTTTCTATGAGCGTGCTTGACGACTTTAACGCCAGGATGGGCAAGGAAGGTATCTTTGGCACAACGGTCGATAAATTCAACATCCATGATGAAAGATCACCAAATGAGTTGAGAGTGATCGACTTAGTTGGAGCCTGAAATATGGTTATCTAAAGACCGGAGCATACCCTTGTAGAGCCCCCAGCGGCGATCTATTGTTTCTGATGCTCAGAGCTTACTTAGCTTATGGAAGGAACACTTCTCCACCCTGATGAATGCCAGTGAAAGCATAGCACCAGAAGAACCCAATTTCGCAATCGATGACGATGGAGCAGACGTTCCATTGCCAGGTCATGAAGAAGATCGAGTAGCAATTACCCGTCTGAAGAACAACAAAGCAGCGGGGGCGATGGATTGTTGGCCGAGCTATTCAAATACTGCGGCGAAGACTTGATAAGGAGCATGCATCAGCTTCTTTGTAGCATATGGTCGGACGAAAGCATGCCCGACAATTGGAATTTAAGTGTGTTCATTCGATACAATGCGAGGTTTTATGTAAGTCCACTCCCTATCGTGCGACTTCTTGAATCTACTCTTGGAGAAAATAATTCGATCTGCAGAGCTGAATAGAAAAGGTACAAACTTCTATAAGAGTGTACATCTGTGGGCGTACGCCGATGATATTGATATCATTGGCCTCAACAGCCGCGCTTGCCTAGACTGGATAAGGAGGGAAGCGAAGCAAATGTGTCGTTTACTGAACCAGGGCAAGACAAAATATCTCCTGTCTTCAAACAAACAGTAGTCACTCTACCGACTTACCTCCAACGTTACTGTTGACAGTCATAACTTAGAAGTCGTAGATGATTTCATCTGTCTTGGAATCAACATTAACACTAACAACAACGTCAGTTTCGAAATCCAACGGAGATAGGCAATTGAGTAGTAAAGTCATCTCTCAAAGACGATAACAACATATGATGAGTCGGCGTTACGAATTTTCGAGAGAAAGATTCTGCTGAAGATTTACGACATGGGCGTAGTTCAGCGAATTAAGAGACAGCGGCTACGCTGGGTAGGTCATGTCGTCCAAATGGATGACAACACTACAGCACTGAAAGTATTCCACGCAGACCCGTCGGCGGAAGTAGAGGAAGAGGAAGAACTCCACTCCTTTGGAAAGACCAAGTGGAAAAGGACCTGGCTATACTTGGAATCTCCAATTGGCTCCAAACAGTGAGAAGGAAGAACGACTGGTGCGCTGTTGTAAACTCGGCTATAGCTTAAGCGGTGTAGCCGACAATAAAGAAGAAGTACATTCGAAGTTTTACGATTCTTTGACAAGTTACAAACGCTTTCTTATGTTACTAGGAAACCGAGATTGAAACTATGTTTTGCGTATTTGCATCGCGTGCCGCAGTCTAACAGAACAAGGGCGGTTGCACCTGTTGAGTACTGCGAATATTTTGACTTTCTTTAAGACGACGCGAAATGAGGCTACAAAAAACTTAATTCTGTTCAGCATTGTACTCGATCTTAGATATAGATGATATCACTATATAAAATATTAGAAATTTAAAATTTAACATCAACGTTGTGAAGGGCATACAATAAAAGCTCCACTCCAAAGAAACTGACATTGCGCATGCCACTTTTTATCGTGAGCAAGGAAGCTTCCGCTCTATTAAATGCTGCCTATCCTAACATGGCTAAATACCTGATTGAATACATGTACATATGTATGTCGTGCATAATTTATGCGCACATTTTCCGAGCAATCAAATGAAAACCGAACATTGCACAACAAATACACATGTACATATGTACGAGCGTGCGGACGACGTGAGCGCTGAATATAACATAAACAAACGAAACATTTTGAGTTTTCCATTTAAGCCAATTTCAAAATCACAAACAACGACGACGACGACGACCACAGACACGACGAAGCTAAAAGAGGAAGAGCACGAAAGAGTCAAAACAAAGTTCCGTCTAGTTGGACAGAGGAACGCGCGGCAAAGATAAATAAATAACGGCAAAAGCGAGCACAGCAGCAACACAGAAATTCTTGTATACATTTTTCACACGTCGTCCCGCACGCCAACGATAACGACGCCTCGCGGACGCAAAGGAAAATTCGCGCTGTAAAATCAAGTGGAAATTGGGGAAAGCAATCACCAAGTGCTGCTGTGCTGTTTGCTCCGTGATTTGCATTGCAAAACAGATATATGTGTACATATGTATATGTAAAAGAGCAACAAGAAGCAACAAACAAAACGAAAAAGTGAAAAAAGCAAAACAAACAAAATTTTTTTTTAATATTTTTGAATTTCTGAAAAATAGTGAAAGCGTTAAAATTGATATCGGAACGGAAAGAGTGCACGCATGAATAATTGGTGAGTAATTGGAAATTTCCTTCGCCAAATGCTTTCTGCGCGATTTTTACACACAACAAAATAATAAAAACAACAGCAATATTTGTTACCTTTCTGCACATAGCGCAACCTGAGCCTTAAAACAAAGGAATTTTATCGATTTTCATGACTAATTTTGCCTAAAATCCCGCTGCCATGGTGTCCCTACGCAATTCCTGCTGCTGAAAGTCACGTTTGTATCTATCACATAATTGTACCGTTGCGTGTACGCCTACTCCGCCACTCGTCTGAGGCAACGTTGTAAATAGCTGTCCGTGTATGTGTGTGTGTGTGTCTGTAAAGAACCTACGGTAATGTCAGCGCACACACTTCTAAGTGGGCCACTGGACTCAGTGCTGTGGCAGGCAGCTGAGTCCATGTTTCTGTGTATTTGTATTAGTATGTGTATTGATGTTTTTATATATACGTATGCGTAACGGTACATATGATAAAAATAACTACTTTTGTTCCTGCATATGCTGATATAAAGACAGTAAGGACGGCGTTGAAGAAAGTTTCTACACCAACACATTGAAAATTTGTACATACTTACAAATGAACGATGAAAAATTTGCAAAAACAACATTAATTAAGTTTCATGCAACTATTCTTTCAGAGGTGCAGAAAGAATAGTTGGAAGAAACTTAATAAGTTGGAGGCTTTTTTGGGAGAAAACTACAAAAAAAAGTAAAATACAAAAAAAGTGAAATGATTTTATTTGAAAGGATATTTAGTCACATCGTCTCCCTCGAAAATTTTCGTAAATCTCTAAAACAATATTCGCTTGCCTTTTGCCGAGTTATTCTTCCATTCTGGACGCCATACATGCTTGTGGTCGTAGTAAGTTGACACACTAACACACTGCAGTAATCGCATTGCAATTCAAACACATACACACACACATGCTTATATACGCGTTGGCAAGTGTGTAAGTAGGCGCAACCATTTGTGCCACAGCCTACATACACATATACAAACACGCTCACGCGACAACTTCATCCATGGCGCTTTTGTGGCAGCAGCAATTCGGTTAATCTTCCATCGTCATTGATATTGAATTCAGTTACACAAATGAAAGCTTAGTCTAATTTCGTGTGTGTGTGCGTATGATGCGCGCCGTGGGATATGCTACGCTGTTGGCACTCGAAGCTGTTAAGTGGAGCACACACTGTTTACATTGTCAAGTCTTTTTGACACACAAATGTGCGTGCGTGTGTGTGTGTATGGAGGGCCACGAGTAAAAGCATGAATGAAGAAAGTTTGTATTTTGTTATTTATTTATCAGTTTCTATTTTCAGTTTCCATGCGCCTACATCTTTCCCAATCGCTTGCAGAGTAAGACTGCGTTCACAGACGGACACTTTTGTGGCACAAACCGGTTTTTTGTTGGCGCGGGGAGGACGAGGAAAAACGAAGAGTATTCATTTTAGAAAAATATTTACAATATGTTAGGCCTTTTGAGTTGTATTATATATTTTTTGCATATTATACAAAATGCATAATATAATATAATATTGGGTAGTCGAAAAAGTCTTTTCGTATTTATACTAATAAATAAATAAAAAAAATATGTACCGTTTTGATTGACCACTTTTTGCCATTTTTCCGCTAGAGACATTATTCCATCAGTGTAAATTGAAATTTCCAAATTTCCGGAACGGAAGCGAGCGAACCATTGTTATGCTATACGAACTGATACAACATCGTCTCTGTAAACTTCACAAATTTCATTGGTGGCTTGCGTAGCGTGCGGGGAATGCACATTGTCTCGGACCATAATTCATGCCAAATATTTGGTGAAGATATCTCATAAAAAGTCTTCAATACAAAAACTTGATATTGATCGATCAGTTTGTATTGTAGCTATATAATATAGTGAGTCGATCTAAATAATTCCCTCGGAGATTGCTTCATTGTTTTAAACAATAACGTATACCAAATCGTTAGAAGAAACCTCGTTTAATGATAACGTTTCCATACTAGCACTTGATTCCGATCGTTCAGTTTGTGTGGCAGCTGTATGCTAGAGTGGTTTGATATTGGCGGTTCTGACAAATGAGAATCCTCTCCAGACAGATGGACACAGCTAAATCGACTCAGCTCGTCATGTTTACCTTTTGAGCTTCCACAAGATGCGTAAAAGAACTTGAGAATATGGTATGAAAGGAAATGCAGAAAACCATCGGTCGCCCGATGACACCAAAAGAAAATATACATTTGATAATGAGCGACAAAAGACTCCGTGTGTGAACGCAGTCCAATTGAGCATTCACATGCACATATTTGCTTTATTATAAACAAGTACTCGAAAATTGAGTATATTAATAACTGTGAATACAATGAATTGAGTAATTTAATAAATTTAGTGAACGGAAAAAGCGCTTCGAGTCAAATTATTGCCTCAGTGTGAGCTTTGTTTATATACAAGTATTACGTATTTTCAAAAATATTATTAAGCCGTTGTTCTATAGGAATATTCATGGTTTTTGAGTTAATTCAAGGCTTTTACTTTCAAAGATGCATTTTCACAATTAAAGTAATCCTGAACTTATGAGAAATTCGATTATGCTTGAGAAAATATCACTAAAATGTTTTTTATGTTTCTGAGGTCAAAGGAAGTGGATTGAATTGAAGAAGCTATTAAAACATTATGAAACGCACATTCCTCTCGAAGAGCCTCAGGAGCAGTTACAATATCGTTGGGCATGAGCTAAATGATTAAAAGTCTTTGAGTAAACATTTTTTTTAATTATTTCGTATGCAATATTAATATAGATAATTTTTGTGGAATAACCGCTTACTATCCTATATATGCTGTCTTTTATTCGCCAAACGTGAGAAAGAAGCGAATCGAACAAGTTTTATCAGCGTTCAAAGATATTGACATTATTTGCGCTGCAAACTTGTCCTAACATGTCTTTCTTTTTAGTGAAAAAATTATACTCTCCGCGCCGGTTATTAACCTAGCTTAGTTTCAAGCTGAGTCTGTACGTTTTCTATAAGCAACTAGGAACTCCTTCCACGCGTGGCTGAGGCTATTGGGCATATTAATAATGGTTATAATAAACTATTCGATACGGTGAAAATATTATTTACGAATAAAGACGAAACGTTATGGGCGCTATAAGAATCCAAAAATCCGTGCTTGACTTTTGATTTCAAAAATGATTGATAACAGATAGGTTAGGTTAATCTGGTAAGCCAATAAACCACGCATTTACCAGTTTTGGTCCTTTGCGATACAGAAGGAGTTCAGTTGCTAGGTTCAAGAGGAGTCATCCTTTTGAATGCTTGCGCCAGATGCTTAAAGCCCAGTCTTGCCAATGCGGCAAAAGTGTACAAGTTCTTAAACTCTCAGCCCTATCCTGAAATTTTGTGTACTTGTGCGTTTTGCACATTACTTTTGCTGTTTTATACCCTAGTAGCTCATTCCATCGAATTTTGATTCTTTTAACCATGCTTTTGTCGAGATCGTCGTATTGGCAATGCATGGGTTTCCCAATCTTGATCAGGTTTTCGGATGTTAGCTTCTGGCAACACTTTCCAATGCTGCCCTGCTTCCCAAGACACTTCTGATATGATATGAGGTTACTGCCTTGATTGCTGCTTGGCTGTTTACATAGATGTCGATTCTGGAATTGCCTGCATTACCCACCGAGCTATGCCCGAAGGCAGTCGGGCAGCCTGTAGTCGTCCCGCCGATTTTGGTGCGGAGTTTTCAGCAGGTTTAGTATCAATTCAAGAGCCGACATTGTAGTTATTCTTAAAGCTTCCGCTATGCTCAGCGCAGCGAGCTACTGAACCCTTTCCATTAGCTTCCGCTAGGTAGATTTCCGTACGACTGTCCACCATACTACTGCACCGTAGAGCAGAATTGGTCTTACAAAAGTTGTGCAGCACCAGTACATGAGAGATGGAAAAAGCCCCCCGGTTGTGCGGGGCATCTGCCTATACGCATATAAAGCATTGCTAGCTGGAGACCTCCAAGCAGTCCCGTTTTCTCCGAGTTCAACCGGAGATCCGCTTGCGATGTTTTAATGTTTTCATAAACATAATGAATGAATTCGGACCAGATCATGATCTAAACCCCTTATCCTTAGTATAATGATTTCTGTTTCACTTATCGATTTTTTTCTCATTTAGCCAATATATTAAGTATACTCGCTTCAGTTGAGTTTAGGTCACATATAACTCATTTGAATTTACTAGTTTGATTTTAGTACGAATGTCCTCGATATGAAGCAAAAAAATAGAATGTAATTAAGTGAGTCTACGATCTATAATATTATTGAATAATATACCAAACATGTACAATCATGTCATTGATCCCTTTCGTCGAAAAAAAAATGATTTTTTTTCCATGTAATTTATATGGAAAATAGAAAATTTGAAACAGGCACCTCTTAATACTAATATTAAGAGCTCATCTTTTGAGTGACTTTCTTTTTCACATTTTCGAAAGTTTTTAGCCTGTTTTTCAGTTGAAAAAAAAGGTTGCCTCAGAATGACACACCCTAAGGCACATGCATGCATCTAACCCCGCTTTGATTCTTGCGAGAGTATAAAATGTTTCGGTTACACCCGAACTTAGTTTTTACTTACTTATTACATGTAAATTTGAAGCAAGAGCGCAGCATCTCAATAAAGTGAGCAGTGAATAGATTAATGGAAGGCTTCGTTTTTTGTTTTTTTTATACCATTTTTTATACTATTCGGTTTATATCAGTTGCTTGTTCTAGGTATTTGTCACTACCTAACATATAGTCGATAACGGTTGAGCTTATATTTATAAACTAGTTATCTATTTTATGCTCTTCGACAACTCACAAGCTTATTGTTTATTTCAAATACAGGAATCCAAAGATCTATCGTTTATTTGGGTTTATTTGTTTTACTTGTTATTTTTAAGAGATGATAGATTTTGGAAAAGTGCCAGAGACTAACTTGCTCATGAGTAATAACCTGCAATGATGATTAATGCCTTAGAGAACAGTTTTATATATACAGACATGTATCATATGAGTGGTGATAGGAATGCGCTATGAATTGAAGAAATATTATAATGAATACGAATATAATGTGTTTATCTTCTTTCACTCATAAATATTTTATTTGAATTCTGAATACTACAACAGCATAAGATGTAAAAGGAAATACGTTTATTTACAGTGCATATTGTAAAGAGTACCATCGCAGCACGATAAGAGCAGACAATATGGTTAAATTATTACTTTTGCATTAAATGTACTATATACATATGTTTGTATATATTTATATATGTATGTACATATGTGCATTGGCAAGTGTCAATACTGTAACGGCAGAAGACAATAGAGTTCTCGGCAATTGGCACGCTTTATGCGGCCGACATTCGTCTCAGCGCTATCAAAGGGCCTCTGACGGCGAGTATGACGCCTAGCCACCGATTATGACTGAACCGCCGTGTGGGACATTCATATGTACATATGTATGTATGTAAGCATGTATGAATATGTGCAATTTACATTTATCGTTAGTAATTTAATTTACGCATTTGTCTTCCACGTGCTCAAGTGCTTGTGTGTGTTATGTGTATGAGGTCATGCAATTGTTGCTCGTGTCTATTGGCTGCAAATATTTCATGTGGATTCGCACTTCAAGTGTCGGCGTATGCATTTTCCAAAGAAATATCAAACAAATTATTGTACAATAAGAAAACTATTCGATTACACATTGCGCCAACAATTTCGCAATATATCCAAAAATACCTTCGCTGTTCGGTCCACGGCCGCTGCATTCCAACGCATTATTTATACGCATGCATACATATACGAACACAAATACACTTAAATATAAACATTCTCCGTCAAAAGCGTGTGCGTAGTGGTTGTGGACACTTGCCACGCCGGCGGCATCGCGCTCCAAAACACCTTACCGAAGAGTGAGGCGTAAACAAACACAAACGATTGCCACATTCTGCATTAATATATATGTACATACATATGTAGTTACATACATATGTATTTTCAACGAAAAATCGTTTTTAATTTTATTCACAGTAGGATTCTAAATAAATGGAAATTTTGTACAAGATCTTGGAATATTGTTACAGTCTGTTAGATACATATATAAAGCTTATTCTAACTTCCTATAACTAATGTTATACCCCAAACCTCACAGTCCATTAGTCTAAACAGATTGTTGTAAAGAAGAATCATTGTGTAGTTAGATAGTGCTCTTCTGGAAGTAACATGGAAGCTTCTTTCGGCAATTTGTAAAATATTTACCATTCATTTGACTAATTATAATTAATAGCTTCTTTGTGGAAATAGGAAGTAAGGCAAGTAAATGACACAATATTTTTTCACCTAGTAAAGTGCACAAGAAAAAAAGGAGAAACATAAACTTAGGTTGTATCGTAGCTACGAGTATAACACCATTCACAAATACCAAATATTTCTTAAAAGAACTTGATTTTGATCGATCAGATTTTGTGACAGTTCTGAACAATTTCTATGGAGATTACACCATTGCCATAGACACCATTACATTCTTAAAGATAGAGTTTACAACAGCGCGCCAGTCGCTTCTCCTTTTTGCTATGTGGCGCCAATTGGAGATTCCAAGCGAAGCCAGGTCCTTCCCCACGTACTATTTCTAACGGAGTGGAGGTCTTACTCTTCCTCTGCTACCCCCGGCGGGTACTGCGTTGATAACTATCAGAGCTGGAGTATTTTCGTCCATTCGCACAACATGACCTAGCCAGCTTAGCCGCTGCCTTTTAATTCGCTGAACTATATCAATGTCGTCGTATATCTCATAGAGTTCAACGTTCCATCGATTGCGATATTCTACCTGGCCAACGCGCAAAGGACTACAAATCTTCCGCAGAACATTTCTCTCGAAAACTCGTAACGTCGATTCATCAAGTTTGGTTTTTGTTCGTCGAGAGAGGACTTCAATTCTTAATAGCCTACTTAGTACGAAGTAGCACCGGTTGGCAAGAGATATTCTGGGTTGGATTGACGTTGTTCTTGCTTTTAGTTCTGTTTGCAAGCTAGACGAAATTATGCGACTTCAAAGTTATGACTGTTTGTTTGATAACAGGAGATATTTCGTCTTGTCCTCGTTCACTACCAGACCCATTTGCTTCGCTTCCTTATACATTCCGAAGAAAGCAGAACTAACGGCGCGGTTGTTGAGGCCAATGATATCGATGTCATCGGCGTACGCCAGCAGCTGTACACTCTTATAGAAGATAGTACCTTCCCTATTTAGTTCTGCATCTCGAATTATTTTTACCAAGAGTAGATTGAATAAGTCCCACGAAAGGGAGTCGACTTGTCTGAAACCTTCTTTGGTATATCGAACGGCTCGGAGAGGTACTTTCTGATCCTGACGGAGCTTTTGGTATTGCTCAACGTCAGTTTTCACAGCCGTATTAGTTTTGCGGGAATACCAAATTCAGACATCGCGGCATAAAGGCAGCTGTTTTTCGTGCTGCCAAAAGCAGCTTTGAAATGGAAGAAGAGGTGATGTGTTTCGATTCTCTTTTCCAAGATTTGGCGCATGGTGAATATCCGGTCAGTTGTTTATTTTCCAGGCCTAAAGCCACAGTGATAATCTTTCACACAATACATTCGATAGAACCTTTAATGCGAAGTTGAGGAGGCTTATACCACGGTAGTTGGCGCAGATTGTGATGTCTTCCTTTTTTTGGATTGGCATGCTTTAGTCCGACCATATTCTACAAAGAAGCTTATGCATGCTCCTTATCAGTTCTTCCCCGCCGTGTTTGAATAGCTCTTTTGGCCCTCACCGCTTTGTTGTTCTTCAAACGAGTAATTGCTATTCGAACTTATTCATGGTCGGGCAATGGAACGTCTGCTCCCTCGTCATCGATTGGGAAATGGGGTACATCATCTCCTGGTTTTATGCCTTCACTATCATTCAGCAGGCTGAAGAAGTGTTCCCTCCATAATTTTAGTATACTCGGGGCATCAGTCACTAGATCATCTCTGCGGGTTCTACAGGAATACCCTTTAAATCTGTTGTGGTGAGCGGTACAAGTAAAAAATCGTACTGTTGATGGTTCACGTAAATGTCAATTGCCTGAGTACTAAGCAAGCACGTAAAATCATGTGGCCATAAAGTTTGCGATTCGAACTAAAACGCCAGAATATTGGAATCATTGCTTATATTTTACAGGCTTTCATATATCGAAGATATTCTACTTTTACAATTTGCTATAACATTTAAAGATTGGTTCCACAAGACCGCAGTTCTTCCTTACTTGAGTTACCTGTTTGTGTATGTGCGGAGGGGAAATTTTTAATACATACTTATATATATTTTATATATGCACCTGAAGTGCATTTAGTTTTGTGAGTGTATTAGATTGTCGCTGTTAGGGGCCGCTATGTGGAGTTGCACAATATCTATTTTTAATTCAAATAGAATCTAGTGGTCAACGTTTACAATGAGGCTTATTAGCAATGGATGCGTTTGCTTCATTAATGAAAGAAAATTGTGTGGAAGAAAAGAATTTTATCTTTTCAAGAAGAAGAAGATTTGCGTGTTCTGGAATATTTGTTTTGAAAACCTAGTGCAACACTTGACCTGATTTCAAGAATTATTTCAGCCGTTTCCAGCATGACAGATTTTAATCCACTGTTATGACATACATATATATTTTCTAAGGCGTTAAATTTGTTAACTGTTTTTTTATTGAAGGTAATATAAAGATAATATCCGCGGTTAGTGACCTAATGTAAAAATCTATCACTATGCAATCACGACAGCTGATAACGTTGATCAAACTCTTAGCCTCAAATTTGTTATCATTTGTCATGTCCTCTCTTATCACATGAAAACATACATAACAAACTACAGAGTAATTTATGTACGTAATTAGCTATTCGTCGTCAAAAAATATTTTGTTGCCAATCAAAGTATTGCTTTGACATAAGATACCAAATCAATATTAAATGTTTGAAACAAACAAATTATATATCCATATTATTCGATATATGCCCAATGCTCTTATGATAAATCGGTGTAGCTTATCGAACAATCGTTTTGATATTGCTACAACTACTTACTCAAAAGTACAAAACTGCTATAGCCGAATTTTTAACGGGTGTTTTTTTTAGACGAGTGGTTTTCAATGAGACAATGCTGGTCTGTTTCACAGCTGTTACTTGACTTATGTATTATATAATAGTTTGATATGCCATTTCTAATGAACAGACCTACTTCCGGAACAGCACTTAAACGAGATGGCATCCGATCCCGATTTTCACAGGAAAATCTTGTGCAGTGATGAAGCCCATATTTATGGATAGGTAATTATACAAAATTGTAACATTTGGAGTGATGATAATCCACAAGCAATTGTTAAGACGGCGTTACATCCTCTAAAAGTACATATGTTTGCTGTACTCTAGGGGTATAGGGAATCATTGGTCAATATTTTTTAAAAAATGAAGACAGCCAGAATGTGACAGTGAACGAGGGTCGTTATAAATTTATGATTAACGAGTTTTTCGTATCTGAATTGGAGGATGTTCATAAGTATGTGCAATCTTTAGCTTCACCAAGACGGCGCTACATAACATTACAGTCAACGAAACAATCAATTTATTGAAGACTAATTTTGGTGAGAGTTTGTGGTTTCCAAGATCGTGAAATTTAGCACCGCTTTTTTGAAGTCGCCTATCTACGCAGATAGGCCCGATATCGTTTTTAAATTATAATGACAAATCCTTATCTTCATAATAAAGCTAAGTTCTTTGCTAAAACATTTAATTATGTGTAATTGATTTCTTCTAAACCACTTGTCTAAAAACCACCCTGCATATTGCCAGATAAGCGCAGCAAACGGAAAAGTTTTGGAAAATTTTGAGTGATCTATTTCGATGTTCCCCACTTTTTTAAAGAAACAACACAGAAACTTTAAATTTAATGGGGAATGTTGATTATCATTCGAAAGAACATTCTTTGGCATTTATTATTTGAAGATTATCTCTTTCGAATGTTGGCAGTGGCTGAGTCCAATTTTCGATGATTCTTTCAAGCATTTCGGCTGGTAACTGGCGAATAACACGCATTTGCTCCAAGGCCTGAATCAAAGCGGAATTGTCCGCGTAGACTTTAGACTTTACATATCCTCACAGGAAAATGTCTAACGGTGTGATATCACACGATCTTGGTGGCCAATGGACCGGCCCAAAACGTAAAATTATCTGCTCACCGAAGTGTTTTCTCAATAAATCCATTGATTAATGCGATGTGTGAGAAGTGGCGCCGTCTTGTTGAAACCAAATGTTAACGAGATCACGAGCCTTAATTTCAGGCATCAAATAGTCGGATATCATAGCGCGATAACGGTTGCCATTGACGATTAATTTCACTGGCATTGCTTTTGAAGAAATATAGAACGCTGATTCTACCTGCCTATAAATCATACCAAACTGTTGCTTTTCTGGATGAAATGGCAGCTCATGAATCTCTTCAGTTTCCTTTTACGGAAGTTTTGCTTGTTTATTTAGCCATTAAGCCAGAATTGGGCCTTATCGCTGAACAAAATTTGGCTCGAAAACGTCGGATCTTCTTGGAACTTTTCAAGAGCCCATAGAGCGAAGCGTTATATCCACCAAGTCGTTCCATACGTCACTCTCTATCTACATGGACTTCGTGTACACTCTCAGCTACGGCTGCTATATTTTCTTCTCTTCGTGCTGGACGTTGTCTATTCAGTCAAATATTATCCATTTCAAGATGGGTGATGGTGTTGAAGCCTACTATTTGCTCAGTAAGCCGATAATTTTGACCAAGCGCGAAGCGCGCGTAACACATTCTTTACAGAAACAATACTGAACAAAAATAGCATTACAGCTTGACACGACTCACGCGTGACATGACAAAAAAAGGCTTTTGAAAGAAGTACTTCTACTTGGATCACACGTTATATAAATATATTCAGCAACCCTATGATTAATTCGATTTCAGAGGGTAACGCTCAGAATTGAAAAGGATATGTACATAGTATTTGACCCCATTATTTATCTTTAGAGTATCTAATTGCTTTGAACGCAAATGAGCACAGGAAAAGGTATTACCGGCTTAATCAAGTAAAAAGAAAATAATATATATGTAATATAAGACAAGGAATAATCGGTATGACTTATAAATTACTCATACTTAGTTATATACACATGCATCTGAAAAAAGTATGCACATGTATCCGATATATTGTTTTTTTTTAACAATTTTGATATCAAATATATATAGTACATATACGTATGTATGTATTTGTATCAAATATAGAACGTCTGTATTTGTATGAAGATATAAGAACTTTAAACCTATTGTTGTCATATAGATTTAATCAAATCCGAATTTTAACTATCATAACCATTCATCATTGCACATAAAAGTAAACGATTTAAGGGAATTAGCGCTAAGCTCAGACGTTAACATAGAAAGCCGACTAAAGGGTGTGCTTTGGGGGGTTATAATTGTTGACATGAGAAAAAATACGATGCAAAAAATAAAGCGTTTATTCTGGCTTACCCATATATTCTCAATGCAGTTTTTTTTGGCTACTGATTAAAAAATATAAAAATTAAAAAAATATATATTTTTACACTCTGTACAGGGTATATTAAATTCGCCACGAAGTTTGTAACATCCAGAAGGCGCTATAAAATATATACATAAACAATCAGCATAGCGATTTTGTCACGTCCGTCTGTATTTGTCGAACTAGTCCCGCAGTTTTTGAGATATTGATTTGAAATTTTGACCACGACCGATATCGGACATAGCATGCAGCTGCCAAGTTCTTGTGAGGAATCTTTCGCATCTGTGAAGGACTACGTGCAAACGAAATTAACGTTTGCCTTGTTTATTGCTAAGGTCAGAATTTCCCCAATTTTGAGGTTTAAGTTTGAATGTTTATCGACGATTTATTTACTTTAATTTTAAACCTTCAAGAATTTTCCGCAGCATTCTTTAATCAATTCCATAATTTGCCCACAAATTTCTGTCAAATATGTAAAAGGCCATTTTTATACGAGCACAACCTGTTGACAAAAAGTAGTTGAGGCACGATAACATATTTATACCTATGCTATGTTAACAGCTTTATAAATTCATATACATATATAATTTCCTAGTAGTTTTTAGCAGGCATAATAGCACAAAGGCTTTACTTTGTTCTAATAACAGTAAGTTGTAAAAACGTATGTATATTAGAGCGGGTTGATTTACAGGGAGCCAAAAAAACGAAAAATTGGCATATGCGGAAAATGTTTCAGGGATCATTCTGAACAAACTCGCCTAAGATGGTCTTAAATCGGTTTCGAGCCAGCGATTTTTAAGGCGAAGTTTTTAAGGGAGCATAAAAATTTAATTGTCAGGTTTTGAGATATTCAAATTTAATACGTAGGTAAATTTTGATATTACATACTATATATTGATCATTTATCGGTATGGGCCAGATTTGACAACTCTATCACATATCTCCCATTTCCTAAAGTTCGCCTTAAAAATCGCGGGCTCGAAACTGATTTAAGACCAGCTTAGGTTTGGCTCCACTTCACTCGTCCCGATGAAGTTGAATATTTTTCAAAAAGTGTACCGTAAACTGGTCTCTTTGGACATGTATTATAACTGCCGACGAGACATGGGTTTATGAGTTTGGAAAAATCGTTGGCATAAATGTATTAAATCTGATGGGGATTACTTTGGGGGCGACAAAATATTTCCGGGTACAATGTACATATACTTATATGTACTAAGTTATTCCATTTGTGCTCAATACATATACATATCTAAATAAAAAGAAAAAACTTTATAAAAATCGCATTCGGCTTCAGTAGAACAAAGTCCGATTGTATACTATATTTCTAGGCAATGGGATGAATATGCGTACCTACATATGTATATACACATAACACATATGTACACATATGAAAAGTAATGAGAAAATAATGCAATACTTGCTTAAGTATCCCAGTGTCAAGGGCTCTTGGTTGTGTTTACTTGGGAGTGTTAACTATTCGTATATTACTGTGCAAGCTTTTCTATATCCGGGGTCGAAACTGCATATAATTGCAAATATGTCATTAACAATTTGTATATATAATAGTATATGCAAAATATGTCATATGAAGTCACGTATATGTTATATTATGTTTATCGTTTTGTTGACGGTTGGCAAATCACTCCTTTAAGATTTGAAAAAGCATAATTGAGTCCATATGTCATCTGAGAATTATTTTTTTTAAGCCAGCTACTTTTTAATAACCTTATCCTTAGCTGTGCTGTAGTTTATGGGTTATTGACGGATGGAAGGTACATATGTAATCTGTCGAATCAACGCAACCGGATCGAACCCAAATTAATATCCAGCCAAGAACTGTCAACTCGGTATTAACTAACTTTAGCGATTCAATTTCATAGAAAAATTACTTTCTTTTTCTCTTCAATATATTTAGTAATTTCTTCAATTAAATTGTCCGGCTTTCAGCTTAAAAAAAGTTGTCTCCAGATTTTATATTTTCATAGGACTTGAATATTATATGTTATAAATATATTACTACCTTTTCAACCAAAGCTTTATTATTGAGATGCCTATCATATTTTCTTAACCTTTTTTTGTAGGAGAATAATATTTTAAAATTTCATTCAATGAAATGGAGTTAATATATTTAAAATGCGGCAATCCACTAAATAATACGTTTAACTGTAAATATAATATTTGCAAAGCTCTTTTGGCTGATTCACATAGAACTTTTGCTTCGCCTTGCTTCAGGCATTTGTTTTGACGGATAAGTTGGATATATATTTTTGTATGCGTTTTTCCCATTGCTTCGCTTAATGCTCTTTTTTCCATGAATATCCGACGTATTCGAGCCAAATATTGGTCAGCGATGAAAGCCATTTCTGTCTCAATGAGTATGTAAAGAAGCAAAATTGCCGCATATGGGACGAAGAGCAACTAAAATAATTCAAGAGCTGCGATTACATCCAGAGTAAAAACGGTTTGTTGTGGTTTGTGGCTCGGTGGATCATTCGCTAGTTACCAGTCGAAATGCTCGAACGAGTCATCGAAAATTAGACTCAACGGACGGACCATCTGAGACGTAGCCGCGACCAACATTTGAAATGTTACAGAATGATTTTTCGAATGATAATAAAGATTTCCCACTAAATTTGAAGTTTCTCCGTTTATTTCTTTAAGAAAGTAGAAATAGATCACCCTTTAGAATAAAATGCATATTACATTATCTTTGAAAGTTATGATTTATTCAGAAGAGACTCCGTTAGGCTCAATCTAACGTTTGGCACGATCAACAGCGAATTCCTAGATTGTTGCAGGATATTTGTATAGATTTCAGTTTCGGTTATCAGCCTTTAATATTTGTTTTTAGTTTTGGATATGGAAGTAGTCCCATGGTGATATATGAGAAGAGTGTTTGATGTGAGATATGCGTTTTTTTTCATCTTTTACCCAATTCTTGAGTTAAAATTCTTCAAAATGTATTTCTGCTAGTTTTATAGTAATCCATGAGCCATAACTCTGGTAGTACCATTTGCATCTTTTGCCACCAATCCAGCACTATTGCTAGCTTCTGGACCATGTATAAACTTGACACGTCTCACGTAATCAGCGCCATACACTTTTTAACAATTTTGTATGTCTCAGCCAACATTTGAAAAATATAATCTTCAAAAAATAAGTTCCAAAAATTATTCTTTCAAATGATTGAAAAGATTCCCCAAATCAAATTTTAAGTTTCTGTGTTTTTTCGGTAGGGAACCTCGAAATGGATCACTTGGTTTTCTTTTATTGAAATGACTGAAATTTTAATACTTAAAGTTAGGTGTGTTTAAAAGAGGATAAATGTGTTATTTTACTTCTTCAAATTTTCTATAGGTAAATATAAAAAATCGGATAATTTTAGGACACACCTTGTATTTCATATTTACTCGAACTAATTTAGTGAAAAATATGACTTTAAAGAAATTTGAAATTATTTTAATACTTTCGAATAATACCTTCGCATGTACAATATCTCTCGAATCACTAAACAAACACTAATTATCTAGAGTAATTACACTTGATTTTATTATGAACAAGTAAGGAAGGCCTAAGTTCGGGTGTCACCGAACATTTTATACTCTCGCATGATAAAGTGATGGTCGAGATTTCATTATCCGTCATTTACATATTTTTCAAATACCGTATTTGTGTAAAGTTTTATTCCGCTATCATCATTGGTTCCTAATGTTTATACTCGTATTATACAGAGAAGGCATCAGATGGAATTCAAAATAGCGTTATATTGGAAGAAGGCGTGGTTGTGAACCGATTTCACCCATATTTCGTACACGTCACCAGGGTGTTAAGAAAATATTATATACCGAATTTCATTGAAATCGGTAGAGTAATTCCTGAGATATAGTTTTGGTCCATAAGTGGGCGACGCCACGCCCATTTTCAATTTTGAAAGAGCGGCTGGGTGCAGCTTCTTTCTGCCATTTCTTCCGTAAAATTTTGTGTCTCTGATGTTTTTTGTTAGTCGGTTTACGCACTTTTAGTGATTTTCAACATAACCTTTGTATGGAAGGTGCGCGTGGTTATTATCCGATTTCTTCCATTTTTGAACTGTATATGGAAATGCTTGACGGAAACGACTTTATAGAGTTTGGTTGACATAGCTATAGTAGTTTCCGAGATATGTACAAAAAACTTAGAAGGGGGCGGGGCCACGCCCACTTTTCCAAAAAAATTACGTCCAAATATGCCCCTCCCTAATGCGATCCTTTGTGCCAAATTTCACTTTAATATCTTTATTTATGGTTTAGTTATGACACTTTATAGGTTTTCGGTTTCCGCCATTTTGTGGGCGTGGCAGTTGGCCGATTTTGCCCATCTTCGAACTTAACCTTCTTATGAAGCCAAGGAATACGTGTTCCAAGTTTCATCATGATATCTCAATTTTTACTCAAGTTACAGCTTGCACGGACGAACGGACAGACAGACATCCGGATTTCAACTCTACCCGTCACCCTGATCACTTTGGTATACATATATAACCCTATATCTGACTCTTTTAGTTTTAGGACTTACAGCCAACCGTTATGTGAACAAAACTATAATACTCTCCTTAGCAACTTTGTTGCGAGAGTATAAAAATCGGGATCAGGCGGATTACTTGCTTTCTAACGTGGATTTTCTCACTGTTGTTGAGTGCAGGGGAATTAGTGAAAATCTTTACAATAGTTGTTCGAAATCACACCCAAATCCCCAAAAAAATTGTACGCATTCGCCAAGCCATGCAGCGATACGTGTCAATATTATTGATAACAACCTTGACTTTGGCGTTTGTATGAGTAATTTTCGACATGCACAGGCACTTTCCATACATACATATATGGCAATAAATACTTAGACAAACATAAATACATATGTACATATGTGCATATGTGCTGACATGAATACGTCCGTCTGCAAATACACTATTAATGCCAAAAGTAGCGGCAAATATTTATTCATATTTACTCTGCTTATCATAATTACAACTGTCAAATATTTTTTCCTGATTTCAAGCGATCAATGTCGTCAACGTTGAAGCGGCCAAGCCACAAGTAGCCGCAAATTCACTAGCTTATATGCGAACTTGTGTATAAATGTATGTATGTAACTACATACATATTTATTGTGTGGCTTGCACATAGATATTTTGCTATGTACATACCTTCGCATATAAATGCATATATACATATGTAGTACATACATACATACATAATATAGTACATATACATACTCACATATATAAGTATATGGCTCAGTACAAATGTGTTATATGACTTCGCACGGCCGAGTCAAAATATCAGCCAAAAAATCGTGCTAATTGGAAAATGTCACAGAAGCTTTGGGGAATATAAGAGATTTGACTATTTGGTTCGCACTTGTAGACGGCACAAAACTGGTGTTTATTTTAATAATTGGAATTATCTGCGCTGATAATTTAATTATGGCACACTGGGACTGGGTATTAGCATATGACAGCGATTCTCCGCGCGCCAACACACACACACACACACACAAAACATACTTAATAAATACCATATTTATCACAAAAACCAATAAACGAAAATGCTATTTACTGTTTTACATGACAACCGTATTTAAATAAGTCTTCCACACATACATATGCACATGCTTATATTTACATTGTATATGTGGAGTATTGCATCTGTGTACATATGTTCATAACTAATTGATAAAAGTTAGGAAAATACCCTGAACCCAAAACTCGAAATTCGTGCTTGGCATTCTCAAATGAAAATATTTACTCTTCTTATTAATAAAAGATTTACCATAAATTAAATAATTGCATATTCAGAAACAAATATTCAGGGTACAGTATTGAGAAATATATGAGAATGAATAAATTTTTTAAGGGGTTACATGGGTTTCCTCGGGTAAAAAACCCTTTTTCAACAATTTGTTTCTTATGTAGAAATTAAATATTTTTATTAGCATTTGTTATTGTTACAGAAAAGAGAATTTTTTTTAAATAGTTTTAAACGAAGAAAAATCCTTCGTATCTTAAAGATTCGTGTAAAATTTCGTGAAGATCGGTTGAGTAGTTCTGGAGGAATCTTAGTAACCGACTTCAAGAACACCGTTTCGAAAAAAACGCGTTTTAAGACAGCGCACTTAGCCTAGCTAGCCTCGAGCGCACAAGTTCTCAGGGCTGAATCTCCGAAACTATTACCGGTAGCAACTTGAAAATTTTGGACAATATTGTAGATGTGTTTTAGAATACAATAAGACAATAAAAAAAGCGATTTTTTTTAAATCCGTAAACCTATGTAAACCCTTAACCTAAGTACCACGATTACATTCTGTTTACTTTGTTTTTTTTTTTTTTTTTAAGAGCTCTTAGCTGAATACTCTGAGTCTACATAATAGGTAAATGGTGCTTTTTAGATTTCCGTATGTATTGCTTTCAAGAAGAAATAAAATAATTTAATGTTATGCCACAGCTGGCTCGAATAAATTCCAGTCTAAAATCTAATTTTTGATCACTTGTAATAATTGGGGTCGTAAATCAGCAATAAAGCTTCGAATAATCTCTTTCAAGGCGCAATCGTCTCTGCCTCATCTGCGTAGAAAAGTAAAAGCGTAATTCGACAAAAAATAATTCAGCGGCGTTAAATCGGTTGATCTTGAACACCGCCACTTTATAAGCCCACGACGCGAGCTAATGCGCTCACCAAAAGTTGCCTTCAATAAATTTATTGTTTCGTTGGCTGTATGGCATATAGCCCCGTCTCATTGGAACCTAAGGTCATCCATATCAACAATTCAGGCACGAAAATGACTTTTTGAGGCTTTACCGGCGCCTAAACAATGGCGTGTTGATCCCTTCAAAAGGCAAGAATGTGCTTTATTAACGCACCCACTCAACTGAAAATGAGCTTAATTGCTGAACGAAATTTTCTTGTGAAAATCAGGATCGATGGTCATCTAGTTTTGGAGCCATTAATAGAACGTGCGACGCGCTGGACGATCGTTCGGCTTCAATTCTTGCACAAGTTGATTTTAGGAAATATCAAACTGAGTATAAATCAAGTAACAGCTGATAAGGAGACCTACTCCAAAAAAAGTATTGTCTCACTAAAAAAGACACGTCTAAAACACCCTTTAGATAAGATTCCTGTCGGAACGTTTCTTTGCCGTTTTATGAAGCACCCTGATCTGATCACATAAGACGCTTATGAAAACCCGATTTGATGATCACCGTAGAAACATCATATCTACTTATTTAGTATATATGTACATACTTATTTAGTATATATGTACATATGTACATATATATTTTATTTAAAGTGTCAACTTTACTTGATGCTCACATTTGTTTCAACATTGTATGCAGCCTGTATAAATATATGGTACATACATATGTATGTATGTAGGTATGCGCGGTATTTTTTCGCAGCAAAGAAGCATGTGCTTGTATGCGCTTTATTTGAGCATTTCCTTGAGTGCTTGCAGTTGCCGCCCTAATGGTGAAATTAATTACTACCGGATATACATATACATATGTATGTGTGTGTGTAGAGCTTTATATATATGTACGTACATATATATGTATGTAAGTTAAACTCTGTTCAGCTTTAAGTGATTACTAATTTTATATCTTCGACCTCATGCCATGATTTCATTTCATAATGAACGTGGTAAAAATTTTCTTTGCTTGCAAATAAACTCTCATATATGTATGTATGTAAATCTGTGTATGTTTTTGTATGTATGTATATATTTGTGTGCCTACTTATTTATATACTATGTAGTTGTATATTTGAACCCTTTAAGTTTCATTGTTTACGTACGTTATCTTGCTTGGCCGCCTGCATTTATATTGAAAGTTTGTTTTTGGCTCGTTGCTGATTACGTTTGCGAACCTACAAAATAGAGAGTTAATTCTTTATCTATTTGTATCAATATAAATATTCCGGTTGTTGCAGATAATTATGTACAATTATTTTATTGGCAGTCATGCGAAATTTTATACAAATAAAGTAAGCCCTTCCTTTCAACTTTCAATAGTTTAGCAATGCTTTCATGACGCCGTTGGCGGTTATTGTTGATTTTATAATCTGAAGGTTTCTTCGCCCATCAGCGCAATGCCATTAATAATGCAATGAGTAAAAATTTACGACGGCACTTTTATCTGCTTCGAATTGAACAGTGGTTGGTGCCTGTGTTCCGAAATCTTTATACCAAGCAAAGCAATAACAGGCTTTTATGTACAATATAAGGGCTGGAACTATTCGCATATTCGATTAACAATATCAACGAGGACTTGCCCTGAACAGGGTATATTAAGATTGCCTCGAAGTTTGTAACACCCAGAAATAAACGTCGAAGGCTTATATACATATATGTATGTACATATGTAACTAAACAGCATGACGTACTAAGTCGATTTAGTCATATCTGTCTTTCTGTATATAAATGCTGATCATTTCGAGATTTCTTATTTTTTTTAAAGAAAAAATACAGAAACTTCAAATTTAATAAGAAATGTTTATTACCATACGGAAGAACATTCTTTGGCATTTATTTTTTGAAGATTATCTCCTTTGAATGTTGGCTGCGTCTACATCTTAGCTGGTCCGTCGGTTGAGTCCAATTTTCGATGACTCGATGACATATCCCCAAAGGAAAAAGTCTAACGGTGTATTATCACAAGATCTTGGTGGCCAATCGATCGACCCAAAACGTGAAATTATCTGTTCACCGAAGTGTTCTCTCAATAAATCCATTGATATGTATGTATGTAGATGCGATGTACTGGAAATTTCTTGTTGAAATCTTATGTCGCTGACATCACGAGCTTCAATTTCAGGCATAAAATAGTTGGTTATCATGGCGCACTAACGATCGCCATTGACGGATTCGTTCTCATCGGCATCCTTTTTGAAGAAATATGGACCGATGATTCCACCGGCTCACAGACCACACCAAACTGTTATTTTTTCGGGATGAAATGGGAATTCTTGAATCTCTTAGGTTATCTTAATCTCAAATGCGGCAATTTTGCTTGTTAAGTTCTCAACGTAAAATGCGCCAAGTCGTTGCATTCGTTAATCCGAGTTGTTGCGAACGGCACCGAATCGACTCTCCACGGTCTTCGTGTATATATGTATATGCTCTATTTTCTTCACTGCGTGTTGGACGTAGTCTATCCGGTCGAATATAATCCAATAATGAGAGCTGGGTCTCAAGATGGGTGTTGGTGCTGCGAATAGGACATATTCTTTATAGAACGAGACTTTTCGTAATAAAATTTAATGATTTGTTAGCGTTTCCACGCTGAAATGGCAAACAATACTGAGCAAAAATAACATGACAGCTTGACATGACTCACGCGAGGTCTGTCAAAAGAAGGCTATTGAAAACAAGAAAAACGTTATCTTCGGCTGCACCGAAGCTAATATACCCTTTACAGGTGCATTTCTTTTAGTAACTATGTGTTCATTTTGTATGGAAGCTATATGCTATTGTAACCCGATCTGAACAATTTTTTTGGAGATTATATTGTTACTTTAAGCAGTAATCCATGCCAAATTTCGTGAAGATACCACGTCAAATGAGGAAGTTTCCCATGCAAGCATTTGATTCCGATCGTTTAGTTTGTATGGCAGCTATATGCTATAGTTAACCGATCTGAACAATTTCTTCGGAGATTACATTGTTGCCTTAGAAAATAATCTATACCAAATTTCGTGAATATATCTTGTAAAATGTGAAAGTTTTCCATACAAGAACTTGATTCCGATCGTTCAGTTTGTATGGCAGCTATCGGTAGTTCAGACAAATGAGCAGCTTCTTGAAGAGAAAAGATGTTTGCAAAATTTCAAAAGGATATCTTAAAAACTGAGGGGCTAGTTCGTATATATACAGACGGACAAACAGACGGACATATAGACAGACAGACGGATTTGGCTTAATCGACTCAGCTCAACATATTGATCATTTATATACGAGTATATACTTTATAGGGTCTCCGACCCTTCCTTCTGGGTGTTACAAATTTCGTGACAAATTTAATATACCCGAACAACATGAAGGGCTGAGTAGATTTAGTCATGTCTGTCCGTCCGTCCGTTTAACTGCATATACGTGAACTAGTCTTTAGATATCGGCCTGAACTTGCACACGTCTTTTTTTTGCCAAGAAACAGAAATTATTGTCTAAACCAAAAAATTATTCAGATCAATATCAAGTGTATATATGTATGTACATACATATGTACATATGTATATGAATATTATGTGGTTATTTAACTGGCAAACACCGGCGCACGTGGATAAATAAGTACATATGTATGTAATAATAAACAATAATTATATATAAATATAAAAAAACGTTCCTGTTAGTTAATTTGCCAAATACATACTTTCATAAGTATATGTACATATGTACATATGAACATATGTATTCATATGAATGTACTTTAAAAGAATTCAACAAAGTTAAAATGTTAATTTGTACGAATAACAAATATGAATGCAAGAACAATAGCATGTGTTGTGCACTCGTAAACTAAGAAAAAAGCAACAAAAAAATTGCAAACACAAAACTTTGTATGAATGTACATACACTTATATGTCAGCAGCAGCCAACAATAATGTATGGATTAAAGCTTATTTAAAACGGCAAATGTAAGTTGTCGAAGTTCATGAAACTTACCGCTTCTCCTGGTCAAGAACATATTTGGCACTGGAACGATCATAGCAGCCGAAGGTTTTCGCAGACGGAAATCGGGCGCATTCGTTTTCCCGCACATTCGTAATGAATGTTTTCAGTACATATGTACATTTGCATATGTATGGTTGCGTCCATGTACATAGCTGCAAGCGTGTGCGTACTTTTGCGTTTAGATATGTAAGTATTCGCGCATGTACATATGTATGTTCGCAAGCAGCGGCCGCTGCATAGCGAAAGCAGCAAAGATATGTTTGCCGAGCATTCGCGCCTCCTGAAGGTGGCAATCGGCATTCAGCTTGCAGTAATCGCCAAAAACCATTAATGGATCGCAGTCGAAGTTTTGAACTTGTATCGAGAAGATCGGCACTCCGTCTGAGGAGCTATTTATACGCGCTCGTAACAAAATAAGAAAATTTAGCGTATTTTGAAATGTAGAAGCATGGGTGGTTCGATAAGTAAAATCGTGTTTTGCAAAAGTAAATTTTAACGAACTTTTGTGGTCATAAAAAAACAGAATTTGTCATTTACAACGAAACAAATATGTAAATATGTGTTTGGGAGTTGAACAATATTAAGGCGTGATTCTGTAATAAAACGTTAAATTGTCAATAGTGATAAACATTATAAAAGAAAACGCTCAATGATTCAATTTGATTCGCGTAAATAGCGAAAAAATAAAGTGTTCAAAAGTAACTGTTTGAAAAATAAATGAAGAACAGCTAAAACGTGAATACTGGAGTTGTCTTATATTAAGTTTAACCAAATAAATAAATGTTAAACAAGTAAATGTTTGAAGGTAAAATATACATAGGTATAAAGGGTACATGATCATTTCCTTGAAATAAAAATGGATGTTATCAACACTAATAAACTTAGGGTCGTTTTCTCAATGTCTCGTTAGTAGCCATCTGTCAACTAAGTTCTGGTTAACTTAACCGAGAAAGAATTGGGAAAGAATATTCTATTTTAACCAGAAGTTAACTGATAGATGGCTGCTAACCAGACATTGAGAACTGGATCTTAGTGGTTATTTATTGTTGAATACCTAATCATATAATATATGGTGAGAGCGGATTAGAAAGAGAGAGAGAGCAAACACAGATGAACACATTTTCATAATTCTAGTCAACGCTTTGGATGCATTTTCTTCGGAGATAATAAAAAAAACCAACATTACCGAATTGATATTTTATATTAGGCAGCTGAAAGGGAAATAATAGACAATATCAACGAGATAAAACTTTTTGCATAAAAAACGCAAGATTATGACACCAGTATAAAGAATATTTTATAATAAATGGAACGATATGCGTATATTTTATTTACAATAAAATTTAGTTATAATATAATGTTGTAGATAATGTAACATTAAAATATGTCAACATTTCTGATTTCTCACCACATCCGACTAAACATTTGCCCCTCGAGTTTATCTGCGTAGATAAGCCCCTTCACAAAATTCCAGAAAAATAGTGTAAATCCTACGATCTTGGAGGACACGCTACTGGCATGCGACTTGAGAAAATACGCTCACTCAAAATTTACTGCAATAAATTGATTGCTTCATCCGCTGAATGCCATGTTAACGAACCAAAGTCCAAAATCCTCCTATTCAAACACGAAAAAGTCATTAATCATGGCTCTACAGCATCCCACATTGACTACTACATAACATTATGGTCAGTTTCATATTTGAAAAAGTGTGGGCCAAGTGAGCTTCATCGCTGAAAAAAATTTGTTTGTGAAAATCGGAATCGGTGGCCATCTCGTTATGGGCCCATTCTCCGAACGTGTTTCGCGCTTGATGATCGTTCGGTTTCAATTCTTAAACGAGTTGGTTTTTATAAGCTTACAAACCAAGATCCTTTCGCAACATCTTCCCCATAAATTGAATGGACACAGCTCCAATTGTTGCGATTCATGGTTGCTCGATTTACCGACTCTGCCGAGCGATTAAGTCAACGAAATATTGGCCTAATATATTTGCACGATTTGCTAATAATTGCCGGAGGAATCTTTTCTGACCACTCTCAAGTGAATGGCACTCATCTACACGTCTAAGAAAACACCCTTCAATTATTTAGCTGTTCAAATTTTACTTCATATGCACGGTTACCATAATGTGTGTTTAAAAAGAGGTTTGAACTGAGTATAGAGGAATGCTCATCTCAATCATATCCAATGATTCCAAATGAAATAACATATGCTATTCTGTGGTGTTAGTTTTAGGTAAAATTTGTGTACATACAGGATCCAAATCTTGAACAGATCGCTCTTGTGTACTTGAAAAAAGTGGCCTTATTGAAGACAATCTTTGAGTCTTTCATCTCAAGCGTGATACATAGTTTATTTTAATTGCTTTGCTGTCCCAATAAATTGGTGTAAAAAGAGATTCGTCAACTCAAACAAATTTTAATTTGAAATTTCGAAATATACATTTGTTTTAAACGATTTCTACTAATAATGAGCTTCATTTATGACTACAATTGTACAAACTGTGTTTTTTTTATCTTTTTTCAGTTTTCTAAAAATGGGCTAACTCGTTAAAAGAATTGAACAGCAACTGTTTCTAAGCAAAAACGCTTTCACGGTTTTAGTTTTTATAGTCATGTAAATTTTTTGCTTGTCCATTCAACAGCTTTGTTAACTTTTATTTAACCATTTTCTCAAGTCTACACAAAACAATTTGTATTCGTATACATAGAGAATAAATAGTAAAATAGAAAAAAATTAATGAAAGGGAGAAATTCCATTTGTATCACTTGTCAAAATAATTAAACACTAGACATAAGTAGAGATAAGTATTCTTGCTCGTAAATATTATAACATATGTATGTATGTAAATACAGGTCGATGGCAAATTATCAAATATTTGAATTAACTTTTCGCGCTAAGAATATTAATACACGTATCCCGTCTGGGGAAAGCAGAAACTAACGGCGCGATTGTTGAGGCCAATGATATCAATATCATCAACATACGCCACCAGCTGTACACACTTATAAAAGATTGTGCCTTCTCTATTTAGCTTTGCAGCTCGTATCATTTTCCCCAGCAATAGATTGACGAAGTCACGCGGGAGGGACTCCCCTTGTCTGAAACATGGTATTGAATGGCTTGGAGAGATTCTTCTAGATCCTAATGGAGATTTTGGTGTTACTCAACGTCAGCTTACACAGCCGTATTAGCTTTTCTGGGATACCAAATTCAGATATAAAGTGCCTTTATGCCGCCAAAAGCAGCTCTGAAATCGACGAAGAGGTGGTGTGTGTCGATCATCTTTTCATGGGTATTTTCCAAGACTTGGCGCATGGTGAAAATCTGGTCGATAGTAGACCTCTATAACTTCAGTAAGCTCTGAACATTAGCCTGTAGATCACCGTATGCTCCGTTCTTGAAACCTTCCGTTAGTCGTCGCATCATTTCGTAGAATTTTCGAGTATTACCCCTGTCGGCCAGCATCTCAAGCTCTTTAGCCTCTTTCTTCTTTTTTGTCTGCATATGCACCTTCCTTCAACTCTCGGTATCTATCCCACCCTGCTCATGTTGTAGTCGATTACAACATCGCTAGGTGGGCTGTCCGCTTTTCTCCACTGCGACACGACAGTTCTTTCGACCTTTACGAAAACCAATGGTTTCGCTGGCAGCTGTAGCTGGGGCTTGAAATGCCGTCGCACAATTCCACTATATCGAGTAGCTGATGAGCGCTTTCAGAGAGCAGGTGAGCAAGTCGAGTAGAAAACCGTTTCGCTGTCGGTGGTGATAGGGGCTTCTCGACGTCGTACCTTTCCTGTGCTTGTTGATGGGCATGCTTTGATATACAGAGGCGGGTGCGTATCTTCGCTACAACAATATAGTGGTCCGAGTCTATGTGAGAACCTCGGAGCGTACGCACTTCTAGAACACTGTAGACGTGTCTTCCGTCTATCATAACATGACCGATCTGGTTGGTTGGTAAAAATTTCTACTGCGTGCGAATTTGGCATTTTGAATTTACTAAAATGTGAGTGATTTGTATTGAATGAACGACAGAACCACAACTTAAAAGTTATGCTAAACAGTTAATTAGTAATAACACGAATAAAGGTATTAATGAAGTTGTTGAAGCATGTACCTATTGATAGAATATACATTTGCAGATAGCATAAGCCAATTTCTGTGTGCAAGTTTGTAAAGATAAAACTAAATTATGTCGCTCGATTAATCAAAAGTGTCAAACTAAAAAGCACGATTATTATTTGGTGATAATTAGTTAAATTTTTTCATAAGCAATATATACATTTTCGTTCACTCGAGAATATGTTGAAGGCACTCAAATATTCATCTATGGATTTTTCTTATAATTATTATTTTTTTTTGTTAAACAGTTTTGCTTATATAATTTTTGTTTTAACGGGCGTTGTCGAGCCATAATTCCAGCCTCTTTTTACGAATAGCTTTGCGTAAACGACGCATAGCACTCAAATAGTATTCCTTGTTGACAGCTTGGCCGGTCGGAAGGCATTCGGAGTGCGCCACATCTCTGTAATCAGTAGCGAACGCAGGAAAAAAATTTGGGGGGTGGGGGGGTTTTAGGTAAAAAGACAATGTTTCATTATTTTATTCACAAATTGAAGTCTAATCTTCTTTTATTTTGGGCCATAACATTTAAAATCTCTTCCTCCGTCACGTCTATATCTCTATGGATATTCAAGAGAGCCATTCCGTTCAGGCGTGCTTCTCCAGTTTTATTTCTTAAATGTGTTTTAAGCCTGCGAAGTGAGGAAAACGAGCGTTCACTTGAAGCGACAGATATAGGGATTGTTGCTCCAATCTTTAAAAAACGATGCACTAAAACAGTTTTGGATCTCTTTGTTTGATTTAACCAGTTCCTGAAAATATATTCCAAATTTTAGTTAGAAAATATAATCTGAAGAAAAGATTTTTAACCTTTTCCACATTCTAAATTCAGCAAATGAAAAACAAATAATAAGTAGAGTTGTGTATCTAATTCAGACCAGTTTTTTCTGGTTGTTTTTATTAAAAATATAGACATTTTAGTTAAGACACTCAAGTATTTTTTTGCAAATAGCATAATTTTTTTAATTTAGATTTATTTCACAACAGTTTGCTCATGGAACGAAAACTGAAAGTCATAATAAATGAGTTTTTATTTTTCCTGTATTATGATTAACATAATAAATGAGTTTTTATTTTTCCTGTATTATGATTAACAATTCTAAAAAAAATAATAGAAACCTTATTGGTGACTTTTCAGTTCAGAACTAATTTTCAAAAGAAGTCCATATTCAATTCCCCTTAAATCTAAAAAAATCCAACACCCCAAAACCCCCCCCTGCGTTCGCCCCTGTCTGTAATCGAAGAAAACTGTCAACTTAACCTTAATTTTTGACTTGCTTTGACGTGGGGTTTCGGCTTCGGGTCACCTTTGCCATGATATTTCGTGTTTCCAGGTCGTAAGCATAGATCCAAGACTCATCGCCAACAATAATACGTTTAATGACATCATGGAGTCAGAAAGCATTGTTTCACAGATTTTAACGCAACGCTGTCGCTTCGAAAGAAATTAGTGATTTGGAATCAAATGATCTTTCAAAATGGTTTTCACTGATCCACAATTATCACCGCAGGAGTTTCCCAACATTCGGAACGTTTCGGCACCAGAAATTTCATTCCACACAGACAATTTAATGGCATTTCTTTATTGAATAATTTCACTCAACGTCAAAATCGGGGAATGTCTTTATAGGCTTCAGATAGACAAGCCTATACATACTAAAGACTAATTAATATTTTAATTTGACATTTGGCACAGATGTCCGAGACAGCCATACCAACCTAGAAAAAAATAGTACGACGAATGAGTATAATATACGTATATATGTAGGTAATAATACGTAGAGCGTAGGAGAACCCTTTGCTAAATATCAACTATTTCGAAAAATATTTGTCTGATTTACTTCAAACTTATAAAGAATATATCTACGATATTATACTTTAAGAAAATGTAAAAATTATTTGTTTGAAAATTCTAACCGCATAACACCTTAGAATTGAAGAATAGTTATAGCTGTAATGGGTTATATTAGAAAAAATTGTTTAAGAGATAGCATTCATCTAATCAACTTTGTATCACTATCGCACAAAAAGGGCAAAGCTTAATCGTAACGAGCAGTGGAGGGAGGAATTGAATCGGTTCGCCACTGCGTATACTTGCTTTTTTTTATTCATGTGTAAATAATTCATTTGCGATTTTCTTACATCAGAGCTACACATCGCTGCCTTGATTTGAGTTTTTGTTAAAACATTTGCTAGAATGGTTGCAAATTCTATGAGAAATTAACCAGATTAACCTTTTGTTGAAGAGTTCCTAAAAATTGTGGAAAAGTATGTGAAATTGTCTTGTGGATACAGAAAATACTTTTTTGTGGAAGAGGAAGACCTCCACTCCGTTGGAAGGACCAAGTGAAGAAGGACCTGGCTTCGCTTTGAATATCCAATTGGCGCCATGTAGCGAAAAGAAGAAACGACTGGCGCGCTGTTGTTAACTCGACTATAATCGCGTAAGCGGTGTCTACGCCAATTAAGAAGAAGAAGCTTAAACAATTTGTCTCAAGTCAAGATAAATGTTGAGAGTACTCACAAATAAAAGTGCATTGTGCGATTGACCTTGATATAAATATGGATGGTAATTTTTTCTCCAAAAACATCTCTAATATGGTGCCTTTGTTGCCCTCGGCATTATCCATTAATCGAGCTCAGTTCGATCTAAGTCTTTGAAAATTTTTAAATCGCATTCCTGACGTTTCAACTGATTCTAACACAGTCCATAATCTCTCAACCGTAAGGGATGCAATTCATGAAAAAATTAAAGTATAATTCGATAAGACACCTTGCTTGTCCGTTATAAACTTCGAATCTACTAAACATATTGTGATAAATTTGTGTACTCTGTGTGTAGCTTGATTCAGCTTAAACGATAGCATAGTTTATATCGGTATTTATAATATCAAACGCTTTTTATTGCAAATTATTTGTTAAAGTCACGAGTCACATTGGCAGACATTGCGACATTCAAATTGACAACAGTGACGTGGGAGCCAAGTCGCAAGTCCGACGACTGTTTGTTTGTTGAAGGAGATATTTCGTCTTGCCCTCGTTCACAACCAGTCCCATTGGTTTCGCTTCCTTATCCATTCTGGAGAAAGCAGAACTAACGGCGCAGTTGTTGAGGCCAATATAATCGGCGTATGCTAGCAACTGTGCACTCTTACAGCCTTCTCTATAGTATATTTACTTAATTATTTCTGCTTGAAAAATGCTGGCTGAGTTTAATAGACAGTTGGAGAGAGGCATCCTAAGAGTATACCCCCGTACCTACTCTGCAGTCCATTTTGGACCCGTCGGAATAGATTGAGATAGTAGTCTCCTTCTCTATTAAACCACTTCTTCATTCACGTCTTAAGACGTAAAACGCCAAACATTTCATTTTTCAATCATTTATACGAAATCTCATTAAAGTCAGTTATGAGTTCGGTTCGGCACTCTCAACCTTATAGCAAATCGAACACAACTAATATTTTAGATAGAATAATAATAATATTTTATTTACCTCATTTCACTATAATCTGTACATCCGTTTGATTTATTTGCAGAATATCACCTTGAATTATGTGAACAATCACTGCCTCCACTTCCAAATAAGCACCAGGATTACAAACGTCAAGTATTATTTCGAACACTTCCACCTTGAAACCGACGCTTACTGTTACTGAGATAGCTCAGGGGAATTGGAGAGGAAAACTTTGACGCAACGGAGGTTTGTTTTGAAGCCATTAACGGCGCAGCAGCACTTTTCGGTCTCCACTTAGCGGCCGTGTGTTGAAATGGTATTGCCATTTGGTTTGGCCTCTGACGGTCATAACGTAGCTGGCAACCAAACCATGGTCACCCCCACAGCACCACCTGCTTTCCTAATGCACGGCCACACAAACGTCTCCACTGTTGTGCCTGTCATACCAAGTCCCTACATCGATTTCATCGTTGTGAATGGCGACGATCGCTACATGATACGCTGCGAGCGCAAGGCAGTGCTGGAGAACAGTGTTGAATTGGCGAAGCTGATACGAGCTGGCCCAAATAGTGGACGCAAGGGCGATAATCATTTTCAAATATCCAATGTGGACAAGAACGACTTCGAATTGGTCATACGGTTTTTAGAGACGAAATTCGTGCGGTATCGCGACCATTTGCATATACTGAAAATACTGGAGTTGGCCGATCGTTTCAATTGTCCCGATTTGGTGAGTAAATGCAAACATTCACACGCCAGTGGGAAGCACATAAACTTTTTCATTGCTTTGTTGCTAACAGGTAATACACTGCATACGTGAGCTGGACCTGCAATTGACGAGCGCAGTGGTGATCGACATCTTTCGTTCGCTGTGGTTCTACCAAAGCATTTCAGTACCAAACCAACACCAATTGGGTGCTGTAATTACAACACAGGATAGCGCTGCCAACAAGAAGGCAAAACGTAAAACACCAAACCCTCAAACAAACGCCAATGCTGGTGGCGGCACCGCTGCTGCTGGTGCAGGCGACAATGCGAATGCGGGCGCTGAATCAAGTCCACACCCCAATCCCTTCACAGCAGAGGAATTCGGCATGGCTTTGCTCAACAACTCGCTACAGCTGATCGACATGCATGCGCAATTGGTGTTGACCAAACAGCAAATCAACGAATTACGCTTTGAGGAACTCGAAATGATAGCGAAACGTGAGGCGCTACAACTAAGTTCCGAGCTTGTGCTCTTCAATTGTTTGGCGGACTGGAGTGTGGCCGAGTGTCAACGCAAGAAGCTCGACGCAACGGCCGAGAACAGACGACGTGTGCTCGGGCCGCTATGCTACGCGCCACGTTATTTACTCATGAATATCAATGAATTTCGCAAAGCATGTGATCGCGTTGAACTGCTGGATCCGGTGGAAGTTTCGCTCGTGAGTGATGCCATCGAAGGTAGTTAAAAAAGTTATTACCAGCTTTTCCAAGTAAAATTCGATATTTATTATTTATTTAGGTAAGAAGCTGAAGAATCTGACACCAGAGCAAAGTCAATTGCTGGAGAAGTTTCGAACGCCACGTCCCGAATTCCCAAAAATGCCAATACACCTTAGCGATCGCACCAATCCGAAGAACTATCCGAAGAAAATGCGGCGCGCCGAAAAGGGTGCATCCGGCGAAGACGGTTGCTGGAGTAATTTCGGCATGAACTGCTTGGCAGTATTCGCATGCATTTTCGACTAAAATATACCGTAGTTTAGTTACAACCTAGTGGACTAACAAGCATTTGAATATTGAGATATGCATAAGCACATAACCAACTGCTCTCACGTTTTGTACAATTTGAATTTTCCACTACTCCACAGTGCAATTGGTTAAGAGAGCGGCGCACATTCAAGCTCAGAAATAGTAGTTCAATGTGAAGCACTGTCTTGGTTAGAGCATAGACGCTGAAGGAAGAGTGGGCGAAAAGTAAGAATTAGAGTTTATATGCTGCAGGAAGGGAAGGCGAAAAGTACGAATTAGCTAAAATAAAATAGTTAAGTTGGCGTAGCCCAAATGCATGGATAAAGCTGTAAACTTTGGATGATCAAAGCTTAGTTGGCATGTTAGCGAATTGAAAAATAGTTAATTGTCCAGCTGTGAATTTTCAAAGTAGTTTAATTTAGGAAGCGAAATTAAGTAAAAGTCATTTTCTCTACGCGTAACCGCAGTGGAGCTACTGTTTTACAAGCTTTTATCTCTTTAACAGACATAAAATGAGTGATTTTTTATTTTTCTAACGGCTTAATGTCTCATTGTTTCTTTCCTCATTTGAAAAAAAAGCTACGGTGCTCTTACGATAATCGACTAATTGCACTGCACTATAACAAACATAACCTTAAGGTTTTACTCATCGTTACAGTTACGTACTCAAATAACCGAATTAGAACGACGATGCATGAGAAGTTGTATTTGCAGTAGTCAAAGAGTTGTATATTCAGTAGTATAAGCCATGTTGTTGCTTATACATAATATAAATAGAGCATACCGCGTTATATGTACGAGAATGTGAAAAGAAAGGGAAATATTGCAAACCAACTAGAATGTGTAGATTAAGTTTTTATACTGACATACCGATGCCGTGCGAATTTGCTAGCGAAATCCATACTTAAATAGTACCGCTATAATTGTATATATATAAGATACATACATACATACATATTCCAGAGCAAGAATATTATAGAAATTTATAGGTAATCGTATAATTTTTAGCTAAGTGCTTGTGCTTGGAAAGTTCGTTGCCATGTCTGACATATTACTAACATATACTTAGATTTAAGTATTGTACTTATATAGACCAAATTATATACACATGTATATTTTTATGTAGACCATTATTTTATGCCAATTTACGTTATGTTAAGTAAGTTTTTGCTAGTCAATGTAACCATACAAATTTGTTTATAGAAAATTTGTTCAAAGAATATTAGCCTAATTGAAAAGGAATCTAAGTACAATACATACACGCATCGTCTACATGCATACACGCATACATAACAACATATTAAGATACACAGAATTAGCTTTAATAATCATGCAGCATACAATTTTAACATAAAATGGCGTTCAAACGAGTGTTTTAATTTGAAACGAAGATGCTGGGAGAGATAGAAAGAGTTGGAGAGCTGTAAGCTTTTTCATATTCATACACAAAATACATTATTATTACATTATAGAAAAATTTATGCAAGTTTTAAGTAATTTTAACGAATGGCCATATTTTTACGAAAGCAGTGAATTTAAGGTGTGAAGCATTTGTTAGTTTTTAAAGCTTCGCAACCAAAAGAGCATCATCAGCATCATTTTAGCGTGTGTACAACCGGTGTAGATCTCACTACAAATTTGTAAGTATGAGATCACCACAAATATATATCGAAATTGGTACGAATACTTTTGAAAACGGTAAATAAGAGTATATTAATAAATATAAACAAAGCAAATTGTTGCTTCTCAGCCATAATGAAAACAGTCATACTATAAATTTCATACCATTACGATATACTTAAAATTTAAACTCAGTTGCTTACATTTCTGTCAATCTCATAAATTAAGTTTTCGCGCAATATTATGCAATCAATGAACAATTTGTAACATATACCATAACTGAACTACCAGAAAAATACACAAATAAATATACCACAAACGTTTGAATAAACATGTTTTTAAGTTATATTTAATTTATACGTGATAGTAGGGTGGGAGGAGGGGAGCGAACAAATGCTTCAACTACTATCTACACCACAATTACAGATAATAAGTGAACGAGAGAAGTGGAGAGAGCGGGACAATTCCTCCCGGACCCAGAGTTCGGGCGGCACGATGCGCTGCAACTATTTACTACGACCCTAAACGTGGTTGGAGCAAGTTAGCATTCATGCCTCTCCCTTTGCAGCGACAGTCGCGTCTATGTAACCGGAAAATACCGGAAATAACCCAGGATTTTTATCCTGCCAAGGACAAATTCGCAGTATTCCTTCAAATTACTTCAGGAATCTTTTCTGTCGCTACAACAATCGCACTAGTTCGCGTGTATACATAGTTAGAGACAGACGGACTTGGCTAACTCGACTCAGTTCGTAATGCTGATCATTTACATACATATGTATGTGTATTAAAGCAGGTTGATGACAGAAAAAAGGGGAAAATCGCTGGTACGGGAAATGTTCCACAAATCATTTTGAACAACTTTGCATAAGAGACTAAAAACGGTTTCGAGGTAGTTTCTAAGGTGAAGTTTTTTAAGGATCATATAAATTAGTTCGTCAGTTTTTGAGATATCCGAATTTAATTTAATACGTAGATGCATTTTGGTATTTTTTTTTGCTAATTTTTCAGAATCAGTCGGATCGGCCAGCTATAACAAATATCTCTCATATAAACAATTATTAATTTTTTTTAAACTTTGCGTTAAAAATCAATCGCACAAAACCGAAATAAAAAAAGAAACTACTGTAGACTGTTTCCGAATTTTCAAGGTTTATTTATACTAGATGCTTCAAGAATACACAGTTTAGCGACGAACCTTAAAAAGGCTTCTCCACTGCTGCAGTGATTCCGGCCTTCTCCCTGGTGGAAACCTACAAATAAAAAAGTCGCGTTAAACTAGAAGACATTCTCCGTACAATGACCTACGATAAAAAAAAAAAAAAAAATTAAAAAGATGGCTTTAGTCCGATTGAGTCATTCTAAGTAGAATTATGTATAGAATAAGCAGAACAAAACTTTGGATCGTTTGTTTTCCAGTTGTCACTGCAGCAAATTCGAGATATGTTGTTTGGAGAAAAATTGAAATTGCAAATTGAATTCTCTTGCAACTTGCAAAAATCAAAGCCAGGAAAATACCGAAAAGTGTAAAACGTCTAACAGAGGATCGGAATCTAAGCTATTATAGAGATATGTACATACACTGATATATTCGATATAAGATTGGAGTAGAATTAACCCGATTTGATCTATTTTTCCCAATACCACATAATATTAACATGCAACATGCTAAAAAACCAATCATATAGAGTAAAGTCAGCCGGATGTGCGAAAATTCTGATATTTTTTATATGAGGGCTAGGTCAAGTATCCGGTCAAATTTATCTATTTTAGACACGAAGATACACTTTTATAAGTAAAATATGCTCTCTCATTCTCGTTGAGACGGCTCACAAATTGACCGATATACATACATACACTAAACGCATTTTTCGTGCAAAATTTCATCCCGTTATATTAAACGCTTCTTGATTTGTGTACTGGAAAGTTAAAGAATCAAATGGAATTTAATAATGTGGTATATGGGAAGAAGACGTAGTTTTAGGCCGATTTCGCTCATTTTCGTACTGTGGCAAAAGAATATAAAGACTATGCCACGTACTAAATTTTGTCGAAATTGGTGAATCAGGCCCCTAGATATCCGATTTCACCAAAAAGTGGGCGGTGTCACACCCATTGTCTAATTTTCACACCGGCTCCTATAAAGCTCTCTAATACCATCTCGGAGATAAAATTTAATATTCTGGCATATTTAGTTATTTATTTATTGCGCTTTTGTTAGTTTTTAATGGTCCCGTTATATGGAAAGTGAACGTTTCATCCAATTTCATAAATTTTCACAATGTCGGTACGAAATCTTATAAGATCTGCGCTCATTAAACTTAGTGGCGTGGCCAAACCCACTTTTTCAAAATTGTTTGCCTACAGGTGCACCGTGCTACTGCGATCCCTTTTACCAAATTATAGTTTTATAACTAAATTTAGTGCATAGTTATGACACTTTATAGGTTTTCGGTTAATGGCGGTTTGTGGGTGCGGCAGTGATCCAATTACTCCTAGATACATATCTAAATTTTTTCTCAAATTACAGCTTGCACGGTCGGATGTACAGGCAAACAGTCACCCGGATTTGAACTTTTCTAACAAAACTATATATAACCCTATATCTACATATCTCGATTAGTTTTAGGTGATACGTACAACCGTTAAGTGAACAAAACTATAATACTCTGTAGCAACAGGTCGGAATAGAACTGAACGGCTACCATTTAAACAGCTATAACTCAAAAACTCGGATATCGATTTAATATTTAACAAATAGTTTTTTAGGATATAAAGTACCGAAATATGGAAACGATTTTTTTTTTAGTTGCACTCTTAGTGAATATATTTCACAATATTTATTAATATTTTCATATGATTAATCCGAATTTTTAACGAGTTATGTCAAAATATTGTTTGTTTGATTTTATAAGTTTGTAGTTTAAATTTCATTTATCAGCATTGTTTTCCATTTCTTTCTGTTTCATTTTACAAACAATTCCACAAATATGAGCAATTACTTTCAAAATTGCATCTTAAAAATGTAAAATCGGGGATGAATCAGCCTTTGCAAGTAGACTGAGTTTAGTAGCCATAGATAATATAAAATTATGTCACTCAGAGCTAATAGACTGGAAAATATACACTAGCCGCCTTACATATAGCATTATCAATTCTTGTTTATATTGGTAGGTAGTTTCTGAAATGCTGCTTTTGACACATAAGTAGCACATTGCCATCTGAAATACTTCAAACATTTTTTAATCTTAATTAGTCATTGAGTTTAATAATATTATATGCACGTAATCTATCAAATCTCAACCTTAAATGTTATTAATTTTTTTTTAATGTTTATAACAATACTTCAGTTTACAAGCTACACTGCAACACTATTTCCGACGAAGAGTAGAACCTGAGAAATTCCTCAATATAAATTTTGCAACACTGTTTTATGGCAACACCACATATGTTTTGATATGTTTTGTTTTGTTCCACAATTTTGAGCGAATTAAGTAAATAATTTATATTCTAAATTTTAAAAAAAGAGTAATCATTGATACAAAAATTATAAAAATGCAAGATTTCGAAGCAAAACGGAGTGCTCTATTCGCATGTCTTGATAATGCAAGTAAAGAATTATCTGGAACAGCTTTAGATCAAAGTCAGTCTGCAAACCCTACATTGGATCTGGTATATCGCCGCGGCACACCAAAAAAGAACAGGAACCTAATGTCTCCTGATAAAAGTCTATCACGAATGCGGGGAAAGGAAAGCATATTTAAGAAACCTGAGATGCCGTTATCAAAATGCTTGAAACCACGTAAAGTACCAGATTTTAAGGTAATTATTTGCATTATTGTATTATTTGGGGAAAACAGTACAACTTACCTCATATTTTGAACAATAGGTCAATCCACAAAAATGGACAAAGTACTCGCTGGCAGATGTGGATATTTCAGATCATACCAATACAGCCGCAGCATTCCAGTTCTTAAAACAAATGGATGAACAACTTGAAGCACGAGAACGACAAGACGGCACTTCCCTCGAAACGAATGCCAAAATTGAATTCAAGAAATCTAGCAAAATAAGAAAGCAGATGAGAGATAAGGAAGAAGACGAAGTTAAAGATGCTGAGGTTGACAAACCAAGACTTAAAGGGTCAAGAGTAGTTATGCCGGAATATGTTGTAGGGCAACAAAGAGATACAAAGAAGAAAAAGCAAGTAAAGTCCGTGGAAAATCAAACCCGTGCGGCAGGTACTTTAAGGCTCGATCACTTGCAAGAAGATGATGAAGATACTGAGGAGGGCTAAATTATAACCCAAATTATAGCTTGAAAAACCAGTTTATGTTGAGTTATCATCATAGTTTATACTATATTAGAAATAGTAAAATAAAATACATGTGAAACATATTTTCATATATGTTCTCTTGAATGCTCTAACATTTCAACATAAATGAGCAAACCTAATTCAACATATTGTATTAAAAAGTTTCATATTCTTTACTTATAATTAGTCTATAAATTATTAATAAAATAATTTATTAAGTGATCCTTTGTTTTATAAACCAATAGCAAGCAAAATTAGAGAGTTGTCAACACTAGTAAAATATCTTCATGAACAGCTGATTTAGTGAAATGACAGCTGTTTGTTTACTTCAAATTTTATACAGGTGCTCTGATAAACATTGAAATTTGTACAATTTATATAAAAAAAAAAACAATTTAATCCAATAAGTTTCTATATAAAACTTGTTTAAATTAAAGTAGAAAATGGTTTGTGCACTGGGTATTGAAGGAAGTGCAAATAAAATTGGCGTGGGCATAATACGTGATGGAGAAGTTTTAGCCAATGTGCGGCGTACCTATGTGACACCGCCGGGCGAAGGTTGTAAGACGAAATAATGAAATAATATGTTCTATGAATGTTAATTTTTAATATACAAATTTAACAGGATTTTTACCCAAGGAGACTGCTGCGCACCATAGAGATTTCATTCATCAACTTATAAAACAAGCACTGAAAGAATCACAACTTCAACCAAAAGACTTGGATGTCATATGTTATACTAAAGGTCCTGGGATGGCGCCTCCACTTTTAATCGGTGCTATTGTAGCTCGAACACTTTCTTTATTGTGGGAAATACCACTTTTGGGAGTGAACCATTGTATTGGTCACATAGAAATGGGACGTCTAATAACAGGCGCCTTGAATCCGATTGTGCTCTATGTGAGTGGAGGCAATACACAAGTGATTGCATATTCTAATAAACGTTATCGTATTTTTGGTGAAACGATAGATATTGCCGTTGGCAATTGCCTCGACAGATTTGCGCGTATTATTAAACTATCTAATGATCCAAGTCCGGGTTATAATATCGAACAGTTAGCTAAGAGTGGAAAGAATTATATCAAACTTCCATACGTTGTCAAAGGTTGTTGCTAAATCAAAATTATCTACTTAGTTATTTCATAATTTGTCTTCATAGGCATGGATGTAAGTTTCTCAGGCATTCTCTCACACATTGAAGACCTTGCCGATCCTAGCAAAAAGCGCAACAAACGTAAGAAGGCGGAAATAACTGTCGAAGAACCAGAGTATACGAAGGAAGATCTTTGCTATTCATTACAAGAAACTATTTTTGCAATGCTGGTGGAAATTACGGAAAGAGCAATGGCACACTGCGAATCGAATGAGGTATCCTAATTCTAAATCTGTACAAATAATTGCCATTAGTAACTAAAAGTTTTCATAAAAAGGTGCTGATTGTGGGCGGCGTGGGATGTAATGAACGTTTGCAAGAAATGATGCGCATTATGTGTGAAGAGCGTGGTGGAAAGTTATTCGCCATTGACGAGCGTTATTGTATTGATAATGGACTAATGATTGCACATGCAGGCGCCGAAATGTTCCGTTCAGGCACCCGCATGCCTTTCGAAGATTCATTTGTTACGCAACGTTATCGTACAGATGAAGTGCTGGTTACTTGGCGTGATGATTAACATAAATGTTATGTTATATATATGCAGTTTTTCAAAGTGACAAGCCAAAATGTTAATAAATTCGTTGAACATAAATTTTCCAGAAAATAATTATTTTTGTTTACAATTTAATAAGACACTAACTTTGTTAACTTTGCTACATTGTAGATTAATAATACAATATAAAGTTTTATTTTATTCATTCAACTCCCTTTCAATGCCACGCCAATAACTCTTCATTTCCATTGGGAATAGCCGCTTTCCTTCGATTATGTACACTTCGCCATTTTTCTCCTTTTCTAAAGCGCTAAGAATACAACGTGATACATCAGTAGCACTTTGCTTATTGAGACGGTCCAGCACTCGGTATGACTCATCACCCATATCGGCGAACAGGATCTTCTCCGTGAAATTGGTGAACATGTCGGTAATGGTGGCACCCGGACAAATTGTAATGAACTTGATGCCAGTGCGATTCAAGTAAATGTCCGTCTGCAAAAAAGATAGTTATATTCAGCCATTTGGTCTAAAATCATATTACACCTACACCCAAACAGCGTGTGAAATTGATTATTCCTGCTTTGGTGGCAGCATACACGGGCAGCAAAAACATCGGATCCAAGCCAACTACAGACGACATATTAGCCACAATGCCGCCATTGCCACCATGTTCCTTGCTCATCACATTAAGCGCAGCGAGTGAAGAATTGATGATACCACCCTATGAATTCGCGATAAAAACAATAAAACTTTATTTGAAATAGTAAAAGTTAAAAACATTTTTTTTGTAATTACCAAATTGACCAAAATGGTGCGTTGCACATCTTGGTCGTTAAAGATTCCAGCTACATTCACAACAATATCAATCGAGCCAAAGGCTTTTTTAAGCTCTGCGTAAGTCTTCTCAATTCCTTGTCTATTCGCCACGTCCATTTTGATTAGCAAAATGGTTTGTGAAGGATGTGCTGCACGCAACTTGGAGATATCTTCTGTGTTGTCTTGAATATCAATAATGGCGACTTTCTATTCAATGAAACAAAATATTATTAAACCATAAATTCTTGTGAGGCATCACATTTGTACGTTTACCGAAGCCTCGTTAGCCAGTAGCTGCTTGCACACTTGCAAACCAATGCCACTGGCGCCACCTGTGATCACAGTGTTTTTATCCCGGAAAGCCATTTTGTATTTGAGGTCCTCAAGTGAATGAAACTTAACTAATTTCTGATATTTATTGAAATCGCTTTTGGCGGTGGAGCTTTTTTGTGTTCGCGTAGTATTTTCACGGTTGCTTCTATTGCTGTTGTTGGTTGAAGCAGGCGTTAGATCGGTTACGAATTTACACAGCGTATTTAAAATATCCACTTTGAGAATTTATTTGCTAGAACTTAGCAGCCGGTCAGTGCTAATACTAAAGCTTCCGATATTGTTCTGAGCACTTATATACAGCATGAATCCAAATCGCTTCAGTGCGGCTTTTACGTCGGTTTAGTGGTTAACACATTGATGCCTCCCCAAGATATTTGATATTGATACATGATTACGAAATAAAATGCTACAAGTTTCGTAAATTGTTATTACTAAGTAATTACATGTACATAAGTATATACAAACTTGAATACAGTCCGTGTAAATATGTATATAATAGGGTGTTTAATTTAATTTATTATTATTGCTTTGCGGATATGTGGAAATTTTGTTTTTTTATGTTGAAAAATTTTTTTATAAAAATTTGAGCCCTTAATTTTGACTTTAAGTACTTACTTCTCTATTTTTTTCATTTTTCACATTTTTTTTTGATAAAAATTAGTAAACGATTGGTCTTGTTAAAAAACGTTCAAGGAAAGTTGTAGAAAATAAAATTTCGGACAAAATATGCTCATATCATTAAAGTTACAGAGATTTTTTGTAAGAAATTTAATTTTTCGACAAGACCAATCGTTTAAAAAATTTTATCGAAAATATCTGAAAAACGTGAAAATTCGTAGAGGAACTACTTAAAGGCAATATTAAGGGCACAAATTTTCAAAGAATTTCTCAACATAGGAAGCAAAATTTTCATGTGACCGCGAAGAAATAAAAAAAAACGTTTAAATGAAACACCCTAGTATATAGTATACATATGTATGTATAGGAATAGAAAATATAAAATAACTTTTTATGTAAAACTAGGTTATTCGGAGCTAATTAGCAAGTGCATAAGCAGTATCAGTTACAAAAACCAATATATCCCCATATAATGAACCTGATTGAGTTAGTAACAATATTTGTTTTGTAACAGTGAAACATGAATTTCCATTTGAGTTGTTTATAGACAGGACACATTCTTTTCAGATCTGAAATCCAGAAGGAAACGTTAGAGACCATATAGAATATATACATACATACATACATATGTGTATAACAGATCAGCTTGGCGTGTCTAGTCGATGTATGTATGTATGTCGTATGTATATATGTATGTATATAGGCAAACTAGTCCCTTCGTTTGTGAGAGATCGCTCTAAAAATTTGCGGAGGTCCCTTTCTCCCCAAGTAGCAGCGCATTTGTAGGAAACGCTGATACCGGATCATTATAACATATATGTACACTGTTAAGAGGTTACTTGGGTTTTCTCGGGCAAAACACAGCCTTTTTTCAACAATTTTTTTCTCATATTAAAAATTAAATATTTTATTAGAATTTTTTATTGTTACAAACATACATACATACTATTAACAAAAAAATTCTGACATTTTTTGGAAAAAAAAAAGTATTTTAAACTCGACCATTGCGACGCCATTTCCGGTGACCCCCGGAAAAAGATGCGCTCGCGTTGGCAGGATAACTACTCACAGGATCATTTAAAGTAAAAAAACGTGTTTTAGTTAAAACCTTAACTTAGAACTTGGACGAAGGAAATATAATTGAATTTGGATTTTTACATTTTTACAAAAACATGAAAATTTCGCGAAATTTTTTTTCAAATAGTTGTAATTCTAAAAAAAATTCTTTGTCCAAGTCTTTTAGAATGGTATCTTATAGACCTGTGAAAAATTTCATGAAGAAGACTGACTTCAAAAACACAGCTTCAAGGAAAACGCTTTGAAAGACGGCCTAGCTAGCCTCGAACGCACAAGTTCTTAAAGCTGTATCTCCGAAACTATTACTCAGATCAACTTAAAAATTGAAGACAATATTCTAGAGCAGTTGCAGAATGTAAGAAAACAACAAAAAAAATCGCCCTGTTTTGAAACCCGTAAACCCATGTAACTTAAGCAAACCCACCTATCGAAATGAAAACCTTATATAGAAATTATTTTATTTCTGAAAGATATTATAACTTCGGTTCGCTTGAATCAAATTAACGATGAAATAAATATTTAAAAAGCGCGCGGTTTTGTATTTGAAAGTTAAGAAGGTTTCTTGAGTAATTTAAAACCGATTTCCTTAATACTAATATTTAACAGTGATCTTTTCCTCATACTTATACATATCGACCAGATCAATGTCGAGATTTGTGATCACTCAAAGCAAATTAAACTCAACAGATGCAAGTGGCTTTTTCTGCACGCGGTCAACGGCCATAAAAGCCTCCTTTTTATACTATATGAAGCATTGGATCTTACAACAAGATTTCGATCTAGCTTACAAGCCAAAAACCATCAAATAATAGCTTAAAGGCAATATTCCAAATTTCTTAGCAGCAGATGAATGACCGCCCGGAAGTCCAGATTTCAATCCATTGGACTATAATTTGTAGTTGTAACATTGCCTTTCGAAAACCCACAGATATTTCGAGAATTTCAAAAAATCTTTGGTTCGAGCAGCTTCCTCAATAGCAACAGAAGTTGTGCATTGATCAGTAGCCAAATCATTTCAGTGTTTGAGTGAATGCACCTATCAGTGGAATAAAATTTTGTACATTAAATAAACTCTAATTCATTCGTCATTTTTAGAACGGCCTAAACTTGTAATAGAAATTATGGTAGGGCTAAGTATCATCTACCAATAAAGATAACGTCATTTTGTCTGGTCACGGTTGTTATACTTTCTTATGGATTTGTGTCATATTTTGTCAGTGTGGTCAATAGGTTTACCATTTCAACATGTCATGCTTCACTTTGGAGCAACACTTGGAATTTGTCGAAGATTATTACGCAAAATCACGTTCTCCTGTGGTCACTATAAGTCGAAAAATCTATTCAGACGAGGTTTACTGGCTTCGACTACAAACAAAATTATCGCTATTGGGTTTAGGAAACGCAATTTTGGGTCTTATATATATCGCAATGAGGCGGGGAAGGCCGTTACCACAGTCACTATTTCCAACAAGACGGTGCGGCGCCTCATGTTCACGTCTAAACAAAGGCACTTGAGTGCTAAATTTGGCAATTCGTTAAATTCGGGGAATGGGTCTAGAAGATGCCATTTAATGCCTCTAGACCATTTTAATTAATTATTTTCCCGGAAAATATAATTGCTTTCTCTGAGGTTAAATCAAAGGTTTACACCAATGAACCAGCAGCGGTTGAGGAGGTCGAAAACAAGCACTATAGCAAAAATTTCAATGCTGCGCCGGGTCAACCGTGATAACCATTTGGCACACATATTGTTAGAATCATAAATGGCAAAAAATTATCTGCATAACAAAAACAAAACAGAACCCACTTTGACCATATATGGGTGTTTTATTTCATTTTGACATCACGTTGTTCTTGAAGGTAATGATAGAGTACGTGTTCAGAGTCTTCGATACACTCTGTACACGTCGGACAATATGGACTAAAGCCATGACGATATTTGCATAGGTAACTTCTAAAACACCCATGGCCACTTAATATTTGGGTCTGGTTGAAATCCAGGTCCTCAATGTTGTCTAGCTATCCCCAAATGTATGTCCGTAATCAGTGTGTGCGTCCACCGTCCTTTGCATGAAGTTTGCCACCGTTGCTGCCATATTGCTTGATGCTTTCGATTCTCTCCTCTCTTTTTGCTGCTGTAGAAAAGTTCTATATTTGAGCGAATTCATCTCCCTGGCTGTCAATCCAGGCTGGCTAATACTTCAGCAGCGTATAGCTGAGCCGCCTGGCTATCGACTTAACGAGTTTTTCAATAGGGACGCTACAAAAGAAGACCGATAGGTACAGAAAACAACATTATATTTTTTCCACTTTTTGAACATTTCTCTTCAGTAAGGTTTGCTATTTCATTACAATTAGAAAATTATACAAACCAACTACGAGTCGAAATTACTAAAATTTACTATCGAAATTCCGAGTCAGTGGCCTTAACTTTAAGAGCGCTACACAAGTTTCTTTTAAATAAAACAAAAAATGGTTGGAATATCAGAACGTGTAACCAAATTCAAAATGTCTCGTACCAATGTTTTGATTTTAAACTGCATATTTTATTGATAAGAAGGCTTCATTTAATATTGATACACATTATATATCATAAATTTTCGAAATATGAAATCATGTCGTATAAATTTGTACGAGTATAAACAAATATGGGCATCTCAAAAGGTAGTTTTCGCAATAAACGACAGGGTTTCAACTGTTTTTACAACATTGTTTAAATTTTCTTTGTTTTTGCTTGTAAATAATTCTAAATTTCTTTCAATTTTCACTGTAACAACTATTTCTAATTTCTTCATATATAAATTTTTGTGTATTTCAGTGATTCCAAAACTTTTCGAAAAATCTTTGTAGGGTATATACATGTGTACAGGTGTATGTGTTTCGAGTATACTTGTGATGTTGACATGGAAAAATAAAACGCCAAATCGAGTGAGATGAGAGCCAATCTTTAATAAATAAATTATTTTTGATAATTTTATTCGTTTAATATTAATTTAAAGTATCACAAAAATTCAACACTTTGCTGGGAAGGGTGACCACAAGTTGTGTGTAAATTAATACGTTCTGTTACATAAGTGTCGCTTTACATATAATATAAACTATTTAAGCTTGATTATTAAAAAAATTGCGTTACAAAGGATTGTGGCATCTAAAAATCTACATTTATGTTCATTTGTGCCTTTTTGTGATTTTTAATCATACAATTTTTTAAAGATTATATATTAATGCGTGTCAATTTATTGCTTCTAATGAGCGTTGTCGTATGTGTCCTTGAAGCTGGTAGCCGGATACATAGCCAGATGCATCCACCAAGTCTTTGCGACCAGCAATGCCTTTGCCCTTGCCCGTGGCATCGAAGCGTTCTTTTGTGAGATCCCGTATACTTGCTAGTGTCGGTAGAGACGTTCGACGGTCGATGCGGCTTTGCCAGTCGAGTAAAATACAACAAAACAAATGTTAGAACCTTCCAACAATTAATTAATCAATTACATCCAAAAATTCATGCAAACAACTCGGCTCATTAGATATTAATACTTGTGAAAAATATAGAAGATTTACATATGAGGACCGAATTTAGATTCCTTTGTCTAAATGCACTATATATATCTATATTATTAATCCAATATTTGCCAAGTTGATTTTTTTTTAATTTTTGCAAATGCCCTCTGAAATTTCAGTTGTTGCCCCAAAAACATGGATCCAACCGTGCCCAAATCATATTTCATGAACACAAAATGGAATTTTGATATTTTGTATAACACTTTGAAAGAGTATATTATTGTATACAAATTTAAGTTTCATAAAACTGTTCTATCAGACATCGCCTACGTTTATAGCCAACAGTGCTCCAGTCGTTTCCTCCTTGCTGCGGTATTTGGCGCCAATTGATACATTAATGAAGGCAGTTCTTCTCCACGGAGTGAAGGTCTGTCTTCCTTGGCTTCACAGTTCGAATCACTTTCGTGCTGGAGTATTTTCATTCATCCGATACAGTTTAACGTAGAGAGGAGTCTGGCCTGTCTTCCATCGAATTTATCGCCGTTTACACGCGCAAAGAACTATAAATCTTCCGCAAAACATTTTTTCCGAACACTCCTGACACCGACAGATCACAATGACAACATCATGTCATATAGCAAAACGGGAATGATGGCTTCGAGGCTGGTGTTGTTGTTGGTGTTAATGCTGATTCCAAGACAGTCTGAATTATCTACGAATTCGAAATTATAACTGTAATTAGTGACGTTCCCCCGCTGTAAGGTATATCTGCGGTATGAGTGTCTTTATTTTTTGGCTTGCATCGAAATTTCAACATAGTTTTGTCAGAAATAAGTGCCATAAAATGCTTGAACTGATATATAGACTTAGATAGAAATTCTTTCTTATGAAAAGTCATTTAGAGTTCAAGCGACAATGTCACCAGTCCATTGAGTTTGATAGGTGCTCAACTGATGAAGTAAAAGCTACAAGGTCTGGCCAAGGGCTTAAAATCCTGATATCACGAGAACAGTTAGACTTTGATTCGCTCCAATCTGCTCAGTGGACTTGGTCCTTTGTGGATGCGTGGTGGCTGTGGTGCAAGCCTAAAGGCATGTAGGGTGAAAAGTTCAATTCAGTGTAGAACCCGCCCTCTGGCCGGACACACAGCACAGCAGAGAGATTTTTGATCGACCTCCGAACTCGACCAAGATTGGAAAAAATGTTTATTTCCGCCCGACCAGCTGGAACTAAAAATACTTGCAACAATCGCCTTATTATTTGGGGCTGATCAAGGCATTGTTTTTGATCTATGTGCTAAAAAAGATCCATTTTATCGATAAAATAGAAGAAATAAGCATTTATTCTTTGAGAATCGAACCAAGATTACAGACCTATTAAAGGTTGCTGCAAAAAGTGGGTTAGTAGGACCGGAAGAGGCACGAATAAAAATCCAATTCGATATAAGTACTTAGAAAAGATACCAGAAACATCTTTGGATGTAAGTATTGGGAAAAAATAATATATTTCACTGTTCGCAACTTACCGAAACCTGCAGCACGCCGGGGCGCCGCAACCCACTTCATCTTCGATTTAATTTCACTCAATTCGACCTTTTCGCCTTAGCCAATCGTCCAGGAATTTATTATAATCGGCAGTAGGGTACAATTGCCTTGAATTTCTTGAAATGTATGCCCGTGTCAGTAGTGGTGATCTTCTTGTCGTTACTTTAGCTTGCTGTTCATTTACATCATCTGCGACAGTGCTTAATCAGTGCCGTCGGATTTTTGTATCTACCGAATTTGGGAGAAGGCTTGAACTGATCGGCAAAACCTAACTTTGGGCTCATCGTCCAAAGGCCAATTGTCGCGACCTCAGCGACTGGAAGGTGGTTCCGCGGCAGGAGCAGGGCTGCTAACCATTTGTTGCTTCTGCTGAGCATGTTGTTGGATCCTGTTTAACCTAAACGAAATGAAGAAAACTGTTTTAAAATTTTAGCAAGAACTTATTAGTTGCAACTACGCATATGCTGACGAATCATTACTTTATAATGCTCGAATATATGTATGTATGTATTTTTATTCACCTGTGCGCAACTACTGTCGCAAGCATTTTGAAAAAAGTAAGAGCGGGTAACAGTAATTACAATAATTTATATTTAGGAATGTTGAAATTCACTTTGTTTTCGGCCAGAATATCATTCACAAAACTCACGCAACTGAATATCTAATTATTTAATTCAAACAGCTGAACATTTGTCTTCATATCAAATTTTTACATGACCTGACTTCGTATGTGAATCAATAACCGACTTTCGCTTATAAATAACTAATGAATCTTAAACACGCACGCATTGTGTACCGTAAATCAAGTAGCAACCAAGTGAATTTTTAAGTAAACGCACAATATTAGCTATCTATTAACCGATTCCGGTAATCTCGTGTAATCAATTGATTCTGACAATCATCAAAATACTGCGAATAGAATGTGGGTTCTTCCATATTCTCTCTGAGACTAATTTTGTTTACTTCTGCGGGGTTTTAGCACTCGAAATTATTATTATATTAATGTTTTTTTTAGCTTTCATTCGGTTTTGTTTGCTTATCTCTCGTAACTTGTTTTGCTTCCATTACATATTGACGCTTTCTAAATAATTCTGGTGTATTATTTTTGTATTTTCGTATATCGCAAATACTTATGATAACATAAACGTTCGTAAATATATACGACTTCGCAGAGCTGTGTGAATAAAAAGCTATAATAAAGAGAATAAACAATTAAATAAAGAATAATAATTAATGAAATGCTAAACAATTCAATTACTTTGCCAAGAGTACGAAAAAGCTTTTGTATGCGATCAGCAACAGTCAATTGCAAACTTTATATTCATCTCATGTTTTCATATCAACAATTGATTTTATAATGAATTTTCTAGTACAGTATGCAAATGTAAGCGCTAGCATAGAGCGCCGCTTTAGATCTGCTAGCTCATTTAAAGGAAGCATACTAAGTTTCAACTAAATCAAGTTAAGATGCATGGTCCTATTGCGTAAGACAGCTGTATGCTATAGTTGTCCGATATCTGTGATTCCGACAAATGTGCTGAGAAAATTACGGCTAATAATTCATATACATATGTATATGGTTTTCAATTCTTTGTTACAAATATCGTAATATGTCCTTTTCAGGGTAAAATAAGAAATCTCGGAAAATCCATAATGCAAAATAAGTGAGCTGCTTCAAACAGCGATTATAACGGGTGATCCAAGTTGAGGTCCTTTTTTCAATAGTCTTTTTTGACATATCTCGCGTGAGTGGTGTCAAGCTGTCATGTTTATTTTGTTCAGTACTGTTTGGCATTTCATCATGGAGAGACCTACGCCTGAACAACATTTACAAATCGTTCAACTCTATTACGAAAATTCACGTTCTGTAAAGAATGTGTTTCGCGCGCTTCACTTAACTTTTGGTCAACGTAATTAGCCCACTGATCTTACAATTCGCCATCCATCATCACCCATCTTAAGACGCAGCATTCATTCTAGCGAATAGACCGCGTCCAGCACGCAGTGAGGAAAATACTTATACGAAGACAGTGGAGAGTAGATTCGGAGCCGTTAGCAGCAACTTGGACTGACGTATGGTATGACTTAATGCATTTTACTTGGAGATATTAAATTGAAAGCGTACAAAATACAGCTTGTACAAGAACTGAAGCCGTTCCTTCCCAAGCGTAATCGTTTCGTTCGATGGGCTCTTGAAAAGTTCTAAGAAGATCCGACGTTTTCGATTTTGATCAGCGTTGAAGTACATTTCTGCCTCAATTTGTATGTAAACAAGCACAATTGCCGCATTTGGAACGAAGAGCGTAACATGAAGAGATTCAAGTGCTGTCATTTCTTCTTGAAAAACAACGGTTTGATGTGATTTGAGGGCTGGTGGAATCATCGGTTCATATTTCTCAAAACATAATGCCGATGAGAACGTTATCTGACCGTTATCCCGCCATGATAACCGACTATTTGATGCCTGAAATTGAAGATCGCTGTCTCGCCAACATTTGATTTCAACAAGACGGCGCCACTTCCCACACATCGCATCAAACAATGGCTTTATTGAGAGAAAACTTCGGTGAGCAGATAATTTCACGTTTTGGGTCAGTCCATTTTGTTACCAAGATCGCGTGTTATCACACCATTTGACCTTTGCCTATAGCGATATGTAAAGTCTAAGGTCTATGCGGACAATCTCGCTTCGAATCAGGTCTTGGTCCAAAACATCACGCGCGTCATTCGCCAGTTACCAGTCGAAATGCTCGAACGGGTCATCGAAAATTGGACTCAACGAATGGACATCAGAAAAAGATAATCTTCAAAAAATAAAAGCCAAAGAATGTTCCTTCAAATGATAATAAATAATCCTCATTAAATTTGAAGTTTCTGTGTTGTTTCTTTAAAAAAATGTGGGGAACCTCGAAATGGATCACCCTTTACTAATACAGCCATCAGCTATACGCTCGACATCAAATCTAAACTTCTGTGCTCTACTGTAACCAATTTTTATACCCGTCTTGCTTACTATTCACTCTGATAAAGTCCCCTAAAGCGTTAATAATGCATCTTGCTTGTGTCCACAGTCGACTGTTAAATTAAATGTCAATACAAACTGTCGTAATCTTACTCTCTCATTCGGCAAAAAAACTGCTGCCAATTAATTTCAAGCTGATTAAGTGAACGGTCCACAACGGTCGTTGCAAATTTCCGACCCTTTTTCATTCCGTTTTCACCTGTACATACATAAGTATGTATGCAGGTTTGTGCATATGCAATCTGACGTTTCTGCAACAACATGAGTCGTGCGCCCGTGTGTTGATATGCCCATACAAACATTAAAATTCGTTTAATCAGAGCTTTACTCAGTGTTTGCATTTACATTAATTCCTCTGGATTCGGATTAATATTTTGTAATTAATTTAGGACATATCAACATCTTGCCCTCTTATATGAATTAATATTTACCATAAAATGACTTGTATACAAGGTTTGTTCAAAAAATATGGTGGGTTTTAGTTTTTCTCAACATACATTTATTTATCTATTAATTTTTAATTTGACCCCTTCAGAATAGTCCCCCTCAGATATAATAAGTTGTGCGAGCATTTTTTTAAATTCTGAAAGTAGTTCTGATATGCACTTTTTGGTGGGAAATTTTATTTTTTGGCTTTGGCTCTGCTGGATTCTTCCATTGAGACGATTGGACTTAGGTTTCGAAATCATCATATACCCATGATTCGTCACCAATTATATCCCTTTCAAGCAATTCAGATGACAGATGACGAGTCATGGATCTTTGAGTATATTTCCGAGACAAAGAGGTAATCTTCCGAATGGCACACGCCGGCGTCTCCTCGCCCAAAGCAGAGAAAAATGAAAAATCCAAAGTGAAAACGATGCTCATTGTCTCTTTTGACATCAAAGGCATCGTCCACCACGAATTTGTTCTTCCTAGACAAACCGTCAACGC